>NC_045792.1:94315205-94627208 GCF_009873245.2 Balaenoptera musculus | reverse complement strand
CGTGTGACGTAGTGGCACTCTCCACGTGACTCTAACATGAGCCCGTCGCGTAGCGCTAACATATGGCTGCTATACCCCTAGCATCACGCCCAGCCCAAGCGACATGCACCCAACTCTGACACGCTGGTAAGAATGAAACTCGAATATGTGCTCCTGACATTCAACGCTGTTTATTTCACCCATGACTGATATATGGCTCTCACCTATGTTAAAAATTTTGGAACCAATTTTTCAAAATCAGGAGATTCACGTACAAATTGGAAGCTCTGGCTCTCTCGGGTGCCTGTTCCCACGGGGCTACACTGGCTGATGCTGAGCATGGCGCCCCCTCCAGGCAGGGCAGGGCTCTCACGGCTGACCAGGAACTCTGCCCTGCCCACTTCTCTCATTCCCACTGCCCTCTGGCCCCGCAAAGCCCAGGGCGTGGGGTCTGGGTCTAGCACATGCCTGTGGTGGCTCCCATAACACAACCCTTCTGGTCCTTGACACAAATGCAGCCACTTCCTAGCTCAGGAAAGGATGGGGGCAGCCTGCTACAAGCTAGGAAGCCTTACCCTGGCTCCTTCATTACTATCACTGTGCAGATGAAAGATGCTGTATTTCTCCAAGGGACACCCGGTTGGACATGCAGAGCCTGTCATGGTAACAGATGGAGTCCCCATTTCCTGCCCCTGAGCTGCCAGGGAAGCCTCTTGGCCTGTCCATCATGCTCAGAGAGTCAGATCAGGCCATCCTGGGCCTAAGGAGGTGGTTGCCATGGGAACCAGGGCTGGGAACGGGCTGAGGAAGGCACGGTCTTATCCCTTCACAGGTTGCATCTCCTTTTTCACTTCTGCTTCAAGGAATGTTTGTTGAGCACCAGTGATGTGCCAGGCCCTGTATGAGAAATGGAAAGGGGACTAACATTCAGACCCTTGCCTTAAGAAACTCATGGTTCGATAAATTAGGAGCTTGGGATACACACTACTGTATATAAAATAGATAAGCAACAAGGACCTACTATATAGCACAGGGAACTATATTCAATATCTTGTAATAACCTATAATGGGAAAGAATTGGAAAACGTTATATACACATATATATGTATATATATAACTGATTCACTTTGCTGTACACCTGAAACTAACACAACATTGTAAATCAACTATACTTCAATCAAAAAGAAAGAAAGAAAGAAAGAAACACATGGTTCAAGGAAGAGACAAGAGCAGACCACATGTGCCCACACAGCCTGGCTGGCTTTACAGTTCAAGGTCAGGGAGAAGCCCAAGTCGAGCGCTGAGGTTGAGAAAAGCCCTTCAGTGGGGGCAAAATAAGGATGATTTCATGGGGAGTGTGGCTTTTGAGTTGCGCCTTGAAATGTTTCACTAAGGAGAGGGGGTGAGAGAGGGTGTTTGGGCAGGGGCTGGGAATCGGGGGAGGGAGAACAGGAGAAAGGTGTGGAGGTAGGCAAGTACGGGGTAGGGAGGGCCCATCTGGCTACAGGAGCATGTTCAAAGGGGCTGATCTGCAGGATGTTAAGATCCTCCCTGGTCAGATACATATGGGGAAGATTGGGTTCATTTCCAGGAAGGCGTAGCGAATACAGAATCTTCCAAGTTTATTTGCCCACAGGCCCTCCCTCTGCCCCCTCTCTTTATATTTGCAGCTGGGGGAGCACCCACTGGGTAGGGGAAGGGGGTGGCAGAGGAGGTAACGTGCAGAAGCCTGGAAAGGAGGCAAAGCCAGGTCGTGCAGGGCCTCGGGTGCCAGGTAGCAGCTTTGTTCTGCAGGGAATGGGAACATGAAAGGTTTCTAGGCAGAAGGTGACACTAGCAGGTTTGCTAACATTTTAGAAAGATCAGGGGCCACTGGAAGAGGAAGAAGAGCAAGGAAGGGGGGTGAAAGGGGAGGGGATGAGGAAGAAGGCTTCGGCCCTGGACCAGCAAGAGGACGGGAGAGTGACAAGGTAGGTGGCAGTGGACGTGCGGAGGGGCTGGAAGGGAGAAGCATTTGCTGGCATCTCCGTGGGGTGGCAGGGCTTGCTGGCTTTCCTCGGGGAGGAGAGTGGCCAGTGGTTGCCTTCTTAGCGATGTGGAGCATTCCAAGCCTCTGAGAAAGCTGACCACCCACATGGGAGAGGCATCCTCCAAGGCAGGGGAGCCCGCGTTCTCTGCAGGAACGGAAAAGCCAACAAGAAGGACGCCCTAGTTGTGCGTACTTGACCTCCTGTACCTCCATCGCCTCAGCTGAAAAGGGGATAGAGACAAACTGGGGTGGGGGGTGGCTTCGAGGGTCAAGGAGCCATGTAGCACCTTGTAGATATTCAGGGAAAGTTATTCCCACGATGCTCAGGACAGTGGCTTCTTAGGAGCTAAGGTTCTGGAGTGGGGCAGATTTGGGATCACACTTTAGCTTTACTCTGTGCTAACTGCATGGTCTTGACCAAGTCACCTCCTCCCTAAACCTCAGCCTCCTCATCTGAAAACAGGGCCAATCACAGTATTCCCCTTGGGAGTGGTAAGGATTAAGTGAGAGATTGCACTATCGTATAAGGTGCTAAATGGTGCCTGACGCAGTAAGCGCTCAATAAATAGTAGCTATTATTAATTTTTAATATTAATGAAGAGTTATACTATTTGTAATTAAAGTCCAATTTGGATTTATATTACAGAACTTTTAAATGCAGTTGTATTACTTTCAGGTACAAACAGTGACCCCTGTTGGGCTACTGCAATATTGGCAAGGAGAGTCTTTGGGGGCTGTCTTAGCCCCTTTGGGCTGCTATTATAGAACACCACACACTGGGTGGCTTACAAGTAACAGAAGTTTATTTCTGACAGTTTTGGAGGCTGGGAGGTCCAGGCTCAAGATGCTGGCAGATTCAGTCTCTGGTGAGGTCCTGCATCCTGGTTCATAGATGGTGCCTTCTAGCTTTAAACTCACAGGGGGGAGGGGGCAAGGGATCTCTTCTGGGTCTCATTTATAAGGGCACTAATCCCTAAAGGCCCACCTCCTAATACCATCAGAATGGGCATTAGGATTCAATCTATGAATTTGCAGGGGGACACGGACATTCAGTCCAGGGGTCTATGTTAATCACTGGATAATAATAATTTGAAATGAATAACTCATTCCTATATCTTAAAAGGTGCTTCTCAAGTGCTTAAAGGTTTCTCCTGTTACCTAGTCCTAGTGAGCCCTTAGAATATGGACCCCTATGCTTACTTGCTGCTTGGGGCTCTTTAGCGAGTAGTAGGGCCAAGGTCAAGGTCTGGCCCAGAGTCATCACCAGCCAGGAATGAGTGTCAGGCAGGAGAGGGGCTGAGGAGAGGCCCGACCCCTGACAGCATCGTCCAGAAAAAGGAGCAGACTGAGGTCAGGGGAACCCCAGTGGCCTCTTCCTGGCAGCCAGGGACAGGGCCAGAGCTTGTGGCTCCACTCCCTGAGTGATGAAAGCACGAGGGACCTGGGGTCACCCACCAGCCAAGCCTCCAGCCGCCTGCTCCTGGTGAACTGGAGTTTCCTGCAGGTCCCTCTGCTAGCTTTCCACTAGATTCCATTCTTGCTTCCTTCAGAGCAGCAGAATCATAGGTGGGTACCTTGTCACCCGGCTAGACTACCCTTCTTGGCCCTCTTTGCAGTAAGGTCAAGTTCTTGCCAATGGGATGTCAGCCAAAGTGATGTGTGCTTCATCTGAAGCAGAGCCTTTAAGACAATAGGCCCACCTCCTCCTTGATCTCCTCCCCCTGCCCCCCCAGCATCAACCAGGACATGGCTGACACCCAGCCTCACCCATGAAAATGTACGCAACCCTAGGGAATGGTGGGGAAACAAGATAGAAGGAATCTGAGTCTCCAAACGACTGAGTACGGTGATCTACCCGCCCAAAGCTTTACCAAATAAAGAGAAAGAAATTTCTTTGTTCTTTATGGTACTGGGTTTTGGGGCAGGGGGGATGGGAGAGAGTTTCTTTGTCATAGCAGCTTAGCTTCCTCTAACTAATATCAGGAACTTCCAATAAATATGACAGAAAAGAGAAAGTGCAAGGCAAGTCATTTCTGAATCTGGGACCATTGGTTTCCCTTCTATAAAACAGAGCTAACATCCAGTATTACCAGTTTACATCTAGTACTTTTCATTGAACTTCGACCATATGTCCAGGATAAAAGGAAGGGTAGGGATACAAAGAAATAGAAAACAACAAAAATCTTCCAACTCCTTGACCCATCCTAGTAGGGCCTAGCTCACCTTGACCAGTCTCACGACACACCCGTGTCCCGGTTTCACAGGGTCCACACACTTTCTCCAAACAGGCTGTGAACTTTAAAGGCTCTAGGCCTTTGCTCAAGCTGTATGCTCCACTGGAATGCCCTTTCCCTTCTTCCTTGCTGGTGAAATGCCCCTCATCCTTCCAGACTTCCTCTGGGGTACAGTTAGATCTTCCTCACTGGGTCATATTACCAGGAAGGTGCACATCCCTCTGGTTTCTTTTTAGGTAATAATCAATTTCCAACTTTCAACTACTAAACTTTGAATGTCCAGTACTGAGTGCAAGGCCTGGTAAAGAACAAGTGCTCAGAAATGTGCACTCATCTGACAAACACTGATGAGGCCCCGTACTAAGGATAAGAGGCACAGTCGTGAAGAAAGCATACACCTCTGCCCTCAGGCAGCTTATATTCTAGTGGGGAAAACAGACATTAAACAAACACACACACAGCCAATATATAATTACACATAGTGATAAATGATGTAAGGAAACAAACAAGACATGGGACTAGAACACCATGGCTGATGATGGCTTTTCAATGGGATGTCAGGGCACGCCTCCCTGAGGAAGTGCCACTTAGGCCAAGACTTCAAGGGAATGGGCACTGGGGAGGTGAAGGAGGGTGTCTGGGGTGGGAATGGTGCTCTAGGCAGAAGCCACAGTATGTACAAATGCTCAGAGTCAGGAAAGAGCTCCATGTGTGATTTGTGGATAATGAATGGGGGAACGTGGCAGGAGATGGGGCAGGGCAGCGTGAGGATTTGGGGTTTTCTCTGCTGAGCACCCAGCAGCCATGGAAGGGCTTTAGGTAGAGGAGTGACCCTCTGTGGCTTCCATCAGCAAGAAAGGAGGTTACCGCAATGGTCCAAGCCCAACAGGGTGGAGCTTTGGACTCAGGAAGTGGCCGTGGTGGAGGAGAGAGGTGGGCAAGGGGGTGTTATGGGAACAAAATTGAGGTACTGGATGTGGCAGTTAAGGGAGAAGTTTTCTGGAAGAGGGGAAGGATGGATGGAAGAGAACAAGGAAGGGAAGAGGGCTTGCATCTTCAAGAAATGTATCTGGCAATCAGTTGGAGCTATAACTGATGGTGTGTAGGGAAAGCTGGATGACAGGGCAAGAGAACGATACCATTGGCCCCTTTAAACAAGTGCTGTCAATAGCCGGGTGAGGGGGAACGGAATTTGTGAAAGACTCAGGCCTATAGAGAATGGAAACAACCTGCACATCCATCACTAGGGGACTGGTTAAATAAATTCAGGATCTCTTTATAACAGATGGTGTAACTATATGGATGGATAAGGAACTGTCTCCAAGACTTACTGTGAAAAAACAAGGCACAGACAGTGGGCATTGCACGTGACCATTTGTATTGATATTAGAGAGGGGGAAATGTATGAATATAAATATACAAATATAAAATATAAATATATTCTCTTCTGGAATAAAAATAGACTATCTCTTAGAAGTACCCAAGAAACTGAAAACATTGGTTGCCTCCAGGAAGGAAAACAAGAGTAGAGAGAGACTTTTCACTCTGTATCTTTTTGTGCCTTTTGGGTTTTCAACCATGAGAATGAATTAACTATTAAACAATTAATAATTATCATTAAAGAATATGTTCCGGCTTAAAGATTAAACAGCTGTTACACAACATGTATAGATCTAAGGAGCTGCTGTCAGGGAGGACTTCTGCCTGCTCTCACGAGGCCCCACCCACTACTTCCCCTCCACCCCCCATTGCCTCACTCCCACTCTCTGGTGCTGGGGACACAGCAGTGAGCTGGGGGACTCCTGGCTCTTTGCCTTCCTGTCCTATAAACCCAGGTGTAAAGTAGGACTCTGGTACCAGTTGCAGGGTTCTACAGCTTTGATTGGTGCTATTAAAATTGATTTTTTTTTCTTGAAATCACCTAATATACAGAAAATATATGGTCAGTTCCACAGCAGCAAATAACCTAAATCAACACACTCCAAGGTCAGAATCCCAAAGCAAAAAGTTTCCACTGAAAACAGTTCCACGTGTCACCCACGGGAGCAAACCCCCTTGTGCCCTTGGGAGCCCAAACCTGGTGAACCCAGGGAGGACCCAGCCCCTGCTGGGGAGCCCCCTGAATTCTGCACATGGGTGGCCCCTAATGGACCAGTAATGGGTCCTGGTGCCCAGTCCAGTACAGGGCAAGGCACGAGATGGGAGAGGAGGAACGTGCGACATGATCTGCAGGACCCAGAGCTGAATGAAAAGGAGAGGTCCCTGCTCAAGACTTAGTAGAGATTCCAAGATGGCAAGAACAGAGAATTAAAGCAAGCACAGGGCCCCATGTGACTACACAAGTCCCACACCCACAAAGCTGGTCTTGCAACCACGCTCCAGGGTAGGCAACCCAGAGGAGGCTCAGATGAGGTTGAGAGAAACACCTGGGGCCACAGGCACCTTAGTGGAGGCACCAGGATTTGAACCCTGGTAACCCAGGTAAAGGCCATGCTTCTTGCACACACTGCCCCCTAACAATAGTAATCACTGTCACGGGCACTCACTCCATGCAGGGCCCTGTTCTCAACACTATCCACGTATTTGTTTAATGCACACAACCACCTGCTATGTATATTAGTATCTCTGTTTTTACAGATAAGGATGTAAGCACAGAGAAGTACAGTAACTTTTCCAAGGACACACAGCTAGTGAATGGCAGAACAAGGGTTCAGGTCCAGGGGGTCTGACCCCCAAAGCCCACTCTCACCAGCACACTCTCCTGGGAGAGGTGGTTCAGGGGTTCAGGGGGCTGAAATCAACCCAGCCATCCAGAGTGGGTGGGTCAGACTTGGGAGCAGAGCAGAAGAGGCCAGAGAGGGCTTTCCTGTGACCGGTTTCTAGATTTGTCTGGGACCACTCAGGAAGTGCTGCATCATCGCCACAGGCCCATCGTGCAGGTCCTAAACACTCTGACTGTTTATAGGAAAACGGGCAGCCACATCTTCACTGATGGCCTCAGGCTGATGGGACAGCAGCTTGCAAAGAGGAGGGAAAAGGTAACGGAAAATGCCGAGGGAAGCTTGAATGTTTATTCCTGTTCCAGCATTTCTCCCAAGAGGACAGGCAGTGACTAACACCAGGGAGAAAAATCCCCACTCCTCCCACAAGTGGCATCTCTATGCGATGGACACATGAGCCCGCCCAGCCCACAGGCACCTGCATGTCCTTGCCGGGGCAATGGGACACTGCAGAGGGGCGAGGAGGAGGCGTGGGCATCTGGCAGGTTAGGGCAGGAAACCGGCCTTTAATAACCTGTGGCTAATGGGAAAAACAGTGCTTTCGTGGGAGGCATGGCGGACCCCAGAGAAGCAAGAATTAGACTGGCTAAATCCTCTCTCTCTCTCATCACAGTTCTGTGGGAGCCCCGAGCTGTGTTTACCACATGGTTCACCACATCCTCACCCAAAACTTGAGGAATAACTACGTTAGTATTCCCATTTTATCAATGGGGAGGCTGATACCCTTGAAACAGTAAGTAACCTGTCCAAGAACACCCAGACAACAAGGGCCAGAGCTGGGATCCCAAGACCGGTCTGTCTGACTCCAGTGAGTGAGTGGGTAACCACCGTGTTATGCCACCACACTAGGTCACCTGGGCAAGTTTCCACTTCTGCATCTGAACCTGAGGGCTGAGTAGCTACAGCACGTGGAATTGTGTGAAAGCTAAAATAAGACACTGTATGGAGAGCTCCTAGCACAGCAGCTGGTATATAGTAAGTGCTCAAGAAATGAGCTGCAGAAAAGAGCCCGCTTGGCTTCAGGCTAGTCAAACCTCCCATATTGGTTATGAATCCACTTGTAGCAGGTTGTATGATTTTATTTTATCTCAGACACCCAGAGTTTGGACCTTAAGCTTCAGCACACTAATGGATGTAAATGAGATGCAAATTAAGCTGTCCCCGGATATTCAGGAAACCAGCTATCTATGACTATAGCTCTCTCTTCTCCTTCTTCTGGAGATCAAGGGGACGGGCTGTCTCTGAAGACAAGCCAATGCTCACAGCTGTCTGAGTTACTGGTCATCACCAGTAAATGGCATCTCCAAGCACTTACCATAGCAGAGGTGCTTTCAGGGCCCGATTCTGGGCATCTCCTTTCCTCTCTGTGCTCTTTCAGGAGACAGGTCCTCACAGGTCTTCATCAGACCCGCTCAGAAGATATGGTGAAATTTCCTCTTACTCAGGACTCAGTGACTGAGAACCACTCCAAGTGGTTAGCCCTACTGGAAGTGTTCACATGACAAGGGAAATTAGCACAACCACAGGGGTAGATGGAGCTCTGCATAGTAGGATGAGATGCAGAGGGGCAGTATGTTAACGTCATGCAAATGCCTAGAGGTAACATGCACAACGAAATCAGGTGGGTGGAAGGAAAGCACCAGCACAGCCCAAGGACCCTCAATGTGTGGAAGCAGTAGGATCTGGGGTGAAGGTGAGCACTTGCCCTGTGTCCAGCTGGCCTCCCCCACTATGCAGGAGCTGCAGGCCCAGAGAGCCTAGTCTTTCCAAGGAAGCTGTACATCTTGGCTTTGAATTTGACATTCTTCATTTCTGGTTCAATTTGTTGTAATACCATTAAGCTTAACAAAATTTGCGGTTTTCTGACTCATGGGCCTCCTGTTTATAGAACCTCTTATATGAGTGGTTCTCAACCTTCCCTGGGGTCATGGGACCTTTGAAACCACGATGAATAAACTCGAAAGGAAAGCCATGGTACAAGAAGATAGTTGCAATTCATATAACTGCAAAGGATTGGTGTCTAGAATATACTAATACAAGAACAAACCAAAAGTCCGATATGAATCAATCATAAAAAAAAAACATACAACTCAATAGAAAAATGGGTAATAGACCAGAACTGTGCTTTACAGAAAGGAAACCTGGATGGCCAATAAATATACAAAAAGTGCTCACTCTTACTGATCATTGAAGAAATACAAATTAAATAACATTACCAATACACACACACACACACACACACACACACACACACACACACACACCAGATTGGCAAAAATCAAAATGCCTGACGATAAGGACAACAGTGAGATGTGGAGGAAACGGAACTCTCATCCACTGCTGAGGGGAATGTAAATTGGAAAAACACTCTGGAAAAGAATCTGGCACAGTCTGCTAAAGCTGAATGTGCATACACCCCATGACCCAACAATCCCTTCCCAGTTACTTTCCTTACACAAACTCCTGCATGCGTGTAAGACAATGTCCACAGAACATTATTCATAAAAGTCAAATCCTGGAACTCTCCCTCTTTTCCAGAAACCAGTGAGCTGTGGCTGAGTTACGCAATGCAAGACAACAGAGCAAGGGAGCAAACGTCCAGGTTCACACACGACCTCAAGGATCGCAAAAACAATGTCATGTGGCCCTCGGGATGCAAGTCCGAATATTCACCTTCAAAGTTCAAAGACAGGCAAGACCGAACAAGATGTTGTTTAGGAATAGGTTCATAGGTGGGAAAACTATAGAGAAAGCCAGGGAATGATAATTTTTTTAAAAAATCAGGAGAGTCGTTACCTCTTGGGGGAGGAAGGTGGTAGAGTTAAAGCAGGGCTCACTGGGGCGTCTAGGATACTGACAGTGTTTCTGAAAAGAGAGAATTGGTACACAACAGTTGTTCCATTGTTCTTTCCATTATAGAGTACACTTTGTATATTCCTCTTTGTGTATATTTCATCACCAAATAAACATAAAAATCAATCTTCCTTCTTTCTGCCATTTTAAAAAAAAGATCTGATGAAATGTAGGGATCCTTTTTCCAGAACTATGAAAAACCATCCAAGTGTTCCATCTCAGTGCAGAGGGCTCAGAGAGCCCTTCGAGGTCCTCTGTAGGAAGAGCTCACATATGCTGCTACAGCTGATTCACACAACCGTCATCCCGGGAGGTGGGTAGCCATCCTTATTCCACCAGCGCAGTGATGCAGCTCAGGCTGTAGCATGGAAGGGAATGTTCCAGTGCTGGCAGAGCCAAGCCGGCACCCCTAAAGAGGAACTCTCCACATCTGCACGGCCTCCCACCACCAGCCTCAGGACCCTTCCCTCCCTTCCTGGAGCATTTCCAGCTCCCAGATCCTAGCAACCCCGTTGCCCCCTCAGGGCAGCAGCTTCGGCCGGCATCCCTACTTGCTGGGTCTTCTGCAACCCCCCAAATCTCAATCCTTTGGGGGAGAGAGAAGTATGGAAACACCAGAAGGTAGCTAATTGCTCGTGTTACAAAGAGTAATCTTGCTTTTTAAACCTTAGGAGGATAGTGATCTGTTTTTGGTGTATTAAAGTTTAATTGTTTAAGTGGGGGAATAAAAATCAACTTCTAAACAGGGGAGCCTAGAAGGAGAACAGACTTCCTAGAGAAGCAACACTGCGAGGCAGAGGAAGAAGACTCGCCATGTGGCTTGGGGAAGCCACTTATTGTCTGTGGGCCTCAGTTGCTCACCTGTTCAGTGGAGAAGTTGGGCTTCTAGAAGATGCCTGAGAAATTTCCAGCCCTGACATCCCAGGGTTCTAACCACCGGCTTCATCTGCTCCCTTCTGGAATTATATGAGACAAGAACGGTCTTCCTCATCACAGCCCGGTGCCTGGCACGTGGTAGATGCCGACTAATAAAGTTGTTGACCTGTACTCTACGTGCTCCCTATTCCTCGCAGGGCTTATCACAGACACAGGCCTTCAGCCGGCCCTTGACGTTGCTTTCCTCATCTATAAAATGGAGAGAATATCTATAAAATGGGGATAGGGCCCATGTGAGTTATAAAGAATGTGAAAGCCCTTCCCCAGTGCCTAGGACATATTACGTTCCGTCTGGTTCGTTCCTATCTTTCCTTGTCCTTCTTCCTTGGCCTCCTGAAATAGTGCCTCTGTTCTGGCTGAGCTCACATTCCCCCAGCACACACAGAGAAGCTGCTCCATCCCTGAGTCCCACCACCATCCCACTGGATGGCCCAGGCCGTGGGGAGGCAGGTCCCCATGCTGTACTACAGGTATGAATGGAATGCTAAGCCTCTCCACCCCCAAGAGGTCCTAGGAGCCTCTGTTTGTTAGACATGGTTCCCAGAGCTTGTGGGGCCCCAGTACAGTACCAACTGCACACCTCCCTCCCTTGGGGCCAAAGCCCACAGATGCTGAGTTAAAAGTGCAGGCAAGGGACTTCCCTGGTGGCTCAGTGGTTAAGAATCTGCCTGCCAATGCAGGGGACACAGGTTCGATCCCTGGTCCGGGAAGACCCCACATGTCACAGAGCAATTAAGCCCGTGCGCCACAGCTACTGAGCCTGCGCTCTACAGCCTGCGAGCCACAACTACTGAGCCCACGTGACACAACTACTGAAGCCTGCACGCCTAGAGCCCGTGCTCCGCAACAAGAGAAGCCACTGCGATGAGAAGCCCATGCACCACAACAAAGAGTAGCCCCTGCTCGCCGCAACTAGAGAAAGCCCACGCGCAGCAACGAAGACCCAATGCAGCCAAAAATAAATAAATGAATTTATTAAAAAAAAAAAAAGCAAGGGCAATAAATCCATCTAGTAAATGAAACACTCTGTAATACATCTATCAAGTTCCTTGAAATGTAAAGAAAAATGAAATAATGAAACAAAGAAACGAACAAAAAAGCAAGAGCAATTCTGACTGGAGAGTGGTTCTTTTAAGGTGTTGGCTATTAGGGGAGGTCAAAAGAGGAGGTCTGGGGGAGAAGGGCAGAGAGAGGAGAGAGCAGGACAAAAGAGGAGGAAGAAGAAGGGCGGGAGGCAAAAAGGTGGAGGGAAGAAAAGGGGGTAGAGGGAGACAGAACGTAGGAAGAGAAAAGGTAATTTCGGGTCCTGATGCTAAGAGCTTTGAATAAATTGGATTTGGCATCAGCAGCTTGCCTTGGCTTCTCTGTCTGATTTGGTCTGGGTGAGGAGGCAGGGGTCAAGACTGTGAATCCACACTGACCTTCAGATAAGCTGATTGTTGGCTAGAGCTGCCCACCGCGTCACTCACACTCAAGAGGAGACACACACGCAATCTCTTGGGGGCGCAGACTGCCGAATGGGGAAGGGGGGTGCGGCTGCATTCCTAGACTGAAGGTCACAGCTCCTGCCAGGTGGTCCTCCCCACACAGACCTGGGGGTGGTAACCGGAACCACTGTCACCCAGGGCACTGAACTGTCCCTTGAGATTTCCCTGCATCCCACCCAGATCTTCGTGAACAGTCCCTTTATTAAAGTCTCCTCCAGTTACCCAATTTGAGTGAGAGCCCTGTCTCCTGCTGGGACCCACCTGAAATAAGCACACAGTTAGTGATCCTCAAGTCAGCCCTGCCTCCAGGTTTTCCCATTTCCAGATAAGGAAACTGAGCCCAGAAGCTCAGAGAGGGGAAGTGACTCATCTGGGGTTGCAGAGCTGCTAACGGAGAAGCTGGAGTTGGAACCTGCATCTACTGGTCCCCAACCTGGCATCTTTATATAATTCTGGTTTCCTAACCAGAGACAGACACAGACACAGAGACAGAGGTTCAGCGATGGAGGACCAGGCCAGAGGTCAGGAAGCTCAAAAGCTAACACTGTCACCACCCACCTGGGTCCTCTCTAAGCTGGAACCTCAGAGGCAGCTGGAAACCTACCTTCCTCACCTCCCAAAGTCCTGTCAATTCATTCCATCAATATGTCTCTGTGAAATCTTCCATCTCCACTGCCAGTGTCCTATTAGCCTCTTCCTCATTCCCTCCTGCTTGGACACAGCCAAAGCCTCCTGCCACCATCAGCCTCACTACAGTGGGACAGATCTTTCTAGAATGCCTACCTCACTTTGACATTTCTTCCTAGAATCTGTCTCTGCTTCTTCACTGCCTATGGGATAAAGTCCAGACTCCTTGGAATCAAAACCCTTCCCAGCCTGGCCTCTGCCGACCTCCCCCAGCGGCTCCTGACTACCCCACAGGGCAGTCACCAGAACATCTGCAGTTATGCACGTGCCCTGCTTTCCCACCTCCGGGCCTGTGCACAGACTGTCTCCTCTACCGGGAGCGCCCTTCCAAGTTCTCTGTTCCGGGTAAACTCCCATTTCTCTTTCAAGATCAAGCTGAAGCATGATTAAGAGGAGGGTCTCCTTAGTTCCCGCTCCACCACCACTTCCCTCGCCTCACCCTAACAGCCCCACCCACCAGACCATCTCCCCCACTATTGTCCCCAGAATCTTTCTTCCTGCCTCTGATACCGCATTTTTTTCTGCTATGTCAAAAATCCCTCCGGGAGTGAACCCTGGCAATAAATCTAAAATTAACCATGGATTTCTTTATGCCACATAATAATTGCTATTGTGCCTTTCCCCCTTGCTGTTCCATGAACTTCTGAGGGCAGGGATGTATCTCTATGTCCTCAGATCAAGGCCTGAACCCTAGCAGTGCTCAGTACATCTTGCTGACTAAGCCACTAAGATGAATGATCCCCGACTGTATGAATAAGGAGTCTTTGGACCTGAGGCTGCTGTGTGGCCTGGGGCAAGTCCCTGAACCTCTCTGCTCCCATTTCCTCTTCCGGAAGTCTGAGTAGTAAGACCTGCCACTTGCTCATAAACATATAACTACCCTTTTCCTCCCCTTCCTCAGAGCTCAAGCCTTCTCCCAAGTGCTACAGCACTTTATGTTTTATGTTTATCCAGAGCCTTCTTTTAAATTCTCCTCTTTGAGTTTCCCTAAGTCCTCCTGCAGTTGATTTATTTATGCTCAGAGGAGAGCTTGTTGGATCACAGAGGTGCCGCTGGCAGAGCCTGGGAGCCCCCATGCATGCCCATAAGAGTTCTCTCATCCATAAAGGATTCTGGCTCCTAAGCAAGCATGATGGGCCATGAGAACACACAGGCCTTCTTGGTACCCACAGGCATATGACGGCATCCCGGACTAAGACCCCGAGCTCTGTGGAAACCCAGCCCGGGGGGGATCCTGGACAGCACCCCACCTCTTCATAGAATCATCAGGCAGCGTTTGGGGTGACAAACATCATTCTCCTCTTGTGATACACTTTTCCCTGTTTCCACCCCTGCCCCCCACCTCCCCCAGTCTTCCAATAAAGGTGCTGCCCCTCCCTGAGGCAGAAGTCATCCAGAAGCAAGGCTGTGTGAAATATCAGGCTGGTGGCGGACACCCCCTGGGAAGACCTGTCCTCCCCTGCTGCCTCATTATAGCAAGCTTTCTCACACACTGCCTCCGATTCACAGATCCCAGGAAGCCATCCACTTACAGTAACGTGACTTATGATTTATGGTTATGATTATGATTCCCTTCTCCCCCCTCCCTTTTTTTTTGGCAAAACATCTGATTTAATGGGGAAAACGCTATTCAGAGGAGCTGTGGGCTGTAAAAATGCAATAGCAGGGAAAAAATGCTGCTAATGGTCTCTCCTACTAACAGCTACAGAGATCAGCTCTCAGGGCTGAAACAGAGGCTTCTCAGGAACTGGCCTGTGACATTCCTGCCAGTGGCTGAGAGAGACCCAGGCTCAGCCCCAGCCTGGTATGGTGGCCCAGGAGTTTGGGACTCCCGCTAAGGCCTGTCTCTGCCTCCTAGCCAGCCCATGTCTTTCATCACCTCCTGGCCCCCACTGTCAGTGATGGGAGGGGGCAGGGACCCTAGACTCTGGGGCCAATAGCCTCTTGCCAGGGTCCTTGGCTAAAGGAGACAGCCAGCAACTGCTGCCAGGGCTTTCAAGCCTACCTCTTTCCTCCAATTACAAGATGAACAATCCTGACCTAGAGGTGCTTTTACCTACTTTAACTCCTCTGAGCAGCCTGGGGTGATGGGAGCCCTGCTGGGTAGCACCCAGGATGCCTGGGTTCTGGGACTTGCTATATGACCCTGGGCAAGTCCCTTCCCCTTCTGGGTTTGCTTCTCTGTAACATGAGGCAGCTGGACAAGATCTCAGGTGCTTCTGGGTAAGCGGGATAAGCAGTATGATGCCTATGCTCTCTTCATTGGAATATGAGCTCCACGAGGGCAGGATTCTCTTACCTGCTGTGTGTCCAGCACATAAAGTATAACACCTGTCACCTGGAAGTCATTCAAAAAATATTTGATGTATGAATTCTGCAGAGCAGCAAACTGACGGCCTGAAGGCTCAGGGGCAGAGGTTTCGGAAGGAACTCAGAGCAACTCAGAGGCCTCAGCTGAGGTAAGAGCTTTTCCAGGGTTCCCCGGCTCCCCGGCCTACCCCCTCCTCGCCCATAGGAATCTCCTTTATTTTGCTTGAAAGAAAGTCACATTCCTGGGGCTGATGCTCCCAGCCTCAGGTCCGCCAGTGGGGTTGAGTCCCCATGATTCCTGCTTCCCACATCCTATCGAGAGGCAGGCCTGGCGCGTGGGCCAGTGGCTCACGTTCCGGGGGCTGCTGCGTCCCTTCTAAGAGGCTCAGTCCTGACTTCAGGAGTCAGTTGCTCCGAGCCCATGTCTGGATGGGCCTCTTGAAGCTCTGGCTGCCTCGGCAAGCAGAGAGCAAATGGGCAGTTTCCAAAATCCAAATCTTTGGCCTTTGATGGTTGAAGGTCAGGATGGATAAATGGACTAAGGAGACCTCAGGACAAGGGAGGTTATGAGGCCAGGGGCCTTGACTGGATGGGCCTTCAGTGTCCTGCTGCCCCTTGTGTGCCAGCTCGAGGGAGCTGCAGTGACCTGAAGGGCCTAAAGGAGAGCGCAGAGGACCTAACAGCCTTCTCCAGACCCAGCTAGTCTTCTCCCCTCCCCACGCTTACAAGCTCCACCCCCCAGTGCCCAGGCATCACTTGGCAGAGGCGGGTCAGGCTCTCCCTTCATCCAGGCCTCTCCCCTGAGCTCTGGTAATTGGAGACTTGCCTCTTCTGCTCCTCCCTGTAATGTGTCAGAAATCAAACTCAACATCTCCCCCAAACCTGGTCCTCCAGGGGCTCAAGACGAGGCTGTGGGGGATCTTCATAGGCTCCTCCCTCACCTTCATTTCCTGCCTCCAATGCCCCGTGAAGCCCTGTGGATTCTGTCTCTTATTCACTCTCAGTGTGCCCCTCCTCTCCATCACACTGCTATTGCGCCTCTGCTGGCTCTATCCCCCCTCCTGCCTCCATCCCTCCTCTCCTGGTTCCGTCCCCCCTCTCCTGGTTCCGTCCCCCCTCTCCTGGTTCCGTCACCCCTCTCCTGGTTCCATCCCCCCTCTCTTGGTTCCATCACCCCTCTCCTGGTTCCATCCCCCCTCTCTTGGTTCCATCACCCCTCTGCTGGTTCCATCCCCCTTCTGCTGGTTCCGTCCCCCCTCTGCTGGTTCCGTCACCCCTCTCCTGGTTCCATCGCCCCTCTCCTGGTTCCATCACCCTTCTCCTGGTTCCGTCTCCCCTCTGCTGGTTCCATCACCCCTCTCCTGGTTCCATCCCCCCTCTCTTGGTTCCATCACCCCTCTGCTGGTTCCGTCCCCCCTCTCCTGGTTCCATCACCCCTCTCCTGGTTCCATCACCCTTCTCCTGGTTCCGTTCCCCCTCTGCTGGTTCCATCCCCCCTCTCCTGGTTCCATCCCCCCTCTCTTGGTTCCATCACCCCTCTCCTGGTTCCATCCCCCCTCTCTTGGTTCCATCCCCCCTCTCCTGGTTCCATCCCCCCTCTTTTGGTTCCATCCCCCCTCTCCTGGTTCCATCCCCCCTCTCCTGGTTCCATCCCCCCTCTCCTGGTTCCATCCCCCCTCTCTTGGTTCCATCCCCCCTCTCTTGGTTCCATCCCCCCTCTCTTGGTTCCATCCCCCCTCTCCTGGTTCCATCCCCCCTCTCCTGGTTCCATCCCCCCTCTCCTGGTTCCATCCCCCCTCTCTTGGTTCCATCCCCCCTCTCTTGGTTCCATCACCCCTCTCTTGGTTCCATCCCCCCTCTCCTGGTTCCATCCCCCCTCTCCTGGTTCCATCCCCCCTCTCTTGGTTCCATCCCCCCTCTCTTGGTTCCATCCCCCCTCTCCTGGTTCCATCCCCCCTCTCCTGGTTCCATCCCCCCTCTCTTGGTTCCATCCCCCCTCTCTTGGTTCCATCCCCCCTCTCTTGGTTCCATCCCCCCTCTCCTGGTTCCATCCCCCCTCTCCTGGTTCCATCCCCCCTTTCCTGGTTCCATCCCCCCTCTCCTGGTTCCATCCCCCCTCTCTTGGTTCCATCCCCCCTCTCTTGGTTCCATCCCCCCTCTCTTGGTTCCATCCCCCCTCTCTTGGTTCCATCCCCCCTCTCTTGGTTCCATCCCCCCTTCTCTTGGTTCCATCCCCCCTCTCCTGGTTCCATCCCCCCTCTGCTGGTTCCATCACCCCTCTCTTGGTTCCATCACCCCTCTCCTGGTTCCATCCCCCCTCTGCTGGTTCCGTCCCCCCTCTCTTGGTTCCATCACCCCTCTCTTGGTTCCATCACCCCTCTCCTGGTTCCGTCCCCCCTCTGCTGGTTCCGTCACCCCTCTCTTGGTTCCATCCCCCCTCTCTTGGTTCCATCCCCCCTCTCTTGGTTCCATCCCCCCTCTCTTGGTTCCATCCCCCCTCTCTTGGTTCCATCCCCCCTCTCCTGGTTCCATCACCCCTCTCTTGGTTCCATCACCCCTCTCCTGGTTCCATCCCCCCTCTCTTGGTTCCATCCCCCCTCTCTTGGTTCCATCCCCCCTCTCCTGGTTCCATCACCCCTCTCTTGGTTCCATCCCCCCTCTCCTGGTTCCATCCCCCCTCTCTTGGTTCCATCCCCCCTCTCCTGGTTCCATCCCCCCTCTCCTGGTTCCATCACCCCTCTCTTGGTTCCATCACCCCTCTCCTGGTTCCATCCCCCCTCTCTTGGTTCCATCCCCCTCTCTTGGTTCCATCCCCCCTCTCCTGGTTCCATCCCCCCTCTCTTGGTTCCATCCCCCCTCTCCTGGTTCCATCCCCCCTCTCTTGGTTCCATCCCCCCTCTCCTGGTTCCATCCCCCCTCTCCTGGTTCCATCCCCCCTCTCCTGGTTCCATCACCCCTCTGCTAGATAACTTCCTGTCAAGCCCTTCCCAGTGGCCTCTGCCGCTCCAGTCTGGCTCTTTCACCAATGAGGGGCCTGAGGGCAGTCCTCCAGCTGAGATCCTTTTCTGAGGGGGATGAGAGTGTGGGTGGGGAGGCTGCTGAGGCAGGGACAGTACTCAGAGGCGGGTGTGAGGCACGAAGGTCGTCTTGTTCTCCACAGCCAAGGTAGGAGTGGATTGGAGAGAAGGGAGGAAATGGAGGATGAGGGAGGGACCTCAGAGGCCCGCCCTAGACCACCTGGCCAGCCCAGCTTGAGAGGATCTGCACCTTCCTCTGCCCTCACACAGGGAGCTCCAGGGGCCCTGTGAGGCCTGGGCGCCAGTTTGCAAAGCCCAGAGGGAGAAAGGTTGCTGCCTCATCCCTGCATTCGGAGAAACAATCGGGTCTTTGTAGCAATCACTTGTTCACGACTGTCTCAAATTCTACTGGTGGAAACACCGTAATTGAACGGGCTGCAACAGGAGAATGCTTATGACAGGACAGCGAGGGAAGAGAACAGATGGCAAAGTGGCACATTCATTCCTGCTATAGCCACTTAATAGGCTCCCCCAGCCCCGCTCCCCCAGCCCCACCCGTGGAAGGGGTTTGGCCAACAAACATGCTGTTTCTGGGCAGCCTTTTCCTGCAGGGTTCTTTAATATTCTTGCTGCACTGTGCTTTTGTTTTTGTTTTTAAATGGTGTTTGGACCTTCCTGAAGCCGTGACAACCTTCCAGCCTCTTTTGCAAACTCTAAAAGTGACTTTGGGGGAAGAAGAGGTGGAAAGAGGGCAGAGTTGGGTTTCAGTAGAGAAGCGGCTGCGGCCCAGAGTGAGTAAATACATGAGTTGGTGAGAGCTCCTCCACCTCCTGTTTGCACCGGGGTGCAAGTTGGCGCTGAGTTAGGATTCCCGAAGGGGAGAGTTGGGGAGATGGTGGTTACATCCTTAACCTAACTCCAGGGGCCTCATGGTGCCGGGCTGCCAGGGCAGGGGCCTCCTCGGGGACAGCCTCGTGACAGATGATCGCTTTCTTATGTCAGGGGTGACAGCCAGTGGGAAGGGAGGACCCTGCCTAATTGCTTTTAATTTTAAAATCCTGATTTTACTAAAGGAATCTCCCGCCATAGTTCCCTAACTATCCCAGGGGCTCAGGGAGAGGAAGAGACGCCTTCCCCTCCAGGAATAAAATCATATTCCCACAGAGGTGCCGTCAGGACTCTGAAGGGAAGGGTGTAGCCGCTCACCCAGGGATCCCAGAGCTCTGACTAGCATCTCCGAGAATGAGACTTGCCCCTGGGGGACACGTGGAGCCACCCAGGACAGGAGGCAGGTCCCCTCTGTGACCAGATAACCTGGGGCCAAATCCTGGCTCCTGGAAGCCAGGGAACCTCTCTGAGCAAAGTGTCCTCATCTGTAAAATGGGGCTGCTAGTTCCTGGCCTGACCACCTTCCAGGAGCCTTGTGAGGCTATCGAATATGAGCATGGATGTGACAGTGCTTTGGCGGTGGTTAAAACTTGTGTGCTGTCAGCAGCGTTTGTTCCTCTGCAACTGGCAGGCTCTGCTTGCCAAAAATTGCAGTGTTTGTGAAATTTGCACCAGTCAGGTGCACGTGGCCTCAGATTCTAGTTTGTTTCCCTCTGCCGGGGTAGGGGTAGGGGACGTGGGGGTGTCCTGGCAAAGGCTGCAGACAATCTGGGCTTTGGGGGGGGGAGGATTGATCACCAACCACCACAAATAAACGACAAAAAATGTCATTTTGATCATTTCTTCTGTGCCATGCACTTTACATCCAATATCTTTTCTAATCCTCACCACAACCCTATGGCAAAGAAACTATGCTTTTTCAAATGGGGACATTGAGTCACAGAGTGACTCAGTAACTACCTGCAGGTCACACAGCTGGGATGGGATCCCAGGACTGTCTGAGTTTGGAGGTCACACCCTCCACCACTAGGCAAACTGCCTCTCTGATTGGACAGTGGCCCTGGTGACCCACAGGGAAGAGGACACCAGGTGCTGCTCTATCTCTTCAAGGAGAGTGCAAAGATCAAAGAGGCTGTGCGGCAGATATAATCACTGTATCAGTTAGCTGCTGCCGCGTAACAAACCATCCCCCAAATTAGTGGCTTAAAGCAATAGCCATTTGTTACTGCTCACAATCTACAGTTTGGCTGGGCGACTCTTCTGTTCTCTGTGGTGAGGCACAGGTTGGGAGAGGACCCTGCTGTCCTTGGCTGTAGGTTGATCTGGGATGCCTTGATGCTTCTCCACAGGTCTCTCAAATCCTTCCAGCAAGCTAGCCGAGCACATTCTTATGACAAAGGCAGAGGAGCAAGAGGGACATGGAAATACAAGTGCTTTTTCAAACCCTGCTTGCGTCAGGGTTGCTGCTGTTTCATTGGCCAAAACAAGTCACAGCCATGCCAGAGTCAGTGTGGGAGGACGCTACCCAAGGGCAAATGAAGAAACCAAGGCCAGGGGAGGCCAAGGCCACCCACTCGTAAATATCAGAGCTGTCAGGATTCTGAGGCCAGGATCCTTAACTTGGGGTCTGTGAACTTGGGTGGGAAAGAAATACAACTTTATGTTCACTCACCTCTAACTGAAATTTAGCATTTCCTTCAAGTGTGAATGTTAAGTAACATACCAGTTATATTAACAGCACCTTTGACTTTGTCACCAGTCAAAATCACAGATATTTTCATGTCACGCTACACTTGTGGCAGGTATCCTGAAATATCGTCCGTGCTCATTACTGCTTTGAAAGTACAGTGGTTATGACACCTGATGTTAGGTCTCGTCATGTAATGCGTTAATAAAGAAGCACATACATTGCTATCGCCCAATTTAAAATTGTTTGATAACTTCTTTTTTTTAAACGAATAAAATTGGCTTGTTTTGTAATCGTGAATATTTTATGCATTTAAAAACACTGATCTGAGACAGAGCCCATAGCCCTGACCAAACAGTCACAGGGATTATGGCACAGAAAAGGGTAAGACACCCTGCACCCAGCCTGGGCTCCTTAACCCCTGGCTCATCCTTCCTTTTCCTCCTGAGCTCAGCAGAGTGAGAAGCTTGGACTAGCCTGGAGGCTTGGCACACTCGGGCGAGGCCTGCCTCTCTCTTTCTCTTCCTGTCCAACTGTCCCCCACCCTTTCCCATCCCTCGGCCATGCAGGAGTTAAACGGCCAGTTCTCTGGAGAACCCACTCTTCCCTTTTACAACCAAGTCAGGTTTGTGCCGATTTCCAGGCACCAATTATGGGCCAGCTCTCTCAGACCAATTAAAATGTGCAGGTGCAATAATGTCGACATCAACAGTCTGAGGTTATCTCAGCAGATATTTTTCATGAAAGATTTATAAGAGACTCTGGGGATGTTAACCCCTTCCGTGGCCATGCCTCCCCTCTCAGGCAGGGCCCTCACCAGTGGAGTGAGAGCCTGTGGAGAATGAGGGCAGAGAGGTGCCCAGACTCCTGCAGTGATGGGGGGAGCGGGCGCTGAGAATGCCCGGGAGGGTGGGCGGGGAAAAAGACTTCTCTGAAGGTCTTTAAAAGAAACAGAATCTGTAGAATTAGACTAATCAAGTGGCTGGTGTTCTGGAGAGCGCCCATGTGGGTTCCAGAAGACCCAGGTTTTAGTCCGGACTCTGCCATGCACTTGCTGTGTGACCCCAGGCAAGCAAGTCACTTGGCCTCTCTGGGCCTCCGTGTCGTCATCTGTAAATGGAAGGAAACAGCCCCACCCGGTACACCTCACATAGCCGCGGTGGAAAGTACACAGCAGAGCAAATGGGAGAGGCTTTGGAAAGAGTTCCTGCCTGCAGGAGCTTCTCTCAAGGGGCTCCGGCTCCCGAAGCAGGTGACCTGGGCTCTTCAGCTACCAGGAGTGGGACGTCGATGGCACCAAGTGAGCGTTGATGAAATGTTTGTGGAATGAATGCGTGACCAGACTTGACCACTTTCTAGCTCAGTGACTGGCTGTTAAGGCCTGTCAGCTTCAGTCCCCTTGCCTGTAGTAGGGGCTCCTGGTCCCAATCCCTCAGGGTCGTCCTGGGGACGAGTAAAGACACTGGCTCTTTGTGAAGCGGAAAGACTTCCCCCCGCTTATAAGGGTATTGTCCGTGAGACTGGACAAGCTTCCTCAGGACCCTCCAAGGAGGGTCTCATGATCCAGCAGAGACAGAGCTGCCAGATGGGGATGACGGTAACACTGGCCCCGTTTTGCCTGCCTCCCTGTCTCCTTGAAGGAAATGCTAAATTTCAGTTAGAGGTGAGTGAACATAAAGTTGTATTTCTTTCCCACCCAAGTTCACAGACCCCAAGTTAGGGATCCTGGCTTCAGAGCCTGACAGCTCTGATATTTACTAGTTGGTGGCCTTGGCCTCCCCTGGCCTTGGTTTCTTCACTTGTAAAGTGGGTTTGGGAGGTGGGCTGAGCGGGCTTTAAAAACTGCTCTGCCACTTGGGTGTGCCCTGGGGAAGTGGCCGGGCCTCACTAAGCCTCACTGGCTGCAGAGTGGGGCTCCTGGCAGTACTGTCCTCAGGCTGCTCTGGGGCTGGCCGAGATAGTGCAGGCAAAGTGCCCTGCAGAGGAGCTCAGTACGTGGTAACAACCCCAGGGTGAACCTGGTGCTTTGACGTTCAACCCAGGCTGCCCAGAGGCAGATGGGAAGCCCGTGTCTCCCCCACCAGACCTCGAATGCTCAATATGCTCAATCTACTGTCCCGTGTGCATCTACTGTCCTGGCCTCTGTTGCTTCCTGCCATCGCCCAAAGAGGGTCCTGAACTCTGGAACACATCATCTCCAGAGTAGGGCTGCTCTGGGACATTTTCAAGTCAGTACCCACCAGGCAGCTGTGATGGAGAAGCCGGACAGGCCCGTGTGGTGACTGGCACGTCCCTGCCTTGGGTGGAAGTGCCACCTTTAGGATTGTAAATAAGTCCCCAGCTCTCCCACGGCATGTGCAGTGATGTCACCTCCCCTCTCGCTCCCCGTGCCTGCTGTGGGGCCTCCTGTTCGAGCAGCAGGCCTCACCCCGACTCTGTGCTAGTAATGGGGAGGCCGGACCGTCCTCCAAACAGACAACCCCTTTAGGTCAGTAAGGTGGGAGCAGTGGCTGACCTCGGCCCCCTGGCCCTCTCTGGGCCTCTGCCTAGACACAGAAGGTAGAGGGGCATCTCCTGTTTTGGAGTGTCAGGGAAGGTTGCCATGGCTACCTGCCTGTTCTGAATCCCATCCAGCCCAAGCCCCACCCCCTTCCTTGACTGGCAGCTGCAGAGCTGAACAACAGCCCCTCCGCGTCCTCCTCTGCTCTTAGGTGCAAAGGCGTCCAGAGCCCTCTGGAAGGGAACCCCCCCATCCCCGATCCTGGGGGAACCCTCCATTCCCCAGGAGACCCCTCTTCCTCTGGGACTTGCTGTGGGCCCTGCGGCGGAAGCCATCCTCTCATTTTGGAGGCACGTAGGGCCTATTAGTGCCAAAGTGAGCAGAAAGAGGGTGCCTTGGGGGAGCTGTGGTTGTGGGGCTGAGATGGGGGGGTGGAAACATCCGTGGGGAGTGCATCCTGCAGGTCCAGGCTGGGTAACCGTGGGGGGACAGGAGGGAACGGATGGGCAGGGGGCAGAGGGCCAATGGCCCCTCTTCTGCCTGACCGAGTGGCCCTGCCCCAGCCCCAGGCCCCTGCTCCCCGGCTCCCCTCAGTCCCTCTGGAAGAAGTTAAAGGGGAGCCAGCGGGCCTGAACGCCTGCTCTGTGCCAGTTACTGTGCCTTGCTTTATGGACACAGCCCCATGCCATGTCACAGTGACTCTCTGAGGTGGCAGGAGTGCTGTCTGAGCCCCATTTTACAAACAGGAAACTGAGGCTCAGAGAGGTTAAGTGATTTGCTTAAGGTCACGGAGCTAGGAAGTGGCAGCAGCAGAATTCAAACCCAGGCCTCCCTGATATATGAGGCCTCCGTGAACTTCCCACTCCGAACCTGACCCTCAGAAGCCTGCCTACCAGTAACTGAGATGTGTCTGTGTGCCAGGCAGCGTTCCGGGCTCCGCAGGCCTCACAACTCCTTAGATCCCCATGGATGCTCTACTTTAGAGCCCAGCGTCACACAGCCTGGAGTGGGAATTGAACCTGATTTGTCCACCTCCAAAAACAATGATCTTAGTTCAATTCAACCAATGCTAATTAAGCATCTACTATGTGCCCAGCCTAGACCTAGTGGGGCTATGGCAGTAAACAAAAACAAGACACCCCAGCCCACCCCACCCTCGCCCTGGGGAGCTTACTTTCTAAGTGGGAGAACAGACAAAAACAATAGAAAAAGGTAAATCACCTAATATATTAGAAGGTGGTAAGTGCTGGGGAGAAAGTCGAGCAGAGTAACGGCGGGTGGGTGAGCCCGGAGTGGGGTAGGAGGGGGACAGTATTAAAGACAGCAGACAGAGGAGACCCCAGTGAGAAGGTGACATGTTAGCAAAGGCTTGAAAGAGTTGAGGAAGTGAGCCAGGTGTATAGCAGCACCTGGTACATAATAGGTGCTTAGTAAATATTTGCTGAAAGAAGGAACAAATCCCAGGATCCACAGGTGGAGGGGTAGTTGCAAGCTATTCATAAATAGTAACAGTTACGACACATCAGCTAACATGCTGCTCCCCTCGGCATTCTGCAGACTTTATTTATGGCGTGTGTGGACGCGGCATGGCATTCTATGCTCACTAACTGTTTGTGGACTTAAAGATGAAAGGCGTGCAGGCCCGGAGGGAATACCTAGTGCATCGCCTGGGACCAGCTCTGGTGTGAGCTCCTCCCCCAAGACGGCTCAATCCTGCGCTCTCTGCGACTCCTGACTTCTCTGTAAGGGGGAAAACTGCCAACCACAGACATACGTGCTGGGCAGAGACCTGTGGGCAGGCCAGACAGGCTGGGGTGGCGGAGTAGGTGATTGTGGCTTTGTGGTTGGGAGCTGATCAAGGGGCCAGGCCCCTGGCTCTGAAATGGGACCCGGGTTCCTCTCAAGCCTGCTCAGGACATTTCAGCACCGCGTGGCTCACTGTTTGCTGAGAGGCGAGCCGAGATGGTATTTCTGAGGCTAATGCCCAGCGAGATGTGGGCAGCGGCATGGGGGTTGGAACATTATCTGCAGACTCGGCTCGCAGGGGAAACCTGATAGTGCTGCAAAAGTAAACTCTGCTTTCCTATAATTAGATACATATTTATTTTAAAAGGTTATAATTTCCTACCGGTTTGCTGCTTGGTAAATACAGAGTTTATTTTATTTTTTCCTTAACTGCAGCTCAGGAAAAACAAATCCAGGTTTGGACTTGAATAGGGATGTCATGATGATCCTGGGCAGCAGTTTTCTTCCAAACCCCAGCAAAGCCAAGAGCGAGATGGGATGGAGCTGGAGTTAGTTTGGGGTAAACAAGATGTGGGGGGCAGGCAGAAGGGTCAGAAAGAGGCCTGGGTGTAACTGGAGTGACATCATTACTGCCCTGCAATTCCCTCCTCTGTGCTTTCACTCCTGCATCCCCCTCTGCCTGGAATGCCTTTCTTTCTCCATAGCTGCATGTCTAAATCCTACCGATCAGGACTTCCCTGGTGGCGCAGTGGTTAAGAATCTGCCTGCCAATGCAGGGGACACGGGTTCCAGCCCTGGTTGGGGAAGATCCCACATGCCGCGGAGCAACTAAGCCCGTGCGCCACAACCACTGAGCCTGAGCTCTAGAGCCCACAAGCCACAACTACTGAGCTCACGTGCCACAACTACTGAAGCCCGCATGCCCTAGAGCCCGTGCGCCACAACAAGAGAAGCCACCGCAATGAGAAGCCCGCGCACCGCAACAAAGAATAGCCCCCGCTCGCCACAACTAGAGAATGCCCGCACGCAGCAACGAAGACCCAATGAAGACAAAAAAAAAAAAATTCCTACCTATCAATACATGGATGAAAGGCTGCCTCCTCTGGGAAGCCATCCTTGATTCCCCTGCTTGCTGAGAGCTGTCTTTAGCCTGATTTCCCACAGCCCGTCCTCAACTCATCTAAGGCAGCTGTCACAGTACATTGTGGTTACTTGGTGCTGTGGGTTGAACTGTGTCCCCTCTCAAAAAGATGCATATTGAAGTCCTAACCCCTGGTTCCTGTAAATGTGACCTTATTTGGAAATTGGGTCTTGGCAGATGGAGCTAGTTAAGAAGAGGTCATATTCAGTTTGGGGGGAGGGCCTAATCTAGTATGACTGGCATCTTTATAAGAAAAAGAGGAGAGACACAGAGACAGACTCACACGGAGAGCACCATGTGACAACAGACGCAGAGACTGGACCGATGCAGCTGCAAGCCAAGGATTTCACAGCCTCCACCGGAAGCTGGGAAGAGGCAGGGTAGGATTCTACCCAGAGTCTCGGAGGGATCATGGCTCTGCTGACACCTTGATTTGATTTGATTTGATTTTATATTATTTTTAATTGAATTATGGTTGATTTACAAGGACTCCAGTGTACACGTTGATTTTAGATTTCCAGCCTCGTGCACAGTGAGAGGATAAATTTATGTTGTTTTAATCCATTCAGTTCATGTTACTTTCTTATAGTAGTCCTAGAAAACTAATACCCTGGGGTACAGGCCTTTTCTTTCTCCTGGAAAGTTCCCTACTGTAACACAGCGTGGCACAGTATTCGTGCTCAATTAACACTGACTGATGAGTGAATGGTTGGATGGATGTCTCTCTGGAGAGGAGGATCCACATCTGGCTGGTCTTTGTGTTCCCAAATGCCTCGTATGGACCAAGGTACTGGCCTACTTCATGTCCCCGTGGCCTCCAGTCTGGGTCACCACAGTAGACTCCCAACTGGCCTCCCTGCCTCCACTCTTGTCATCCAGCCACTTCCTCCAGCTTTGCTGAACTCTTAGGTCATTCCAAACTGATTGGTCTTTCCAGTCTCTGGGCCTTTGCCCATGCCGTGCCCTTGGCCTAGAGTGGCTGCCCCCTCCCCCCACAACCCGCCATCCACCAGGAAAAGCCCCACCCGTCTTTCAAGCTCCCCTGCACTTTCTGTGTGTTCTGTCTCTAGGATAGCTCCTTTCAACCTGGGTTACAGTTACCTGTTTCCTTGTCTGTCCATCCTGCTGGCCTGTTAGTATTTTGAGGTGAAAGATCCTTTATTTCCCATCTCTGTGTCCCTGTGCCTTCCCACAGGGGATGGGCTGGTGGGTGCCTGAGGGCTCAATGAGGGTATGAATCTGGGCTGAGTGGCAAGAGGAATGGTCCTCCCTTGTCTTAGGGAGCTTGTGAGATGATTTTCACATCTGCCCCACTCCCTTCCAGGGCTTGGGGTCCTAAAGGACTGGGAGGCTTGTGGGGAGACCTGATGGGCAGAGCTGGAAGGAGCTCTAGAGCGGCCTCCTGGTCACCCTTCTCAGGTCTGAGATGAGGGAGCGAGATGAGAGGAAAGGAGGAGGCTTGTCCCTGCCCATGGGGCCATGTGCCCAAAGCCCCAAGATTTGCCTGGAGCCTCTGATGTGCTTACTTAATAAGACTCTTCAGCATTAGGGGCTAGAACTGGGGGATCTGATGGGGAAAAGAAGGAAGGAGAAGAGAACTTAAGTCCTTCAAGAGGAGATGAGAACTCAGACTTACAACACCTACACGTGCCAGGCCCTGGGTGAGCTGCTTTGACACTTTATCTGGAATTCTCAGCACAGCCCTAAGAGGCAGGTACTATTTGCAGATGAAGGAACTGAGGCTCAGTTGCCCCAAGTCCCACAGCTGGTAGAGCTGGGATTTGAACCTAAGCCCACCTGGCCCAAAGCTATGAGCTTCCTACTACACTGTGTTGTCTCCTCTATGAAGGGCACTAGAATTGGCCTCAGAGGTGGCCAGTCCAAAGGGGCAGCAAACCCTATGTTCTCAGATGCCTGGAGAACATCTTGTAATTTGGGTTTTTCAAAATGGAAGAGAAGGTTCTGGGGTCCTCAGGCCCTTGAGGAAGCTCTTTTTTCCACTGGGGCAGTTAAGTCAAGTGGAGGAGGGTAAGGATACAGGCTAGGGGCACGAACTTGGAGGATTCCATCCACAGCATGATGGGGCCAACACGAGAGGCTAACACAGAGGTCACATTAATGGGGGTGCAGTGTCCAGAAGGAGGGAGGTGATTATTCTGCTAGGCCTTGCAGGGGCCAAACAATGGTCTGAGCAGGGTCCACTCCTGGGACCTCACACTGAGAGAGACACTGCCTGGTGAGGGAGCTGGGTATTTTTCACCCAGAGAAGACACAGCAGGAAATGAGAACTGTCATCAATACCTCAAGGGCTCTCCAGTGGATGAGCAATTAGATTCCTTCTCATTCTAAGAGCTGGAGCGAGGACCAGCAGCTGGAAGGTATGGGAAGCCAGACTTCACGTGTTTCCTATTAAAACACAAGGGGCTCCCTTGATGGGAATAAGATCTCTATCACAGGAGTCATTCAAGTGAGATGGCAAAAAGTTGAGTCAGCATGAAATTATGAGTTGGACCAGGTGCCTCACCACAGATGATGAGAATGTCTGGCCTCAGGAGATGCTCATAACTTTACTCTCATTATGATATTTTCTATGGCAATACATTAAGTACTTGCTAAAAAGTCAGAGGCCCTGGTCTTTTGAATCAGGCATTTCCCTTGATAGTGAGGTCTGGGAATCTGCATTTTAAGGTGATTCTGATATGCAACCAGGTGTGAAGGTCACTTCTATGAGGTCATGGGGGCAGCAACATCCCTCAACCCCTTCCCCCAATTCACATTATAGAGATGCTCAGTGTCTTCCACTCAGCCCCTCAGCCCCTCAGGTCTTCAGCCCCAGGCCTGATCTGCTGCAGGCCAAGGGGCGTTGACTGGCTGAGGCAGAGTTTACACCTGGTTGCTGGTCCCTTTCCATCATGATCCTCTAGGGAAGCAGGAACCTGGTCTGTAATATATACAGGGTGGGGAGAGGCATCCCTGAGGCCTGGACTATTTCTCTGGTACGTTTGCCAATAACAGGGGGTGGTGGTTAATTATATGTGTCAACTTGGCTGGGCCATGGTGCCCAGATATGGGATCCAACATCATTCTGGATGTTTCTGTGAAGGTATTTTCAGATGATATTCATGTTTTTTAAGTTGGTGGATTTTGAGCAGATTGCCCTCCATAATGTGGGTGGGCCTCATCCAATCAGGTGAAGACCTGAATAGAACAAAAGACTGACCTCCCCCAAGCCAGAGGGAATTCTGTAGCAGATAGCCTTCCAACTTGAATCACATCATTGGCTCTTCTCTTGGTCTCTAGCCTATTGACCCATCCTGTAGGTTTTGGACTTGCCAGCCTTCATAATCATGTGAGCCAATTCCTTTAAATAAATCTAGTATATGTACGTATGTATATGTGTATACACACACACACACACACACACACCCCACACCCCAACCATGATACCTGGTGGTGTAATATATATATACACACATACACACATTCACACACACCCTGTTGGCACTATTTCTCTGGAGAATCATGACTGAAACACAGGGCGACAGACCAAGGCAATCAACAGAGGCATCCCACAGAGCCGAGCTCCCTGGGCACCAGGAACTGCCAGGCATAGAGGCGGCACAGAGAATGTGAAAGCTCATTCTGCCAAAACCATTTCCCTCTGCTCTGAAGTCGGTTTCAGAAACGCAGAGCGCTGGCAGGCAGGGAGATTATATGAAGTTCCTCAGAACATTCTCGGGAAATGCAGAGTGAAGCCAAGCCAGAAACCCAGTAATTGGGGAGCCGGCAGGTGGGCTGGGACAGCTGATTGAGAGCGCATGCCTTAACCTGTCCAGACACAGGAGGGGATGCAAGAAGTGGGGGATGGGGGAGGGAGCCTCCAGAGAACTTGGAAAAACTAGATAGAGACAGAGACCCACAGAGGCCAGCTCCCAAATCACCCCGAGAATCGAGGTGAGGAAAGTTCACAGAGAATGTTCCCAAGTCTTTGAGATCCCAGACTCCCAAATGAAAAAGACCTAGGGGGTCATCCAGTCCAGCCCTCTGTCTCCAGACTGGAGAGCTGGCAGCCCAGGCCAGTGGGACCCCTATATTGGGAGTATTTGCAAAGAAGATCAGGGAGGAAGAGAGGAAAGAGGGGAATCGTGATGACATGGTGACCATGACCTTAGCAGGTTTTGAGCACCCAGTGGGTCCCAGGCACTGAGCTCAGAGCTCTCCAAGCACCATCTTGTTGAATATGGACAGTAATAATACACAGTATGTACTATTCCTGTGCCCATTTTACAGATGAGGATACTAAGGCCCTGGTAAAGTAACACCAAGGTAGAAAGTGAAAGAACTGAAATTCACACCCAGATCAGCCTGATTCCAAAGCCCTTGTTCTTAACCACCAAGGAAGGAAGAAGAAAAATGGGTGGAGGGGAAGAAAAAGAGCGGAATTCTGACACTTTATGAATAAGGGCGCAGGCCCAGAAAGGACAAAGAACCTTCCTGGGGTCTCGAAGCTGGTGGTGCAGGCTTGATGTGAAGGTTGCAGAGCTGGACAAGGGGCCAAATAGGAAAAGATGCAGGAAGGAGGGCCCCAGGCCTGGCTGGTCCACCAAGCCCAGCAAGTGTGTTCTCAGACCCCAGAGAAGGACTCCTGCTAAATCTCCCTCCTGACAACCCTGGCATTCTACCTTTTGTGTCCTTCTTCTCCTGGATTTCTTTTTGAAGTATTGATACAAACACCCTAGAGAGGCATGGCACTTTGGGGTAGAGCTCAAACACTTTCAGCAGGGGTGCATCTATCTGGTAACTTTTTACAAATGTCTCTGGCACCCGGAGGTGAAAAAAATTAGCCCAACTTCAGGCTACCCCTTGAACGTAAGTGTAGGCAGTAAGTCAGAGGCAGATCCACAGAGAGGGCAGCCTGGGGAGAAGGGGAAGTAGCAGGAAGGGGCTGTTACAGGAGCCTGGTGGTATCCCCTGGCTCCTCAGATCTGCATTCCCTAAACTAAATGCCATCCTTCCTCCCCAGACCTCATCTTCTACCTGGCCGACGGCACTGAGATTCTGGGAGTCATCCCCGATTTGCTTCTCTCCCTCCCCCATCCCGTCAACAACTGTGTCCTGCCGATTCTACCTCCTAGACTGACCTAGAATCCTACTTCTCATCCCTCCACTGCTACCACCTAGTCTAAGCCATCACTTCTTACCTGGACTAATGCTACCACCTTCTACCTGGTCTCCCTGCTTCACCTGTTGCCTTGCACCCGTCCATTTTCACTCAATAGCCCAAGTGGTCTTTTTAAAACACTAAAACCCTTTCCATGGTGCTCCGCTATCTGCAGGACAAAGCCCAGACTGCTGAGCAGCGCTTACTAGGTCCTCTGTTATCTGACAGCTACCCACTTGCCTGATCCCACCTCCTGCCACTGCCCAGGACACTCTCCACTCCAGCCATCTAAGCTCACTGGGGTTCCCTCACCTGCTCTCCTGCACCTCCCTGCTTTTGCATGTGCTGTTCCACCCCCTAGGTTTCTCCCTCTTCCCCATCCCCTTGCCCTTTTGTGGAGCCCACCGTTTAAGAGGTAAGCCAGGCATCATCGCTTCTGGGAAGTCTTCCGGGATCCCCCCCGCCCCCGCCCCTACAGCAGGCAGATGGCCTGGCCTCTCGGCATTCAAGGCAGTCTGCACATGCCTCCACACTGTTTTTAATTATGCGTTGACTTGTCTGTCTCAGCTAGACTGTGAGCATGTGAGCTCTTTAAGTAATACAGGGATTGTATCTTTCTCATCACCAGTGACTAGCTCTGGTTCTGCCATGTAATTAGAGTTCGATGAGCATCTCCGAAATGAAGGCAGGTGTATAAGACGCCATAGTGCCAGGTAGAAGGTGGTCAGGGATGAGGTTATGATGAGAGGTACAAGGGAGAAAAAGGGGTTGATTCTAAGGCTTTCTGGAAGTGCTGGCATTGGAGAGGGGTCCCAAAGCACAGGCAGGGTTTCAACAAGCAGAGATGGGAAGACAAGAGGGAACTGGGGGCTCTGCTAACCGTTTGTATAAACACGAATGTCGATGCTGGCATTGCAGGCTCAGAGGCAGGTCCGAGACCCAACCTTAGCATCCAGTCCACTGGAGTCTCTGACCTCGCCCTTCCAGCCGTGACAGTAGGGGATCCGGATCCCCAAGGCGGACTGCTTTTCCTTTGGGCCACTGGAAAAAGCAATACATTTGGGCCTTTAAACAGCTTGGCCAGATTCTCCATTGTCCTGATTTGCCTTTATTCACAATGCAGCTTGGTCTCACTCGGCACTCTTTTCTATTTCCTTGTTATATCCTCTATGGGCCCATGGCCTGCAAGTGGCTGGAAGGGAACCAGAGCCTCAGGGCAGTCGGGGTTCAGGAAGACTCAGTGGCTGAGCCTTTCCTGTCGCTTGGGACCCTCTGCTCTTTGGGGCTATGTGGATACGGGTGGTAAGACAAGTTTCTGTGCTAAGAAGAGTATTTGGACATCTTGACAAGGTCTCTATATTAACCAGGAACTTGAACGAGTGTCGCCAGAAACCCACAAACAAGAAGGCGTATTTTTTCCCCAATTGGTTGTTCGTATTCAGGAAGCTGGCTGTGGGCTGGGAGTTAGCACACATGCGTGCAAGTCGAAGCCAGGCAATCATGCCCCTTGGCTGACTGGCACTGGGAGCTTAGCTGAGCAGAGGCTCACCTGGTGCCCAGGAGCACAGGATCAAGAGATTTGCTTTGCTGGCAGTTCAGCTGTGCTTTTGATTAAGCAACAAAAAAAATGTAAAAAGCAAAACCAACAACAAAACAGAGAAGAAAAGTTATTCAAGGTGAAATGGTTAAGTTGGGGGGACTTCCGATGTCTGAGAAACCAGAGCATGCTGCTTTTGGAACCCACCCACTCTTGGGAACAAGAAGGGGGTGGGTGAAGAGGAAGGGAAAAGAGAGGGAGGGAGGGATGGACTTTTCTGGAGACCTACATGCTAAGCACCGGGCTTTGCCTAAATTGAGAGGCCAAGGGGCAGAGTGGTTAAGATACTGGGATGCCAGAGCCAGTCCATCTGGGCTCAAAATCTGGCTCTGTCCTGTCCAACTGTGTGTCTGTCCTTGGACTCTGCTTAACCATTCTGAGTCTTTTTCCTCAGTAGTGAAATACAGGTTGTTATGAAGATTAAATGAGCAAATACATATAAAGAGTTTAGAACTCAACCTGGCACATAGTACGTGTTCCCTAACTGTAGGCTATTATTATTATATTAACTTGTTTAATCTTAACCGTAACCTATGAGGTATATGCTTTTATTCTCCTTGGTTCTCAGATCAGGACAGGCTCAGAGAGAGAAATTCCCTGCCCAGGTCACACAGCTGGTAAGAGGCAGAGATGGAACCAACTCCAAGTTGGACAACCTCCTTACACCTGTGGTAGGAGCCTGCTCCACTGCTGACTCTGGTTGATGACAGGACTGGTCCCGGCTCCCGAGATCTCAGTCCCATAACGGAGGCCCCATTCACCCCCAACACATGACCCCACATGATGGGGTTCGTGGAACACAGTGGGTCTTCCTTGGTGAACCCCTCCCTCTATTCTCCTCACAGATGTAGGAATCATGGACCAGAAGGGATCAAGAGAGCATCCTGCGGACCTTCCTTCTCACCTGGGATGACAGAGCAGTGGGCTGAGAGTCAACAGATTTGGGTTCCAGCCCCAGCTCTGCCACTAACCCAATGGGTGACCTTGGGTAAGTCACTTTCCCCCTCCCTAAAATGAAGGAGTTGGATTCAACCATCCTGAGCTCTCTGAGACTCTATGTTTACACTTTTGAGGATCAGTGTCACATCTCACATAATAAGATGAAAAAGTGAGTGCTTCAGACAGTTGACCACAATCAGATAACCCATCTGTTAAGTGCCCCTTGGAAGCACATCCATTTAGGACATACCATCAATTCAATGGGCTTTGGGAAGAGTTAGGAGAGCAGGGAGAGAACCACTGCTTACTTTGTACACCCCGGATTTGATGCTTCCCCACTCGAGAGCTCATGTAATCCCCCCACTGCAGCCCGGAGACACAGGCACTGTTGGTGATGTCGTTTTACAAAGGAGGCAACTGAGACTCAGAGAAGTCAGGTCAAACCAGTAGAGATGACCTTTGAACCCACAGATTTCTGACTCTAGATCCATGTTCCTTACAAGATTCCAAGCAAACCAAAACTTGCAAGCAAACACATGACTTCACTTTTTTGTTCTTTTTTAAGCATCTTGCTATTCTTCCACAATCTCCCCTCCACCTGCAAAGCAGGAACCGAGATCCAGTTCATATTTTACCGCCCCCAATCCTGGCTGCCCTGGAACAAAACAGTCTGATCAGGGCCTGGAAAGCTTGAGTCTGAATGTCTAGCACATGGCCGGTTGGTGTCTTCTGAAGTCAGCCAAGCTGGAGCATGCCTGGGGGCTGAACGATCATGTCCCTGGTGTCGCAGAACCCACCCCCCATGTGTTTCCCATCTTCCACGGTCCTCCTGTCTTATCTGGGTTCCTTCTTTGCAGGCAGTTTACCAGATATCCGCATCAACCGCGTCCGGTGTATCTGGCCTGGTCCTCCGTCCACCGGTGGGGGTGGGGGGGAGCCACTGCCCCTTCCTGCCCCTCCTTGGGCAGCAGAGCACCCAGTGTCTTCCAGGCAGAGTTGGGGGCTTTGGAGTCACGCATGCCTGGGCCCACAGCCTGGCTGTCTGCCTTTTATTGATCATGGGATTCTGGCAAATCACCTCACTCTTCTGGGCCGCAGCTTTTACGTTTGAAAAATGAGGGGACTATTGCCTCTTAAGAGTGATATACAGATTAAGGTGCACAGTGCTTTAGATCCAGCTTTGGTGGAAGCACCAGAGGGGCTGCTGGGAGGGAGGAAGGGAGAGGATACGGGGGTGAGGGGCAGGGCCCATTGGCGCCCCACCCGTCCCACCGGAGCAGCTCCCCTGGTGTGTCTGGTTTAAGTGGCAGGTTTGGCTCGTGAATTTGGTTGGAGGAAAGGGTGATGCAGCTGAAAGTATAAAGTTCGCGGCTGTAGTTATTTCGTGGAGGTGCTGGGCACCCAGCGAGCACTTTATAAATGTTAGCGCTTTCCTCTTTCCTTCCTCTTGCCCCCATCATTTTCTCCCGCTGGATTCGTTATTCAGTGGCTCAGCTAAAAAGCGAACCCAAATGAATGGAGAGAAGGCAGCAGCGGGAAGAGTACGGAGTGCTTTCAAAATATCATCACCCCGGGGGGAAGTCCACTGTCGGGGGTCGGGATGCGGGTCAAGGAGGCTGTGACCCAAACACAACAAATCATGTCACAGACCCCACAGCAGCTCCACACCAAGGGCCTCCTGCCTGCGATGAGCACCAGAAAAACACCGGCGCAGACCCCTGCTCCGCCCCCAAGCCATTCACAATAGGCTTTCCTCCTCCTCTCCTGAAGGGAGGACCCACAGCGAAACAGAGAGATTTGAAGATGTGTGAAGGGGCCCAGGAGGTGGGGAGGCCCGAGTGAGCTGGCCTGGCTGCGTCTTTCAAATGCGCAGGGTATACTGGACCGTAAGGGCTCCATGAAAGAAGAGAACCTGCCATCAACCGGGCATAGTTGCACAGATGCTCTGAAAACACAGACCCGCTCCAGAGAGCAGCTCCGCAACTGGAGACACAGCGCCACCTTCAGGCATACATCCACCTTGCATTTTCCCTGCAAAACCACTTCTGGGCTGCAGGGAATATGCTGGGGGCTCAAATCCAATACACTAATCCTGCAAGATGTTGTGTTGCTGATATGCTGAGACAGATGAGCTTGGAGTGGGAAGAAAGGTCATTGCTAACAAGTATATTGATGCCAGGGTGTCGGGGCCGTGCTCCAGGCAGAAACTGGCGAAACTGGAAGCCAACCTTCCATCTTAGAGACAGGGAAACTGAGGCTCAGAGACCTGCCCTCAGTTACCTGGTGAGTTGCAGGCAGAGCTAGGACCTGAACACAGGCTCTTAAGCATCCCATGCCTCTCAACTCGGATGGCTGTTTACCTGTTAATTCCACAACAACTTCGCCGTGTAAGAGATAGCTGCCATGAGCCTGCAACACACACTACAGAGCGGTTTCTTCTCACTCTGAAGGACCAGAAGACGAGGCTGAGGATGCAGCTTCAGATAAGCATCAGAATGTGGGCTCCATGGAGCCCGAAGAGAGGCCTCTGCTCTCATAATGGATGTGAAGGGGTTTCATTCATAGGAGTCACCTACCTTCCTACACACCCTCACACGCAGCCTCTCCATCTGGCAAACTCCTACTTCCTTTCATGACCTACTCACAAACTGCTGTCTTGTGAGGCCTTCTCTGACCCATTCTCCATGCCAGTGGAAGCCATCATTCCTGCCTTGTGCCACCCCTGTACCTACCTGAGACATTGCTCATTGGAGGGATCCCCCTATATTAGGACGATTTGTGTGTCTATTTATCTAGATGGGGAATTCTGGCCAGGAGCCAGATCTTATTCTTCCCTGTGTCTCCAAAGCCCAGCCAGAGCCAGGCACAGAACAGGCAGGTACTAAAAAAGTGATGGATGATGGATGGATGAATGGATGGATGGAGGATGGATGGATGGATGGATGGATGGAGGATGGGTGGATGGACTGGAAATGGGGTAAGTCTAATGGATGGGGTATCGCTCTTTAATATCCTAGAACAGTAATGGCATCTGTTCTAAGGAGACACACATCTAAGAGCTTCTGTTTCTACGCCAACGCCAAAAAAGCATAACTGCAGATGTACATGTGAAGAGGAGTGGTGTGTTGACATCACCTGTTAGCCCCTCCTTCTAACTACCTCTTTCTCCTGGTTCCCCAGGGAACCTGGTGGAATTCAGACAGAGATTATGGAGGTATAGTTCCTGGGATGCCTGTACCAGAATCACCTGGAGAGGTCATTAAAATGCAGGTTCCTGGGCCCTGCCCTCAGGGATTCTGACTCAGTAAGTCTGGGGCAGGGCCTGGGTATCTGAATGTTTAATTAGCCTCACCCAGGTGATTCTGATGCATAGGTAAGTTTGGCCACCACTCACTAAAGAGGAACAGCATACAGGGACATGCCAGGAATTGCCTTTGCTGACTGGCCCATCCAGAGGGGTTGAAAAATTGACCTGAAGTCCCACAGGTATTAAATGGCAGGAAGTGCCTGGAGAGTCCTCTGACACCTAGAGGCCAAGAGGGAAGGAAGGGTCTCTAACTCCTCCCACCCCCACCCCTAAACCTGGCCCCAGCCTGAGGAGGCTGGCACACTCGCTGAAAAGATGGCCTTCCCCTACCCCATAGGCCGCCGTGAGTAGGGCCTGCCTTGTGTTCCGTCCCCTCGCAAAGCCCAGAGTGGCAGGGTTTACTCCATGTTTACCAAGGCAGAGAAGCCAGCAGCTGTTTTCAGTGTCTGTTTCTACCTAAACAGAGCTGTCGCTCCCAAACATGGGCTCTGCCAGCAAACATGCCCAGACCTGGAACGCTAGCCCCAGTTGTGTTCAGGCTGGAAAGAGCTTAAGGATGATGACAGAACCAGAAGATCGTTCTGGACCTGGGAATGGCCAAACATCCTGGCAACTCTAAGTGGGCAAGCAGCCCTCCCAGGCCAGCTGGGGAGCTCCCAGAAGGAGGGGAAAGGGCCCATTGGAAGGCAAAAGAAAACATGCAGCATCACCCAAACCCCTGCTTGTCCCTGTGTTCCAACAGGACCTACCCTCCGGCCATACTGGGCCTTTTGTTGAGCACCTACTATGTGCCAGGCCCTATATTTGGTGCCTTACTGTTTTGGTTCATCTTCACAATAACTCTCAGGAAACAGATAATATCGTTATGCCAGTTTCACATATAAGGAAACTAAGATCCAGAAAGATAAAGTGACTTGCTCAGATCCTGAGCTGGTCAGACTAGTTGCAGAGTCAGAACTTCAATTCAGGTTCCTCTGCTTTCTTCCAGGTTCCCTTGCTGCCAGCTGTGTTACTCCCCACGTACAGCCCAGGCTGTCTGGCCTCCCTGCCTCTGTCCATGCTGCCCCCCCAATCCAGAACACACCTTGCCCCCGACAGCCACTGACCATCACCCTCCTCCTTCTTCAGACCCAAGTCACAGGCCGCTTCTTCCCCAAAGCCCTCCTGGATCCCATCTCCCATCAGAGTAGAGAAGTTAATCGCTACCTTCCCATAGCACATTGCCAGACTAGTATACAGCTGCATTTTCATCTGCCTTATAATCGCTGATTTCCATGACAATCTCCCTAAATCTCAGTCTCCAACCCCGTCCCCCCCACCCCCCAGATCCTGCCCACCACAGCCCTGCCCCAGGGCCGAACTCAGTCTTTTTCCCTCATCAGGCTGTCCCTTTGGTGAATCACAAGTTCCACCGCCCACGTGTAGACTGAGTTCAGGTGCCCCCGCCACCACCCTGGCCAGTGGCTGCCGTCACCATTGAGGGCAATGCAGTCCATTGGTCTAATGGAGGAGCACTGAATTCTAAGCTAGAAGACCTAGGTGTGAGACTTGGCTCTGAAACTGATTCACCATGCGGCTTTGGCTGAGCCACTGGGCCTCAAGCTGCATCTGTAGAACGCGTGGGTGGATGGAAGAGATGATCTCTCTGTTCCATGGCTCTGTCAAGCACTGACTGTGCATTGAATGGAGCATCCCCTCTGGGGCATCTGCATCCTTATCAAGGATGTAATCCATTGAGCCCTCAGAGAGGCCGTGGGGTGCCTACCTGATGGAGACAAGGCAGGCTCAGCCGGAGCAGGGGGTTCTCACTGCGAGTGAGAAGAGACAAATTCGGGTGCGCCAGCTGAAGGGTCTTGCATCCCAGGAAAGGAAGGTGGAACTGATGCTGTGGGTGCTGGCCCCTCGCAGGCAAGGACAGGGAAGTGGAGGTTGGGACCACTCACCTGGCACTGGTGTGGGGGGTGATGGGAAGGGAGCTTCGCCCTCCCTTAGACACCACTCAAGAGGCTGCTCGCTGTAGGAAGCCTGGTTGTCAAGAGACCAGGTGCTGGGCCAGCATAAGTGGCAGCAGGATTGAGTAGGGAGAAGTTCTGGAAACATCTCAAGAATCTCGAGGACCCAGTGACACCAGCATGCAGCAGGGAGGAAAAAAGGAAGCAAAAAGATGGCCCAGAGGTTTGATCCTGGGGTGGTGAGGTCTGGAGAGTGATGGGCAGACAAACTTGTCGAGGAACAGGATGAGGGCCTGGGAGGCTGGTGCTGAGGGGAGAGGGAGGGGCCCAGGACAGAAGACCCGGCTTCCAGTCTCCTCTACTGCTCTTTACCTTGAGCAGGTCACTGTTCCAGTCTGAGCCTGTTTTGTCATCAGAGAAATGGGGGGAAGAATCCTGCTTACCTGACAAGGACGATGTGAGGCTTTCAGGCACCAAGGTATGTATGGTGCCTTGCATGATAAGGCACTCGTAAACAGTGATGAGTTCGCCACCCATTTGTATTCCACAGTGTAATAATAATAGCTGGCATTTATTGATCACCTACCATATGTGCCAGGCGATGTGATAAGTAATCTGTTTATCATGATCTGAACGCTTCTTCCCCCAAACTCTGCAAGACCCCTTGCATTTTGTGGATGGTATACTGAAGATCAGAGAAATTAGACAACTTTCCCCAAATCCCACAGCTGGAAAGGGGCAGTCACCGTCACCAAGCTTTAGTCAGCACCTAACAGGTCCAGCTGGAGCACAAAGGGTGTAAAACCTGGCTTAGGTCTTCAAGGTACCTCATGGCAGCTACCAGCCTACAGAGGAACAGAGCTTTAAATATTTGTTCTGGAATTCTATTCTCTCTGCTGTGAATGTTGCTAGACAGGGGACAAATATCTCCTGGCTTGACTCTCTGCGAGCCGGGCACTGGAAAAGGATGTCAAGCCCTGAGACCATTGTTCACGATCGGCGGCTGCACCCGCCTGCCCGCCTTTCATCCAACTTCTCTGGGTGCTATTATTCAGCCCTCACCAGGAGCTGCAAAGCAGTTAATTACAGAAGTATAATCCCCTTCGTCACAAAGAGCTGATCTTCTAGGGTTGCGAGAAGATAAGATTTATGCCTCTTTCAATTCCTTTATTCTCTCATCAACATAGATTCATATTTCAGTTTCCCGCATCGGAAACAAAAAGGAAACCTGCTCAGCCCACTGCTGCTGGAGAGAGATAAACTAGGCTACACAAAGAGCCAGTCCTGTAAACTCAATCTCTTTCCCCTCCTTTCATGTTGGTGATTATAAACAGAGTCAAGGGCAGTTGAAATATATTCCTCTGCCTGCCTGCCTGCCTCGTCCTACTCAAAGAGAGGAGACAAGCGCGGCGATAACAATCCGATGGTACCAGGGAAAGAGGGGTGCAGGCTCCCGCACGATCTGACGCCGGCCTGGTGAGCAGATCGGAGAGAAAGACCTTTGTTTCCTGCCACTCCCTGGTCACAAAATTGTTTCAAAAGGCCACAGAGAGAAGCTGGACGCTGGGCCACTGTGAATGCTTTCATTTTCTTGATGGCAACATGTGCGATGCTATTTGCTCAAAAGAAAGGGCCTTGCGATTTGGCGGCCCACGTGGCGGGACGGTGCCAGGGCCCCCGGCCAGTTTTAGTAATGTAGACACAGGTCGGCCAGCGGATCAGACCGCAGAACAAGGCCAGTTTTAGCAGCCCTGAGGAACAGATGCCAGGCTCTTCAGAGAAGAAAAAGCCCACTTACTGAGAGCAGTCCCCAGCGAAATGATATTATCCTTCTACAGAGCAATCGGGGTGGGTTATTTTGATCACTGGCATTGCCTTTGCACTGCTTGAGTTGCGTTTTTGGGCTTCGCTGGAGTTACTAACTGTCGAGGGCTCCGCTGGCACGGGAGGAACAGGGGGACCACAGAAATGAACTGATTTGCCCAAGGAAACGGAGCAAGTTGGTGGCAGAACTGGGGATGACAGAGGTTCTGATGGTAACAATTGACCAGGCACTTACTGCAGGGTGCCAGGCACTTGCCAACTCCCAGAGTCCCCGCGCCAGACTGCCACTCGATGCCGCCTCGATGTGCTCCTTTCAGGCGTCCTGACTCTCCTCAGAGGCTTTTCAAAAAGTTTCTGATTGGGGGAAGGGAAAATCTAATTTTTGAAAGATCAGAAAGGGAGAAAGGGAAGAAAAGAAACTGAAAAACAACAGCCAAGTTGGTCTCTGCAATAAATGTCATCCCACAAGATGCAAGACAAGAGTCTTTAATAGACTTGGAGATTCAATTATCCCTTTATATTTCCAGCAGGCTGGTCGTCGTCTCAATCATTCTTTCACTGTAAACACACCCTAATTCACAAATAGAATATAAAACAAATCATGTTTGAAAGCTGTGTCGCTTCTGAGCCACACACACCTCGTCCCCGGCTCCCGAGGGAGGAAGGTTAATAAAAGGCTTGGGCACTGTCTCCAGTTCAAAGCCTGGGGCCCGTCTCACAGATGGCTAGGAAGTGCGCTAGGAGGCTGAGGCTGAATCAGTCTTTTCCATTCTGGGGCTTTCAATGGCTGTTTGCCTCTCTGCTCCCAGATACCCTCCCTCAAGCCTCCAGAGGAAGGATAGCAACTCCTGCCTCTGTCTGGATCATTCCGATTATTTTTTCCAGAAGCCTTTCCAAGTGTGACATCGCAGGTGAATGCCAACACCGTCGATTCTCTAACAGCTGCCAGGGGAAGGACACAGCTCACCCAGCCCCAGTTTTCTGGGAAGCCTGGCCTTTCTGGGGCTGCACCTGCCTCGCCAAGAGGGGGGTCCCAACCCTGCACAGCGCCTACCTGTCAACTAGCTCCTGAATGAACTTCCCTTCTCATTCCATTCCTCTCCAGTGTTTTTTTTTCTTTCGTTAGCTTTCATCATTTTTTTTAAGTTATAAAAGTAATACCTGCTCTTTGTAATACATTATTCAGTTGAGTTGTGTAAAGCAGAGGTTTCCTCATTCTTCTATGACCCAGTTCCACGTTCCTGAGTAGCCAGTTACCAACAGACTTATGTGTGTCCCTCCACATATTTCTTTTCGTTCATGTAGATGTTAAAGATTACCCTGAACCCAATTTTTGCCTTTTTTGCAAATATGGGATCAAACCATATATATTTCTCTACAACTTACTATTTAGAATTAACAAAAGAGACTGGACATCTTTTCAGGTCAATACAGAGATGCTGGGTTCATTCTGTTTAATAAGGTTGCATGCATGAGATTACGTAGATGGCTGTACCATAACTTTCCAAGCCATCCTAGAACCCTTGGCTCTTCCAGATATTATGTCTCCTGGATATCGTGATACTATATCATGCCTACCCATCCTATCTATGAAAGCCATGGCTTCCCTCCATCTATAAACTGTCCATCTTTGGCAAGGCCCTTTCCAGGCTGGCCCAGCCTTAGGGAGAGAACTCCTTACTCATATGATGTTACCAAAAGCAGTCCCTGCCAAGGGAGTCCTGGCCTTTCAGGCTGGACTCAGACAGACTTATAAAAGCGGGTTTCACTGCCATGAAATCTGGACTTCCTTTCGTCAATGAAGAAAACATAAAAGTATAACTAAACCTTTAAGACGTCACGAGCAGGCATGCAAAAATACTACATGTAGTCCTAGACATGACTACAATACCCACCAGAAAGACTTCAGAAAACAATCCTTGAGAACACAAAAAGAGGCTGTTTACCAAAGAACGATTTTTATAATGCTCTTGCTGCATTTTATTAGAGCGGGAAGAGTCCTGCAGTGGAGAAGGCTACAGAAGATTTCTGTGCTCATTGAAACTGAATGCTAAAGCAGCCTGGGTCTGAAACGCTTCAAAACTGGAAGTAAGTTCTCAGAGGCAAACTGCTTTTCTGGAGCTCTTTTATGGAAGTCACATTCAAACAGTTTTAGAAATCAAAATGAAATCTCACAAAATGTCTTAAGAGTCTGTATCCTTAGAACTAGTGATTTTTTTTTTTTTCTGGGACTCTATCCCAAAGAAATAATCAGCAATGCCAGCAAAGATACAAGTCAAAGGATGTTTATCTCAGCATTACTTATAATGAAAAAATAGGAAACAAGCAAAATGGTCTACAACAGGGAAACATAATACTGCACAGCTATTTAAAAAGATGTGTACAAAAGGTTGAATATTACGAATAAATGCTTATGTTATGATGTTAAGTAAAAAAGACAGATAAACTGTATATTAAAACTGTGCAAAAATATACATAGAAAACACTGGAAGGAAATACATCCACCTATTAACACTGGTTATCCCTCGGTGATAGAACGATGTGTTATTTTTCTCCCTCTTCTCTTTTACTTTTATAAAAAATTTATAAACTTTTCTAAAATGAGCCTGCATTATTTTTAAAATGGACTAAATTAAATAGTCTTAAACTACACACAAAAGATAGAACTGACTCTACTATTTTGGGGATCACGGGGTGGTATGTATGAGAAGAGATGGGTGTAGCTAAAGTTAAGGGTTTTCTGGGATGGGGGGCAGTGATGAAGAAAGTCCCCCCACTTTCTGGCATCTTTAAGAGTGTGGGTCTTAAAATGAAATATTTTCTGCAGAACAAGCAGCAGAAATGTCAAAGGGATGATACTGTCAATTCACTCAACACGTAGTGTGCATCTACTACATGCCAGGAACTTGGGGAAATGACCAACTTTGCATTCTAGTTTATTAAAGAACAAGACTACACTTTGTCCCCATCACCATACATGTAGCACACTGATTATCTTGATTTTCTCTCTATTGTTCTCAGAGAAGCAAACAAAAAGAAAAATGAACAAGTTGTGATTTGCAATGGATTCAAGAAAGAACATATTGGAAGTAGCCCCAGGACCTTCAACTGACTCTGCTAAGAGTGTGTGTTTTTCATTAGAGACAGCTCAGGGAAAAGATGCAGGCAGGCAGTTATCAAACTAAGGTTTGCAATTTCTGCTGTCTGTTCTGGAAGTTCTTGACTGATTTCAGCAGGACCATTAAACAGTTATTAATCCATTCATTCAGCAAATATTTATCGAATACCTACTATGTGCTGGTGCTACTCCAGGAGCTGGGGGTAGTGCAACAAATCAGAGTCCGCCCCACTGATAGCACTTATATTCTAATTCAGGAATAGGTAATAAATAAAAACATAAACTACAATCAGCCAGGTCATGATCACTGCTATGGAAAAAAATAAATAAAACCAGGTTATGAGAATAGAGTGAGAAAAGTCTATTTTCTAGATAGGGTATTTTAAAAAGTGCTCCCTACAAAGGTGACATTTGAGCAACTATCTGAATAAACTGATTGAGCGACATGAACATACAGAGTAGTTTGCTATGTTGAAAGAACAAGTGCAAAGGCCCTGAGGTAGGAACGCAGTCGGAAAACCAATCTGGCTGGAGCACTGTGAGTGAGGAGGAGAGTGGATAGAAACTGAAGTCAGGGATATAGCCAGGAGCCAGATCATGTAGAACATGGTAAGGACTTCAGATTTTATTCTAAGAGTAAAAAGGGCCCCTGCATGGTTTTGCGATGGGGAGTAAAGTGATCTAAGTTTAAAAAGATTATTCTGGCTACCACATGGGGGATGAGAATATAAATAAAAATTCAGACTAGAAAGCTATAGCAGAAATCTAGTGAAAGATGATGATGGAGATGGTGAGAAGTAGTAGGATTCAGATATATTTTGAAAATGGAATTCACAGGATTTGGGGATAGACTGAATGTGCGGCAAGAACAAACACACAAAACAAAACAAAACCAAAAAACATATCAAGGAAAATTGTAAGGTCTTTAGCATGAGAAGCTGAGTAAATGGCGGTACGTTTAATGATATGGGAACCCTGGGGGAGGACTGGATGTTTTGTTTTGTTCTACGGGAACATAGTGGATGTTGTTGGTACCCAGCCCACATCCGTAAGCCTTTCCACCTCAGTGCACACTGGTGGACTTCCGACTGCCAGCATTTGCATCTCTTTGCCTGAGAGCTTTCTCCCAAGCTGAAGAATCCACTCTGTGTGCCCAGCACACTTTATGGGAGCAGCCCTCAATCACTGACACTCAGAAGGTCGTGCATAAATATCCCCACTTCCTCCCCTGGTGGGATGGGGGAACGGTGGATAAATCTGACACATGTGCTCTACACCACTATTTCTCAGGGTTCACCAGTGGGATTAAGCTCCAGTCACCACAGTATCAGCTTGCTTGATAACACATCCCTTTATTGGCCTTTTCCCCTTTCCAGCTCATTCTCCCCAATTCCCTACCGATGGTCCCTGCAGCTTCCAAATAAATTACCTACACTTGAATCCTTGACTCTGGGTCTGGTCTGGCGATTCCAAACTAAGATGGGGAAAACAAGAGCATCTTCTAATTCCTTACACCCTGTATTTTTTCACAGCCACTGACCATCTCATCTTTTGGTTATTCTTTCTCATCATCTCTACTAGAACAGTAGTAGCAGAGTCAAGATAATCAGTGAACCATACGTGGTAGAGATAAAATGAAGTAATTTTAATAAGTCAGCTCGCCAACTGATCTCCCCAGCCTGATCCCTGGCCTTTTCTTCTCCAGCCACTAAGTTCAGCTACTCCACCTTGCTTTTGCATTTTCAAAACCAATAAAAAATAGAAAGCACAACGCTTTAAGACCATTTAGGGAGATGTCAAAATGGAAGAGGCAGGAGAATGACAGACCTTTTCTGTCCCCTCCTTCACTGGACAGTTCAGCAAATGCCCTGTGACATGAAGACCACAAACTATTAGCAGCAGCAGCAAATGCTATTTATTGAGCATTGACTCTAGGAGGAACTAAAGTCTCTCATCAAAAGCCAGGGAGCAGGGAGACCTGACTTGCCGTATGCCATACCTCCTGGGGAAGCATGCTTGTTTGTAAAGTTGCATTTTATATGTCACAAATGATTCAGAATCATCACTTTCCCTTTCCCTTCTGTTGACATGGATCGACTGTGGGAGGAGGTGGTTTAAAAAAGCAAAAGCTGCACAAAGATCTTTTGGTTTGAGCAAAAACGCTTGTTACAAATGCACTGCTGTCAGTGACCATCAGGCATGATGTGATCACGAGCATCCTTTCTACAAAGGAGAAGTCAACAGACACACAGTTCCACTGGCGGTGAGGATGCTGAAATCCAGCCCCCCTGGCGGATCAAGGGGTCCTGAAGACCTTGGAATCCATCGGATCTGGGATCACGCTTCAGTTTAGCCACTTACTAGCTGGTGACTTTCGGTATGTTATTTAGCCCCTTTGAGCCTTGGTTTCCTCATGAGCTAAGTGGAGAAAATATACCCACTTCACAGGGTGGCTGAGATAAATCATGGCCCGCAACAAGGAGAGCAAGCACGCCATCGATCTCAGCTCCCTTCTCTAGGTAACTATTTGTGCTGAAGGCAGCCTGGCAAATCTACTGTGACTCAGTGAAGACCTGAGAAAACCAGCTCAGCGATTCTCACAAAAAAAGGACTATACCCACCAGTAATGGTTCTTCCCCAGGCCTTCTGTGCTTCTTCCGAAGGCCTCCTCTGCTGGAGTACGAGCTCTTCCTGAACACGTGTCTTAACGCTTCAGTATCCTCAGTGCTGATTAAAGTGCTTGGCCCATAGGAGGGGAGCAAGCTTGGTGTCGTGGAAATAGCACACTTTTGAGTTAGACAGGTCTGGGCTCGAGTCACAGTTCTGCCACATGCCTTTGAGCAACTTGCTTCCTTAAACCTCAGGATCCTTATCTGTAACATGGGTGATAATAGCTACTTTAAAGTGTTGTATGAACTGAGATAACAGAGGTAGAGCCTAATACCAGTGCCTGGAAATTTGTAGATACTAGAAAAAGAGTTAGCCTTTATTAACAGACATTTGCTGAATGAACTCATGGATAAAAAGAACTGAACTCCATTCAGTTAACAATGTACACACTCCCCACCCCAGACATAGTAGGAACATGCCATATCACATTTTCCTTTATGTCTCTCAAGATGTAGCCACAGGTCTTTCTTACAGTAACAAAGATTTCTGCAAAACACACCACCTGCCCCGCCTCCATCCCAATGTGCACATAGAAGGAAAATCTGGTTACAGATAATGCTGAGGGAGTCTCACAACCTCTCCCCCCTCCAAATACATTAATTACAAATGGAATTCTCCGCTTTACAGTGAAAGACCTGACAGACACCACCTAAACCAAGTGATCAAGGTTATCACCAGTAAAGAAACATACTGGCGGCATGGAGCCCAATATGGTACACTGAGAAGGACACAGCATTTCTATGAAGGTTTCTTGCAGAAACTTCAAAGCCCCAGTCTAATCATGAGAAAACATCAGGCAAGTCCAAATTGAGGGACAGTCTACAAAATAATGGACAAGAACTCTTCAAAAGTGTCAAGGTCATGAAAGACAACGAAACAAAGAGGAATTGGCACAGGTTGGAAAATAGGAGACATGGAAAATGAAATGCAATGTAGGGCCCTGGATTGGATCTGAATAAAGTTTGCAGTTCAGTTTTTTGTTTGTTTGTTTGTTTTTAATGTTGAGGGCAGCCTTGAAGGAGAAAAGGACTGACAAAAGGTTCAACCCAGGGGTGAATGGAAGAGAGAAGGCTAATCCCAGGAATTTGGTGACCAGCTGGGGGTGAGAAAGTTTTATCAAAGGATTAAAGTCTAAGCTCCATTTTTCCCTCATTTTTTTACACCTGAGCGCCAATGATAGTCACTTTCTCTCCTTCATCCCTAGCCCCTCCCATCCACCTGAGTCAGAGAATAAATCTGAGCCACTTCCACATAGTTTCATAGCAGCATAATTTGCTCCTGACATTTTCATCAGTTCTCGATATAAATATTAGATGGCATAATGTGGTAAAGTGCTTCTTAGACAAAATATGTCATTTAGGTGGAATCACCAAATTAGGATGTAGCCTTCAGTTCGAGGTTTTCTAAAAAGTAGCCCCCTTTGCTCCTCAGGGAGGAGGGGACCCCACATACTTAATTTCAGTTAAGTCTGAGTTGTAAAGTTACACAGGAGTCCAACTAAGGCTTTCATTTTATATTTGAGGAAAACTGGGGTCCATGGAGGGAAAGTTGCTCAGGTTCACCTGACGGGGTGGTTTAATAGAACCACTGCAGGATGGCACGCTGCCTTCTCCAAGCTGCTAGCATTTACTGCAGCTTTATTGTCCTAAGAAGGAGACCAGCTTACAAGCATTACACAGCAGCAGACATGTGGGCCCCACCCAGACCTCTGATTCAGACTCTTTTGACACTGTAGCCAAAGCATCTCTAGCAGGAAAATGTTCTGGAAGATACAGGTACAACATAGCAGATGCTGAGAGCCGCTGTTCTTCAAGCTGGACCATGTGTGGGTATGTGTGTAGGCACACGCACATTTTAGGATTTCTAGGCTATATCTGAAGAGCTGCACTGTATCATTTCCATGTTCCTTCACTGATCCCCTGCCTCCCCACCTCGGACAACATTCCTCTTGCCTCTCTCCAGTCTGTGTCCTTGCCCGTCTCGTGTCTTAAGGTCTACTCTAAGTGGTATTTGGTCCCCTGACCTTTCCCAGCCTTCCTATGATGAGATGGTAACAGCTTGGTGCCAACAGAATCCATTCATTCACATATTCTTTCATTCATGTATTGGAGACTATTTGGGGCCCTGGAGACAGAGTAACACACAAGAAAGACCAGATCTTTACTTCCATTAAGTTTACATATTAGTAGCAGGAGTTAGTCAATTAACAAAGGATGAAAGATACAAGAATAGCTATCATGAGGAGTGTTAGGATGAAAGTGAATCAGGATGATGTGATAGGAAGTAATAGGAGACTAGTTTGGGTGGTGAAGGAAGGCCTATTTGAGGAGGCAGCATTTAAGCTGAGAGATTCAGCTCTGCAAATACCTGGGGTTCCAGGCAAAGGGAATAACTAGTGCAAGGGCCCTAAGGCAGGTCCAAACTTGGCAGACTGAAGAAAGACAGACAGTGTGGTGAATCACAGTGAGCGGAGAGGTGGAGAATGGTCACAGATGAATCCAGATCAGGTAGGGTCTTATAGGGCTCAGCAATTAGTGTGGGAAGACAATAATGGTGGTTCTAGGTAGAGAAGTTACAGAATCTAATATATGTTTTAAACAAACATTTTGGCTGTTATGTGGAGAATGGACTGGGGAGGGGGGAGCGTTGGAGGAAATGAGTCATGAGATTAGAAACAGGGAGACCAGATTAAGGGGGCTTGCAGTTTACCAGGTAAAGGATGATGGTGCCTGGGTTAGAAGGTAGAGATGTGAACAGCAGATGGTTTTTGGATCTGTTTTGGAAGAAAAGCTGATTGAACTTGTTGATGGACAAGCTGTGGAATGAGAGGAAGAGGGATTCAAGATTACTCTTGGGTTTTTGCCTTGAGTACATTGATGTGCGGTGTTACCACTGGTTAAAATAAGGAACTCTGGGAGGGGAAGAGGGTGGAAAATGGAAATGGAGAGTTTTATTTTAGACACATTAAGTTTTTGATATTAATGAACTAACTGAAGCTTCCATCTCATACTTTCTATGTATTACCAGACACAGGACTATGAGATCCCAGACGTTGCCTTCCTTTTCAATTCCTTGTTAAGCAGGAATAAAGTGAAAGATAACTGAATAAAATATTCAGTCTTTTGTAAAACACTTTTATGTTCAGAGATTTGGTAGTAGAGCCACATCCTTCCTGGGCAGGCATAAGTAGCCAATCAATCATGGTGTCACAGCAAGCATTTGTTCAGGGGGCAAACTAATTAAAAATTGAATCCCATGATTTTCATCTTAATCTCTTTTTCCCATAGCTTTGATCAATGCCCACAAATACAATTTAGCAGCACTTTTCATTTAGATAAATAACTGAGTGGGGTACCTAATTAGTCTGTTTGTTATGAACCAATTGATAACTAAAATTACAGGCTAATTACTAAAAATTGCACACTAATTTTTAAAGCACTTTATTAGCGCAAAAGCTATTTTCCTGCTATCAAACGAAATGTCCTTTCTATGTTACATTCATCAATTGTTCAAACCTATTTCTCTTGACTTTCTAAAATCAAGTCACAGCGTGCTGTGTACGTAAACAGTGCGCTTGAGAAATGTCTGCTCACCCTTACCCCACACTATAACACAAGCAATAGCGAAAGTTGTACCAATAGGAAGATTCCATGAACTTCTCAGCTACTTGGGAGCTTCTGCTGTACCCTGACAAAACAAACAAACAAACAAACAATCAGGCCATAACCACATAAAACAACTAAGCAAAACTGAATGTGGGGATGTGATGAGTAGTTGAGAAAGGGTGGATTTTGCAGCCCGTTCCAATGTCAAGGTCATCGCTGAGGACGATGGACCATGGCTCTGCTCACTAGATCTGCAAGTCGGGGGATATTCATTTGGTGACCATCTTTCTTATCATCTATAGCAAAATGTCTACTGCTTTCAAGTCCCACAGCATCTCTCAGGAGCCAAAATCCTTACGTTTCTTCAAGTAAAAGAGATCATTTTAAAAATAAAAGTCAGTGGCTCTGGTCTCCTGCAGTCTTTTCAGCCCCCTTTACAGTGCTTTCTCCCCTTGGGTTTTCACTGCCATTTCAACAAAGGGTGAGAAAAGTGAAGAATGGTGCCGGTCACTAATGAAAACCAAGACAGACCCCTTCTTTTGCTGGACATGACCCCAGAAACACGAGGAAAGTTTACCAGCAGGTGTGAGTGGTGGCTGGCCCATTTCATGAACAAATCTTAAAGGAGAAGAAAATGGTTTTCAGGCTGCTAAGGCCTGTGTACACACACATTTTATGGAGATAAGTCCTGGTTACTAAGCATCACTATCTCTGCCCGCATATTGCATCTGCCACTTCCAACAGCCCGATAATAACCTGTGCCGGGGTCAGTTTTCAACTTACTCTCACTTGTCTCCCGGCCACCTCGCCCCGCCTCCGTCCCTCCCCTCTCCTCCCTCCCCTCGGCCCCTCCTCTCACCGACAGGCCGCTGGCCGCTGGGTCAGGCAGAGCTGGAGCTTAGGCAACAATAGAAGCGAAAAGGAACGGAGACTCCTCGCATTGTTAGCTTCCGAGGGTCTCCCGGGCAACCGGAGAGGCAGTGGTACCGGCTCAGCACCGGAAACGGAAGTCGGGCGTGGGGCTCGGTCGCCGCCTCGTTGCGTGTGGCGGATGGGATTGCCGCGAGGTACTGAGCTCCTGCTGCGGGGCAGGGGAGGCAGCGCCGCCTCTCACGCTCATTCTCTCGTTCTGTCCTTCTAACGAGTGTTAACTGACCTCACTGGGTGCAGGGCAGTGTGCTGTGCTCCAGAACCCAGTGAACAGGACCCACAGGGTGCTTTCCTTCCTGACAAAACTCCTAAGACAGACACGGAAGGATTACCCACGTGGTGCCGGCGGAGGTTTTGAAGCACGAGGCCCCAGTTGGTCTAGGGGCATCTTTGGAGGCTCTTTGGACTTTGGTTACTTGGGCTAGGGCCACAAGGTAGAGAATAGAGGGAGGGAGGTTTGGAGAGGTAGTTGGGATGTATGCCATGGCAGTGGTGGATTGGATGTGTGGAATGTGGAGAGTTGGGTGACTGCCAGGCTTCTGGGCTGATAGCTGGGTGAATATTGGAGTTACACACACAGGAAGGGAACACAGGAGGAGAAGCAGATTTGTGGGAATAGTTTGGTTTTAGATGTGTTGAGCCTGTGGGACCCACCAGTGCAGAAGCTCAGCAGCCATGGGGTGTGCCCGTTTGCATCTTCTAGACAAGAGACCTGAGCTGGAAGTCTGTGTCTTAGGTTGTACATGGGGGTAGGGATGGAGCAGGAGCATGGAAGAGATTGCCTGGTGGAGAAAATACTATTTGGGAAAGAGGCCCAGCCTTCCCCTGCAAGAGCTTCTCTACTTAAAGGAGAAGAAGAGGAGGATCAGGTAGCCTTAGGAGAAACACCCAGGGAATATGACATTGCAGAAGCAAGAGAAGAGCGCTTCAAAGAAGTGTAGTAGACTGGGCCATTTTTCTCGAGAAGTTAGTGAGATGAAGATTGAGAGATGCTATGACTAAATAGGCATTGCCATTAGCTAGAGCAGGTTCATTGGAATGGTGGGAGGAGACCAGTTTAGAGTGAGTTGAGGGGTGAGGGTGATGGTGAGCAAATGGAGACAAACAGCACAGACAGGCCTTCCAAGAAGTTGCCTTTGAAGAAATGAGAAGGATACTGGAGGAAAGATGTTAATGTTTTTCTTTTCTTCTCTCTCTCTCTCTTTCTCTTAAGATTGGAGAGACATAACCTTGTTTAAATTTTGATGATGATGAAATAAAATTCATATTTTAAGGCAAGGTAAGAAAAATTTTAATGACATTTTTTTCTCCCCACTTGGGCCTTCTTCCTCCCAGCTAGTGTGCATTGTGCATCTGCGTTATGCATTAAGCACACCTCCCTGATGGCAGAAATAGCTGCTCAACCATAACATTCAGTTTTTCTTCTTCTGGCACCAGCTATGTAACTCTTCAGAAGATAACATTACTTACCTATGACCTTATTAATATTATTAGGTATATTACTTGTATTCTGCCTATTTTACAAGATTATTGTTTCATGCATTACCAAATACATGACTGAACCTTTGATAAAAATAATAAGACTAGGCAACTTGAAACAATTGGCCAAATATGTAGTCCTATAAGGTCAGTGATCGTAATGTGTAACTCTAGATATGGGAAGAAGCAAGAAGAGGGAACCATTCCTGAACCATGACAGACTAGTAAGGCAGGTGATCTAGAGGCTTTTGGCTACTGTCAGTAGGGCCTAGTCCAGTAATAGCCCATTGAGTGGCCTATCAATGAAATCCTTGCCTGACCTGGGTGTGAGCATTCCTAGCTCTGTGGGACAAACTGGTCACAAAATGCCTCCCAAACCTTGGTCGAAATTAAGACTAAAAGGGAGGGGATTGTAAAAGAGTGTTTCCCACCATCAAGTTCTACAAGAATCAAGTTATAGCCACTGCAGTCACTGACCTACAATACACCCTGAAAGGAATTCAGGGCAAAGGTCAGGATGAAGCATTTTGTGCTCTGGGAAAACTGGAGGAATTGGCCCTCAGATAGTTAGATATTTTCATGAGAAAATTTTATGAACACAGTTTCTTGCATCTTCCCATACTTAGAAAAGCACTAAAACCATTAACTGTGATATCTGTTCTTCACAACCAGCAGTAACCTTCTACCAAGATGTGTGCTTGATTGCATGTATCCCTTCACCAAAATCACATATATACTGGCCTCCCCACTTACCTGTTTGGAACAGCCCTCAGAGCTTTCTCAAAGACTGTCTCCCGGGCTGTAATCCTCAGGTTGGCTCTAATAAATGTTTCCATTTCTTTCTAAGGTTGACAATTGATTAATTTTTTTGCTGACAATGAGAAGGAGCCAAGAACTTTTGGTGGTGGTGATCACGTGGCCAAACTGACCCATTCCCAAGAGTAGTTTACGAGGAAGAGCCTTAATAAGGCAGGATGAGAGGAGAAGGGGGTATGCAGAGCACGAGTGGAGGGGCTGATCTCAAGCAGTAACCGGGAAAGGAAGATGGAAGGCGGCAGGCACATGGAGATTTGTAGGATTTGTGCTGTTGAGCAAGCTACGCATTTCATAAATCCAGAAGGTACTACTGACTGCAAGGTCATCCTAATTTTGAATGGTAACTATGACTATTAAGGAAAGAGTGCTTCTTTCTAATTCACACAAAGTGGCCATAGCAGCCATGGGTAGTGGGAGTTTAGTACTGAAAGTTGAGGTACGTCTGGTCTCAGGGTGTGTGTTCACCTGGGAAAAGGAGGTGAGATCACTGAAGGAAGAGAATGGAATCTCTGAGAGGTTTGGGGACAGTGGAGAAGGTGTGGCTAGTTGCTGGAGTCAGGGGAAGGCAGATTATAGCCATGCAGATCCCAGACAAGTGACGTCTGTATGGGCAATGGATGAAATCACCAATGTTCACATTATCTCATTTTCTTGAGGCACTTCTAGCAAAGAGAGTTAGCTTTTTGCCAGTGGTGTAACGTCTTGGCAGGCGGATTGGGATGGTCTAAACCTTGCTAATCATCTTGTCTCCTACGGCAAGCTTGTTTTCCATTTCTTTTGAAGGACACTGGGATACTGCCCCTATTTCACAGGGAAATGTTTTTGTGAAAGTGGAACCATAGACCAGCTTTTTAAAAATGCATCAGGACTTCTGCTTCAAGAAAGATGGAGTAGATGTACTTTCCCCTCTTTCTCCCACAAAGTACAACTAGGAACCCTGGACATTATATAGAAAACAAGTCTAAGAAGACTCTGAAATGTGGAAAGAAGACACAATGCCTAGGAACCATGAGACCCAAGAAGCAACATGGGGACAAGGTACCTGGGTTTTTTTGTTTCGTTTTGTTTTCCCTCCATATCCTAGAATTGGAGCTGAAGAAACCAGTGGCCCAGAAGTGCTAAGGGATTCAGACCAAGAATAAAGCTCCAACAAAAACCTGCTCTCTCTAACTAAAGGACCAGGAAAGGGACAGCCTGGCAAGACAGAAAAACTTTTGACAGTAACTGCTGTACTCCAGCCAAACACCATACATGAAACAAACAAACACCAACACCATGAAACAAACAAAAAACAGTGCCCTCTCACCCAGGCCTGCTCACCCAGGCATACCTCGGCGATACTGCAGGTTTGGTTCCAGACTATTGCAATAAAGTTTGTATTGCAATAAAATGAGTCACAAATTTTTTGGCTTCCCAGTGCATATAAAAGTTATGTTTACACTATACTGTGATCTGTTAAGTGTGCAATAGCATTATGTCTTAAAAAAAGGTGTACATACCTTAATTAAAAAATACTTTATTGCTGGTCTTTCCCCTTCTCAGAAGAATGTGGACAGTAATAGCTCTAAGAATCCCAAAGAAGGAGAAAACAGGAATACCACAAGGAACAACATTTAAGAGAAGTGGATATTTAGGTGCTGACCTTACTTCTTATCTCCTCTGCATGTGGGTCTGGATGATGTAAGGGGGAAAATTAATTGGCAAAATATATTGAGTTTGAACTGGAAAAAAAACCTTTATTGCTAAAAAATGCTAACCATGATCTGACAACACAGGGTTGCCAGAAACCTTCAATTTTAAAAAAATGCAGTATCTGAAGTGCAATAAAACAAGGCATGCCTATGTCTAAATGTATGTGGAGGAAATGTTTAAGACAATTATAAACGAGAGAGGGTAAAGGAAATCAGAGGATGATAAGTTTATTCCACTTAAACAGATAAAACTATAACACCAGTTGAATCTAATATTATGTAAATATAAAGTTTAATACCTAAAGCAACCACAAAAAGAGCTATACAGAGAGACATCAAAAATACTATAGAAAAATCAAAATGGAATTATTCTTAAAAGTTCAGGTAACTTCAGGAAAGTTCAGGAAAAAGTTCAGGAAAAAGAAACAGAAATTAAAAACAAAGAACAAACAAAAACTGGCAAATGAAACGATATGTTAAGCCCTAACATATAATGATTACATTGAATGTAAATGGTCTAAATTTACATTTAAATCTACCAACTAAAACATAGATTGCAGCATGGGTTAAAAAACATGACCTAACTATATGCTGTCTGTAAGAAACTCACTTCAAATATAACAATACAGGCAGATTGAAAGTAAAATGATGGAAAAATATATATCATGCAAACAATCAAAAGGAAGCAGGAGTGGCTATATTAACATCAGATGAAGTAGATTTCAGAGCAAAGAAAATGACCAGAGATAGAGCAGAATATGGCAAAAGGTCAATCCACCAAGAAGACATTGCAATCCTAAATGTGCATGCATCAAACAATAGAGCTACAAAATATATTAAACAAGAGCTGAAATGAGAAATAGACAAATGCCAAAAAAGAAATAGACAAATACACAATTAAAGACTTCTCTGTCAACAATCAATAGGACAACTAGAATCTAATCAGCATTTATAGAACACTCCAGCCAACAACAGCAGAATGTACATTTTTTTCAAATGCCCATGGGAAATATATCGAAATAGACCATATCCTGGCTGTAAAACACACTCCAACCAATTTTTAAACATTAAAAATCATTCAGAGTGTGTTCTCTGACCACAAAAGAATCAAACTAGAGGTCAGTAACTGAAAGATGACAGCAAAATCTCCAAACACTTAAAAGTAAGCAACACACTTCTAAATAACATGAGTCAAAGAGGAAGTCTCAAGGGAAACAAAAGAATGCATTGAACTAAAGGAAAATGAAAGTACACATATCAAAATATGTGGGACAGAGTTAAACAGTGTTGAAAGAAATTTATACTTCTAAATGCAAACATTAGAAAAGAGGAAAACTCCCCAATTAATAACCTAAGCTCTCACCTCAAGAACCTAGAAAAGGAAGAGAAAAATAAGCCCATCACAAGCAGAAGGAAGGAAATAATAAAGAGCAAAAATCAGTAAAATAGAAAACAGAAAAACAATAGAGGAAAGCAACTAAAGAAAGAACCAGTTCTTTGAGAAGATTTTTTAAAATGAACAAACCTCTAGCAAGACTTACAGAGAGAGAGGGAGAGGAGATACAAATTACCAATATAGGAATGAAACAGAATATTACTACAGCTTCTGCAGACATAAAAAAGATAATAAGGGAACACTACAAACAACTTTACACACATAAATTTGATAACTTAAGTGAAATGGACCAATTCCTCAAAAAATGCAAACTACCACAACTCACGCAATATAAAATAGATCATTTGAATGCTCTATAACTATTAAAGAAGTTGAATTTGCAATTTTAAATCTCCCAACAATGAAATCTCCAGGCCCAAATGATTTCACTGGAGAATTCTATTAAGTATTTAAAGAATAATTCACACCAATACTATAGAATCTTTTCTAGAAAATAGAAGAGGAGAGAATACTTCTCTATTCTTCTTATGAATCGAACATTGCTCTAATACAAAAACCATACAAATAAAAAAGAGCACCACAGACCAACATCCCTCATGAATACACACACACACAAATCCTTCACAAAATATTAGGAAATAAAATTCAGCAATATGTAAGGAGAATTATGTACCATGAACAAGAGGGGTTTATTCTAAGGATGTAAGACTGGTTCAATATTGTAAAATCAATGTAATTCAACATATTGCCATGCTAAAAAAGAAAAATCACATGATCACACCAATTAATGCAGGAAAAGCATTTGAAAAAAATTCAACAACCATTCATGGAAAAAAGCTTCAGAAAAATAGAAATGGAGGGAAACTTCAACTTGATAAGGAGCATCGACAAAACCCAATAGCTAGCATCATATTTAATGGTGAAACGCTGAATGCTTTCCTTCTGAGGTCAGAATAAGGCAAGGATGTCCACTCTTACCCTTCTTATTCAACATAATGCTGGAAGTTCTAACCAGTGTAATAAGGCACAAAAAGAAAATAAAAGGTGCACAGATCAGAAAGGAAGAAATAAAACTCACTATTTGCAGATGAAATGATTGTCTACATAGAAAATCCCAAGGAATCTACAAAGAAAAGAACCCCAAAATTTCATAGAACTAATAAGTGAGGTTCTGCAAAGTCAAATGAAACATACAAAAATCAATTATACTTCTATATACTAGCAATGACCACTTGGACATTAAAATTAAAAATACAATACCACTTATAAGCACTCAAAAATATGAAATAGGTATAAATCTAATAAAACTTGGAGGATTTCTAAGCTAAAAATTACAGAATGTTGATGAAAGAAATCAAAGATCTAAATAAGTGGAAAGACATAGCATGTTCATGGATTGGAAGAGTCAACATACCTAAGACATCAGTTCTCCCCTAAATTGTTATACAACTTTAACAGTTCTTACCAAAATCTCAGACAGGTTTTTTGTACATATGAACAAGATTATTCTAAAAATTATATGGAAGAACAAACTAGAATAGCTAAAACAATTTTGGAAAAAGATGAATAAAGTGGGGAAAATCAGTCTACTTGATTTCAAGACCACACTATCAAAGCAAAGTGGTATTGGCAGCAGGAAAGACACAGAGATCAATGGAACAGAATAAAAAACCCAGAAATAGACCCACACAAATATGCTCAACTGATTTTGGAGAAAGGTACAAAAGTAAATCAATGGAAGGATAGCCTTTTCAATGAATAGTGCTGGAGTAATTGGTCATCCACAGGAAACAAACAAATGAATAAAAACAAAACAAGACCCCTAAACCCTCAATTTAAGTCTTACACACAAAAAATTCACTCAAAATGGATTACATACCTAAATGTAAAACATAAAACTATGAAACATTTAGGGAAAAATAAACAGGAGAAAATCTTCAGGATCTAGGGCTAAGCAAAGAGTTCTTAGACTTGATACCAAAAGCATGATCTATGAAAGGATAAATTGAACTTCATCAAAATTAAAAACTTTTGCTCTGCAAAAGACCTTGTGAAGTGGATAAAAAGACAAGCTACAGATGGGAAGAAAATATCTTCAAACTATATATGTGATAAAGAACTAGTATCTAGAATAAAGAGCTCTCAGAACTGAACATTAAAAAAAAAAAAAAAAAATTCAACTAGAAAATGGGCAAAAGACATGAGACATTTCACCAAAGAGGATATACTGATGGCAGATGAAAAAAATTCAACATCGTTAACTATTAGGGACATGCAAATTAAAACCACAGTGAGATAGTGCTACACCACAATCAAGATTTTTTATTATGAAAATCTCAGTCTAATGAGTTTAGCACTATTTATCAGAGGAAAATATTTGAAAATTAAAGAATTTTTGAATTATATAGTTCTTTGCAGGTTCAGGTTTGAATTTCTTGTTTGAGATGCTGAATTGGATGTGGAAGCTTTCAAGAGGCACTTTATAGGATCCCTTAACCAAATTCATTTCACCATCTGCCTAAATGTTTACAAAGATTTCAAGTGTCCTCTAATTATAATCACTGAAGGCAAGAGAACACTGCTTTCTTTGTTCAACATGTTTATTAATAAATTAACAAAATGTTGGGGCAAGTATTATTATTACCATTTTACAGGTGGAGAAACTGAGGTTTACCACGATTCAACCAGAGTTGACCTAAGTCAAAGTTGGAGCTTCAGAAAGTGACCACAGGGCCCCTTAAAGGGCAGGGAGATTTCCCTCTGGGCTGCCTTAGTTGTGCTTCCTTGTGCTGCCAGGAGCGGCCCTCTTCCAGGTTATTTGCTCTTCGGGACCTCTCTGGTTTGCCTGGCTCTCTCAGATTGGGTCATGCTTCTCCTTGCGATATCCATCTTTGTCTGTGCCAGAGCCAAAGCCCAGCCCCTGCACCCTGCCTTGCTCCTTTGACTTGGTTCTCCCTGTCCTAATCAATCTCGCCTCTTCTTGTCCTGATAGGGGTTCTTGACCTCTTTTGTGCCAGGGACCCCTTTGTCCATCCGGCAAAGCTCATTGGCACTTCAGAATCATACTTTTAAATGCTTTTGATACCTAAGATTACAGTTATACTGAAATACTATTATCAAAATCTTCTTTAAAATTGTGATAGAATAGTATGTATGCTTCTCTATTAATATCTTAAATAACAAGTTTTAGCAGTGGGTTTTGTTTTTGTTTTTGTTTTTAACATCTTTATTGGAGTATAATTGCTTTCCAATGGTGTGTTAGTTTCTGCTTTATAACAAAGTGAATCAGCTATACATATACATATATCCCCATATCTCCTCCCTCTTGCATCTCCCTCCCACCCTCCCTAACCCACCCCTCTAGGTGGTCACAAAGCACCGAGCAGATCTCCCTGTGCTATGCAGCTGCTTCCCACTAGCTATCTATTTTACACTTGGTAGTGTATATATGTCCATGCCACTCTCTCACTTTGTCCCAGCTTACCCTTCCCCCTCCCCATGTCCTCAAGTCCATTCTCTACGTCTGCGTCTTTATTCCTGTCCTAGCAGTGGGTTTTCTAACCAGTTTTGAAGGGCAGATGAGCAGAAACTTAATTTCAAGCTATCTGCAACAACTATAATACGATAGGAAAATATCTGTGATTTCTATGGAAGACAGTAGAGACTGATAATATTACTATGCTTTGTCACCTACTTTGCAAAAGTGCCAAATTTCAGTTAGAAGTTAGTGAACATCAATATATCTTCCCCCATCCACGTTCACAGACCCCTTGTAACCCCTTCACGACCATGTTAGGGGCCTGTGGACCCCAGAATAAGAGGCCCTGAGAGCAGAACCGTGGAGCAGAGGAGCTTGGAAGCAGCAGGTTTTGCAGGCAAAGAGAAAGCTGATCCCAGAGCCCCAGTTTTAAGTTCATGACAATCATCTCTCCATTTCCCTGATCAAGAGCTACAGCGGGGCTTCACGCACTGCTTAACATTCCGAGGAACTTCAAAATCAGCTGCCTGGCAAGAATAACTTTTAACTCTTAGATTCAGGGTAGAGTGTGATATCAAAGGCCTGAGCAAAAGCTTTGCAAATTTCCAATTTTCAGTGATCTGGTCTAATTCCGTGGGGCATTTATTACAGACATATTTTTTTTCCAAAGAAAATTATTTTATGGCTTAATGGGAAAGTAACCACCCAGCCTACTCCCTGCTGCTTCCACCAAAGCCCCTGTCAGAGCCCCTCTGGTTCCTGGCCTCAAAGAATGCCCTGCAGTTTGCGGGGAGCACACAGGCTCTACTTTAAACAGATCAGGCCCTGTGTTTTGTCATTTGTGAAACTCTCCGTCTCCCTGTGGCTCAATTAACTGCTGACAATTCCTTCCAGCGCGCCAGGGCCCAAGGCCCTCTTCTCTCTGCCTCATTATTTTATATATTTTGAAAAGCTGGCTTTTTAAGTTAAAGATCAATTTTACGGCCTTTTTGGTGGGGACGAGGGAAGAATACTTGCTCTTGGTAGGAAAATTGGAAAACACAGATAAGAAAAAGAAATCCTCCAACATGGTTCTATCCATTTATATCCCATCAGCAGTATGTGAGAATTTTAGTTCCACCTTTTTGTCAGAATTTGGTGTCTTCTGTCACTTTCATTTTAGCCATTATGTTGACATTTGCATTTCGTGTGTTTATTGGTCATTTGGCATCCTCTTTTTTTAAGTACCTATTCAAATCTCTAACACATTTTTCTGTTGCTTTGTATTCCTTTCTCTTGTTGATTTGCAGGAATTTTGTATAAATCCTGGATAGATAACAATACAATAATATTCCATTGTCAGGTATATGAATTGCAAGTATCTTGCAAATATATTGTTTGCCTTCTCACTCCCTTAACAGTGTCTTTTAATGAACAAAAGCTCTTAATTGAAAAAAATTCAGTTTTTTTTTTTTTTCCTTTGTGATTGTTGCTGCTGTTAGGAATTTTTAAGAATGCATTTGGGTAGCCTCACTGAAATTAAGATGTGTTGATGCAGGGTTTGGTCTGCTTAGCCTGTCCTATGTAGGACTTAGGCACCCAGGAGAGGCCTGTGTGTTGCTAGGAAAGCATGGTCTTTAGAGCAGTATTACCCAAGAAAAATATAATGCAAGCCACATGGGTCATTTAAATTTTTCTAGTAGCCACACTTAAGGAAAGTAAAAAAGCAAACAAAATTAACTTTGTGTTGGTGGAATATTTTATTTAAGCCAGCATATTCTGGAACCCAGGTCACTTTCATATTTGAAAAATTTCCCTGCTTTAGTGTTTCAATTTAAATTTTAGTCACACCAGCCACATGACAAGTGCTTGGTAGCCATATCTGTCTGGTGGCTATCACAGCAGATCGCACAGGTTGAGAGGTTGACAAGGAGCTCTGGACGCAAATGACCTAGGTTCCAATATGGCTCTGTCACTTAACAACAACAGCTGACTTCTATGAACTGCTTCCTCCATGCCCGATTCTGTCCATAAGAACTAAAGATCCTGAGTACTTAAGGCATAGCAGTACTGTACATGCATTATCTCATTTAACCCTGCCCAAACCTGATGAGGGGGTAATATTCTTACCACCTGTGATGGTTAATTTTATGTGTGAGCTTAGCTGGACTCCAATGCCCAACTGCTTGGTCCAACACCAGTCTAGATGTTGCTGTGAAGGTATTGTTTAGCTATGATTAATATTGAAGTCAGTAGACTGATTAAAGCAGATTACGCTCCACAATGTGGGCGGTCTTCATGTAATGAGATGAACGCCTTAAGAAAGAAGACTGAGGTCCCCCAAAGCGGAAGGAATTCTGCCTCCAGAGTGCCTTTTGACTTAGATGGAAACATCAACTCCTGCTGGAAGGTCCAGCCTGCCAGCCAGCCCCGCAAATTTTGCATTTTTCAGCCCTACATTCGCATGAGCAAATTCCTGAAAATAAAATCTCTCTCTCTCTCCATATATACACACCCATACACACGTGTGTATGCACATATATGTATATGTATATATACACACACATATACTATGTATTTAAAATATATATCCTATGGGTTCTGTTTCTCTGGAGAACCCTTACAAATACCCCCACCTCTTCTCTTTTCCTTTTATTAACATGTGCATTTTTTTAAAAATTAATTTATTAATTTATTAATTTTTTTGGCTGCATTGGGTCTTCGTTGCTGCGCGCGGGCTTTCTCTAGTTGCATCGAGCAGGGGCTACTCTTCGTTGTGGTGTGCGGGCTTCTCATCGCGGTGGCTTCTCTTGTTGCGGAGCACGGGCTCTAGGCGTGCAGGCTTCAGTAGTTGCGGCCCACGGGCTCTAGAGCACAGTCTCAGTACCTGTGGCACACGGGCTTAGTTGCTCCAGCGGCATGTGGTATCTTCCCGGACCAGGGCTCGAACCCGTGTGCCCTGCATTGGCAGGCGGATTCTTAACCGCTGCGCCACCAGGGAAGCCCCCACCTCTTCGAATTGCCCTCACTGGGGGAACGGGAGCAGCCTGGCTTCAGATCCCATACTCTTAACCTCTCTGCCTCTTCCAGTCATTAGGAAAACTGCGAAACTTCTATAGATCTCAATTTTTTCCATTGGCAAACTAAGATGAATAATAGTACCTACGCTGTAGGGTTGTTATGAACATTATTCAGGAAAATCTAAAGCACCTGGCATGTGGTACGTATTCAATAAAAATTACTCTTATTTGTTGACGTCTTCCATCTTCAAACACTCTGAGCAGAATTTACCCCTGGTTGCACTGTAGACATCAAAGACTTTAAAGGAATTTTAGAAAAGTATATTAAATTAGACTTATTGATGATCTTTATTACAGGCACTTTGAGAATAAATTTTTGCAACGCTCATGTCAATAAAAATCACTGGTTTTCAGCGAGTCCCCACCATGTGCCCAGCACTTGCATTCCGTCATCTATTGAAATCCTCACATGAACCCTACTGGGAAGAGGCAGTGTCATTTCCCAGTTTACAGATGAGAAACGGAGGCTCCAAGTGACTGAGAAACTCACCAAGCTTCTAAGTGACAATCCCTCAGGGAAATCACTTCCCTCTCCCTTCATATCATCAAACCATCAGGTTATTTGTTTTCTTTAATAATCCTTTACAAAATGGCACATGAGTGAATTGAAACTAACATCAAGTCCTTGTGGGGAAATTGAAAACTTAATCATTCCCTCCTTCTCCCTCATTTTTATCTGCTGCTAGGTGCACACGTCAGTCATTCAGCTTTGAAACTGTCATATGATCTTATAATTCTTTTCTTTGCAATTTTGTGCAGATAATCCTAAAGAGGATTTTTCATATTATTGTGTATGATCGAAATTGAATGTAGCTTTAAAAAAAAGTGAATGGTTAATAACTGAGACAGCCCTGTGTTCTTTGGAAACATTTGTTGCTAAATGAAAAGAGACTTCAGAATATCAATACATTTCATTTTGTTTGTTTTCCTCCCTCTGTTCATTCTCATATTCTTCCCAAATTGCTGTAATCCACAGATTAATTTTAAGGTATTTCTCTGAGCTATGTTCATAAATGTCAGGTTTTATAGAAAGATTATTCTTGCATGTTTTAATACAGTTTTCTCCTTCATTCTCCTCTCTTTGATGTCAGGGTTTGTATAAATCCAGTTTAACATGATTTTCATTTGTGAGGCTTAACATAGAAACCGTTGTAATGCTGAACCAAACCTCCTTCTGTTTTTCAATGATTATCTTTTTCTGTCAAAACAAACCAAGCCCTCCAGTCTGAGGATTTGTAAAAAAAAATGAGTCTAAAAAATAGAAATCAAAGCTTAGAGGGTGAGCTCAGATTATATCTAAGTGCTCCTTTATTTTTGCACCCACACTTCTGTGAAGTGCTTTCCGTAGGCTGGTTGTGTTGGCTATTGAAGGGAGAGTGTATTCTTGAGTGGAAATTCTATGTTGTTTGTTCCGAGGTTGGATATTGCAGTAGTTCTTTAGTGCATGGTCTTTAACCTCTGAGTCTGTTACTTTTACGTGCATGATTTTTTCCTGGCATAGTTACATTAGGCTGTTTTAAATAATTTAGACTCTAATTTCTGTTGGGACAGATACGTTCATAACTGGACCACTAACACCTGTATTTCAATGAAAGTGCTGTGTAATGACCAAGGGCATCACTCCCCCGTGATACTGTCCCTCTTCCTCTTCATGACCTCTTCCCTTTCTCTCATTTTTATGAGCAAATCTTTGTTCTATCTCTGGGAGCTAACAGAATATAGCAGCAGAACTGCAGAGAGGGTGCTTGGGAGAGTCTGAATTGATTATGCTCAAATTACAATCCATGCATATTTATTAAGCTCCTGCTACATGCAAAGCTTTGTTCTGAATCCTGAGTACGAAGATCAGCATGGTCCCCTAAAATATTCCTCCCTGAGGTATAATTTACTACTACTTTTCTTGTGGTTAATTAAGCAATGTACATCAAAGCCTTAAAAATATGCATATCCTTTGATTGGGTAACTCCGTCTTTAGAAGTGTAACTTAGGCAAGTAAATGAAGATGCAGGTTAATACTTAACCAAAAGGATGTTCATCACAGTTGTTTAAAATAATGAAAAGTGGGAAATAGCCTAAATATTCAATAGTAAGGGATTGATAATTAAGGTAACTGTATGCTCTGTTCAAAGAAAACACACACAGAGACCAGACTTGAAAATTCCCTAAGCAGACAAAACCAGTTTAGTCATACAAGCAAAGCTTAATTTAGCTTATTTTGCAAGACAAAAGAGGCTAACTTGACCTGGATCACTTCTTGCTTCTGCCTCTGAAAATCATAATTGAAACTTAAATTTTTCCCCCAAATTGAAAAGAGGTAACCACTAACCAATTCCCTTTCCTTTAGGAAAACTCTAATCTTGTAACCAATCACTGTGAAGAATAAACATTCACTGCCTCCACACTATATAAGCTGCTTTATTTTTATTTTATTTATTTTTATTTTTTGGATACACTGCTTGGTATGTGGGATCTTAGTTCCCTGACCAGTGATCGAACCCGTGCCCCCTGCATGGGAAGCGCAGAGTCCTAACCACTGGACCACCAGGGAAGTCCCTATATAAGCTGCTTTATAACAAGATAACTTTGAGCCTCATTCCACGTTTTGGCTTGAGTGCTCCCACTTTGCAAACTGTCTGTTTGGTGTATGCACAATAAACTTTTACTAATTACTACTTCAGTGATTCATTTGTTTTGCTTCTATTCTTTCTGAACTTTTGACAGCCCATACAGCGGAATATTATATAGCCACTAAGAATGAGACTATAGATTGTTGACACGAAAGGACGTTGATTATACACTGCCACATGAGGAAAAAAAGGTTACAGTGGAGATGCAGTGTGTGATTCCATTTTTGTAAACGAACATATGAATATATTGTGCTCATAGGGAAAAGGCCAGGACACTAAGCAAATGTAAAGAGTGGTTATTGTTGAGCGGTAGGATCATAGGTGCATTTTTATTTTCTTGCTTTTACTTTGCTTACCAGCATTTTCTAACTTTTCTCCAGAGATTAGGTATTACTTTTGAAATCAGAAAATCCTATAAAAGTTATTTTTAATGCAAAATCAATTAAAGAATCCATCTGTGGGCCATTATAGGGCAGCAGTCTATGCAGGAAGGAAGGATGGACTCTGGTGGACACTCAGGTGTCCTGTCTGTGCTTTGCTGTCACCTCTGTCCTCCCTCATCTGACCCTTCCTGCCCTGCCTAGGGCTTTATTTCTTGGCTGCAGAAAACCACACCCTCCTTCTTGCTCAGTGCAAATTACAGAACAGCCAGCTCAGTCCTGGCCCAGACAGATCTGAGTTTGGTTTTCCTCCTGCAACAAGAAGTCTAGCACCTTGGTGTCTGGCCTCTTGGACTTGGTCTTAGGAAACCTCTTCTAAGCAGAATTCAAGATAAAAGGCAATCTCTGAACCTGAGGAACTCCAGGCCTGCAGGGACACAGGCAGCATCAACTCTGGAATATGGATCATGGATTTCTGTCACCTACGGGGAAACATGACTTTGGGCCTGGCCACAGGGCTTGCTCTGGTCAATGGACATGACATGACACTATTAGTGGATGTGACATGATCACACCCTTGAACTGGGCTTGACATGATCACACCCTTGAACTGGGCTTGTGCACTGCGCATGTCTTCTTATGCTCCACTGTTTGCCACAAGACAACATGCCCCCAGTAGCCACGGCCCCTTCCCTTGGGCACCAAGGTGAGACACGGAGAGCAGACCACCCACACCAAGTAGCCACTGGGCCAAGGAAGATGAAAGAGAGACAGTGCAGATCTGAACTCACACTGCAACCTGGAGAAACGGGAGCCTGGAGTCAGGGGTCCCGCCCAGCCCAGCCAAGTTGCAGCTGACCTGCTGATCATGAGTATGAGAATAAAGGATTTTAGTTTTAAGCCACTGAGTATGGGGGTGGTTGTTATGCAGCACTGTTGAAGAAATAGCTGACTTATACAGTTTCCTCTCCTTTCCTTCCAAAAATATTTGACTATGTGCCAGGACTGGGCTAGGGGCTGGATACACTATAACAGTGTATAGACCATTTGATTTGCACAACACACCTGTGTAAAAGATCTGACCACTGTCATCTGTGTTCTACAGATGTGCAAACACTGCACAGAGAAGTTGAGTCATCAGTGTGAGGCCACAGAGCCAGCAAGTGGCAGGGCTGGAATTGAAACCCAGGCCACCGGCTCAGGAATCCCTGCTCAAGCTCCTTCTACTCCCAGCTTCCCATGGTCACTCTGAGACAGAAAAACCCTCACGTGTGGGGGTGACTCCAGCCTGTAGGCTGGCTGTGACTGTGGCAGGAATAACATGCATGAAGTGTGTTGTCAGGAAGCAGCTCCTTCCCTTGCCCTCTGTCCCCCCTCCTAGCCTCGAGCTCTCAGAGGAGACTCACCTTTATAAAGACGATTTCACAGGGATAGGGGTTGGCAAAATACCTCCTGCGGGCCAAATGCACCCACTGCCTATTTTTGTATGATCCTATTTTTGTATGAACAAGCTAAAAATGCTTTTTACATTTTTAAATGGTTCCAGAACTATCAAAAAAGAACATGTTGACACATGAAAATGTATGAAATCTAAATTATTTTTCTTTTTTTAAATATACTTTTTTTTTGGACTAGTTTTAAGTTTATGGAAAAATTGAGCATAAAGTACAGTTTCCACATACCCCCTTACCACCAGTAAGGAACCTTACCAGTTTCTTCTATTATCATCTTGCGTTAGTGGGGTACATTTTTTACAATGGATGAGTCAATATTGATACATTATAATTAGCTAAAGTCCATTGTTTACATTAGTGTTCACTCCTGGTGATGTATATTGTATGGATTTTGACAAATATATAATGACATGTATCCACCATTAAAGTATCATACAGCATAGTTTCATTGCTGTAAAAGTCATCTGCACGTGTACATAGCCTTCACTTATTCATCCTTCCTCCTTCCCCCCAAATCCCTGGCATCCACTGGTCTTTTTACTGTCTGCATAGTTTTGCCTTTTCTGGAAAGTCATGTAGTTGGGATTATGCAGTCTGTAGCCTTTTCAGATTGGCTCCTTTCACTTGGTAATATGCATTTGAGTTTCCTTTGTGTATATTCATGGCTTGTTAGCTCATCTCTTTTTATTGCTCATTGACATCCCATGTCTGGATGGACCACAGCTTGCTTATCCATTCACCTACTGAAGGACATCTTGGTCATTTCCAAGTTTTGGCAAATAAGAATAAGTTTGTTATAAACATTTTCATGCAGGTTTTGTGTGGACATAAATTTTCAACTCATCTGGGTAAATACCAAGGAGTGTGATTGTTGGATTGTGTGGTAAAAGTATGTTTGGTTTTGTTAGAAACTGCCAAACAGTCTTCCAAAGTAGCTGTACCATTTTGCATTTCCACCAGCAATGTATGAGAGTTCCTGTGGCTCCACATCCTTGTCAGCATTTGGTGTTAGTGTCTTGGATTTTAGCCTCTCTAGTAGATATGTGATGGTACCTCATTGTTGCAGTTCCCTAACGACTTATGATGTTGAGCATCTTTTCATATGCTTACCTGCCTTCTGTATATCTTCTTTGTTGAGGCGTCTGTCCAGATCCTTTGCTTATTTTCTAACTGGGTTGTTTAATCTTCTTATTGTTGAGTTTTAAGAGTTCTTTGTATGTTTTGGATATCAGTTTTTCCATCAGACTTATTTGGCAAATATTTTCTCCCAGTCTGTGGCGTGTCTTTTCATTCTCTTAACATGAAATTCAAATTTTAATGTTCATAAATAAATTTATCGGAACACAGACATGGTCATTCGTTTACTCATTGTCTATGGCTAATCTCATGCTATATCAGCACTGTTGCGACAGAGCCCAACAGCCCGCAAAGCCTAAAATATTTACTAACTGTCCCTTGACAGAAAACTTTGTTGACCTCTGATTTATGGCATCATTTCCATTTCCTCCTTTATGAGCCTGTCATTCCCAGAAAAGCAGTTCTCATGAGCAAACATTACTGACCACAGACTCCCTTCTGGAATGGCTTTCTTGAAGTGTGTGGCTCCCTTCTGCCCAACTGGCCACTTTCTTTTTCTTTTGTACAGCTACTCTTTCATGGTTTGGTTTTGACTACAGAAGGCCTTGCTGAAGTCCGTTCTGAATGGAGAGAGCACTGCTGGGGCAGCCAGGGCTGTCCTGCCTTTGGGGTTCCAAATCTGTTCTCTCCCCTCCGTGTGGGTCCAACAAGTGCCTCTCACTTTCCCACGGCCGGCCCTGGGGCCACGTCTTTACAGTACAGAAAGTCCATGGCCCCCTGGAGGTGAATCCTTATTACTACAGGGACATCAGCCCTAGAGGCAGGAGCTCTTGCCAGCTCACCTCCTAAACGGATTCCCACATTCTCCACTTCCCAACCCACCCCTCAGGCTCACTTTTGTGTCTGGGATTGAATTTCCTTCCAAAGTTTTGAGGATCTCGCTTGCAGAGTTTTCTCATCCGATTTTTTTCCCTCCCAACAGCAGGAATCAATTCCAACACGGGGGTGTCAGATAATTGAAACAAGCTCCATGTCATTTGCATTTTTCAATTTCCACATAGCTGCCAGTCTGATTTTTTTCCCTCCATATTTCTTGCCTTTTGAATTTTTTTTTCATGCCTTTAACATTTGGTCCTATTTTTTTCATTTTCCAATAAGCAAAAAGAATGTAAATCTAGAAAAATGTGGGCAGACGTATGCTCTTTTTCTTGCTAAGTTTCCACTCTTCAACTATAATAGTGTGACAACAAATAAAGAAAAACAGAGAGAACTTACACATTCTGTCTGCTCTCTCCTCTCCTGCCAGTTATTTTTGAAGATTTGGCATCTGATGTAAATCAGTATTTTCCCCCTAACTTGCATCTTCTGTCTCCTACAGAACATGGGAGCTCAGGAGGGCCATAGCCTGCCTGGTTCCTGGGTGTTAATAAAAATAACAGCAATTATCATAGTTTATTGAGCACTTACTATGTGCCAGCACTTTGCCAAGTGCCTTTACTTTTAGAGATGCTGAAAGGAAGATAAACTACTCAGCCCTCTACGCTGCTTTCCCTTACCATGGCTGGAAAGGATGGTTGATAACCCTAGACTCTGAAATCCGATGGCCCGAGTTCAAGTCTTGGCTTTGCCACCCACCAGCTATTTCACCTTGGGCATGTCACCTCACTTTTCTGAACCCCAAATTTCCCCATCTATAAAATGAGGATTGATAATGGCACTTATCTCATAGGGCTGTTCCGAGGATGACATCTTTTAATATTGGTAGCGCTTTGCACTGTGCGTGGCATGTGGTGAGCACACTGTGAGACCAGGTAGGAATAAGTAGCTGCAATGGGCAAGCCTGTGCCAACCTCCTAATGGTGAGTACTACTCCACCCCTCTGCTTCCTGCCCAACCTGCTGGGCACAGGAGCATCCTAGTGAGAGAGGAGGAGGTCTGCCAGCTAAAGCCAACACACAGACACACAGACACACACAGACACACAGACACACACACACACACACACACACACGCACTCAGAGCTCTTATACAAAAAGTGCATTTGGATTAATTCCTAAGTATTACCTTTTCTGTAAAACTTGTCCAATCATCCCAGGAGCTCCCCAAGGGTTTAAGCCAAATATGTGGGTAACACCCTTGGTCCCCCCTTTCTCTGCCTCCCACCCCCACCCAATCAGCCCAGAAGCAATTCCCCAAAAATGTATCCAGAATCTGTCCACATCTCGCCATCTTCATCCTCTGAATTCAAGCCACCCCTTCCCCCCATCACTCACTGAGGTTCTTGCAGTTACTGCCTCTCTGTTCTCCCGTGCTCTTGCCCTCTTATAATCAAATGGTAGGGCCTCTGGGAAATATGTTCTTCTCAGATAAAAGTGACATGGCAGGAGAAAATCCTTTCCCTCTGCTTCTTACTTCCTGTCTTGAATGTAGATTGTGATTCATGGAACCGAGGTTCCCACTTTGTGACCAGGAGGAAAGGCCAAGAGAATTGTGGGAGTGTAGACCCAGAGTGCTGTCAATTTCAACTACTTATGTGAGATAATTAAATAGGTTTATTGGTTAAGTTGGAGGTTGGCTAACTTTTTCTGTAAATGGCCAGATATTTTCAGCTTTCCAAGCCAACTCCTTATTTCTGCTGTTGTAGCAGGAAAGGAACCATAGATGACACATAAAGGAATGAGCATGGCTGGAGTCCAACAGAACTTGATTTACAGACACGGATATTTGAATTTCATATATTTTTCACATGTCACGAACTGTTCCTTCTTTTGACTTTTTTTCGAGCCATTTAAACTGTAAAAATCATTCTTAGCTCATGGGCTGCATGAAAACAAATGGTAAGACAGATTTGGCCACTGGATTAAGTCACTGTCTGTGGGTTTTCAGTTACTGGAAGCTGAGTGCCTTCTAGATGATTCTGTTATTCAACTTTCCATTTCACAGATGACAAAGCATCCAGAGAAGTGACACAGAGCAGGTGTGTGTCAGGGCTAATAAATCTAGGTTGCAAAGCTCTTGACAAGTCCAGGATTTTCCCCAGGATACAGTCCTGCTTCCTGCTCATTCACACACTATTTATGGCTCTCTTTCTTCTAGACTGTGACATTTTCCTTTATGTAGGTGATTGCATTTCACTCACACAAAATATATCGAGTATTCACCTTCATTGAGGACCTACCACATGCCAGGCACTTTACATTATTTAATCTTACAAGCGTGAGGCAGATATTATTCCCATTTCACAGACGAGGAATTGGAGGCTCTGAGAGGGCTGCACCATGCCCAGGTTCACCCAGGAGTAGAAGGGGGGCACCAGTCCCACCCAGCCCTTCCTGCCACAACTCACCTCCTCTCATGCTTCAAGGCTCAGCGCTGGTGTGCCCTAATGAAGTAGACGTGACCCCTCTTCTTCAGCCACTGAATATGTGCAAAGGAACCCTGACAGAGCACAGAGAGACATTTCTTTTCTGAAGTTTTGTTCTGCTAAAGTGGGCTGTGTTTTTTTTACCTCTTCTAGGTGGAGCTAGCAACAAGACCAAGAGAAATGATGCCATGACATTCATTACCTTGGCCACTAGAGGGCAGCAAGAGGCCATGTGCCGAAGCAGCTTGTAGCCTTTTCTCTTTGGTTCCATTGAATTCATTCATACAAGTTTATGGGAAACTTGGGGGAGGAATATGTCTCAGCCTTTTATTCCAACATCCTCATTTTTCTGATGGAAAAAATGGAATCCCACAGGGATCAGGTTGTGACTTTGGGCACATCATTGTCTGATTTTCACCTTGGTGCTGTCTTTTCCCACCTTCGGGACCCTGGACAAGTTATCTGAGCTCTGTGCCTGACCTTCCTCATCTCCAAAATGGGAGATAATAACAATGCCCGTTTCCCAGACTTGTTGAAGAAATCATTAATTTCCTAGGGCTGCCATAACAAATTGCCATAAGCTGGGTGGCTTACAACAGAAATTTATTCTCTCACAGTTCTGGAGACCAGAAGTCCAAAATCAAGGTATGAGCACGGCTGCGCTCCTTCTGAAGGCTCTAGGGGAACATCCTTCCTTGTCTCTTCCAGCTCCTGGTGGGTCTGGGTGTTCCTTGGCTTGTGACTGCCTCACTCCAATTTCTGCCCCTCTCTTCTCAATGGGCTTCCTCACCTGTCTATGTGTCTTTTATATGAATTCTTGGAATTGGATATAGGGCCCACCTGGATAATCAGGAATGATCTTGAGATCCTTAACTTCATTATGTCTGCCAAGGCCCCTTTTCCAAATACGGTCATATTCACAGGTTCTGGAGGTTAGGATGTGAACACATCTTTTAGGAGCCACCATTCACCCCACTACAACCAAAAAATGAATGCATGTCACATGCTCAACACAGAGCCAGGGACATTGTAAGCACTCAGTTGATAGGAGCTGTTACTGCTGTGCATCTAGAGGTTGTGTCTGAGGTTAAACTGTGGAAACGTATCCAACACAAGAACAGAAACCCCAGTGTAGAAAAATCAGTCACCCTTTCCCTCAGGCCTCTAGGGCTGGCGGCCCAACTTGCCACGCTGCATTCTCCAACTTGACCAAACTTGTTTCTGCTTTCAGATTCCCCCAATTCTCTCTGTTATAAACAGGCTTTTGGCAGAAACCACCAATTATCGCAAAGTCCGCATTTTGCTTCACTAAAATCAGGCTTGAGGTGATCACTGGTCAGAGCTGAGGAGTGCAAGTTACACAACAGCCCACATGCAGGAGGGGAAGAAACAGCCAGCAAAGCAGTCAGGATGTAGCATCATCTTGTTTGGTTTCAGGCCCAAGCCAGCTTGTCCTCATTGGGTAATGTCAGGCATCAGGTTGAAAGGTCAAGGTAGTTTTTCACTGAAAAGAAAGGAGATTGGTTTCACCCTCAGAGTCAGTTCCATGGCTGAGCCAGGTGGGGTGTGTACAAGTGTCAGGGGTACATCTGGTTGAAGAAGAATAGAGAAAAAAGAATGGGTCCAGGGCTGAGGAGGGTGGGGAGGTCCATAGAGGTGGAAAAACAAAGGACAGCTACACTGGTTTCAACCCTGATGGGCCATGTGACTGCTCAGAGCCTCAGTGTTCACATCTGACAAATGGGGTCATAGCAGGAAATACCCCTTAGGGACTCAGTGATGTGTGGACACGCTGGTGGTACTAAATGGTGCTGATTGTTTTTTCCACCACTACCAGAACAAAGAATAATGGGTGACAAGACACTTTTGGGGTACTGGGAAGACCCAGGACAGGACAAGGACCTGAGCTCTGAGCTAGACCTGTGTCTGGGCTGGAAATGATGCAGAAGGGGGGCCCTCACAGTATTCAGAAAGCACAGGGGGAGCCCTCTGAGCCAGCTGAGAGGGTTAGTTCTTGAGCCCATAAGACACCTTCTGAAGGTAACATCAGAATAATAATATTTCATGTCTGCTGTGTGACCTTATTTTCACCCCTAGAGACCCCAACCCCACCCCGCCAATAACTAGTGTTTGAGGTCCTTGCCAGAAGTGCTGTTCGTGTAACGATGATGTCAGTATGGTGTCATTGTCCCCAGGCTGATGGAGCACGTTTACCTAGTGTCCCCAGCCCTGCACAAAACTGCACTACAGAGAGCAAAAGTCCACAACCCCCTCTCCTTATCACACCAGCTTCTGGGACCCTCGCCCGCCAGAGGCCCACCTCAGCTGATCTGGGCTTTATTTTAGAAGCTGTTTGCTCACCTGGCTGAAGGGAGAATCTTGAGTTAAGAGGCAAGTATAATTTTAGCAAGTGTTCCTTGTGTTGCATGGGTTCAGAATGACTGTGATCTTTCTCTTTTCTGGAAAATTGCCCACTTTCCCCAGTGTAATTATTTTCTTTTAAAGCTGAGAAGCACAGATCACCCTCACAGCCACCCCTTAGATCTACGGCAGTGAATCTGCAGAACACTAAACACAGAGAGAGTATCTTAAAACAACAAGGGAGAAAAAATTGTTATACAGGAAAGACAATTATAGAGACATCGGACCTCACTAAAACCCTAATGGAAGTCAGAAGATAGTAGAATATTGTCTTAAAAGTGCTGAGAGAAACTGTCAACCTAGAACTGTACAACTAATGAAATGATCTTTCAACCACAAAAGCAAAATATAAAACAGAGCACTTGCTACTAACAGACCTCCCCCAAAAGAATACAAATACTTTTACTTCTCCCTTTCCAATTTGGGCGCCTTTTATTTATTTTTCTTGCTTAATTGCTCTGGTTAGAATTTCCAGTACAATATTCAATAACAGTGATGAAAGCGGGCATCCTTGTCTTATACCTGATCTTAGAGGGAAAACTTTCAGTCTTTCACTATTGAGGATGACGTTAGCTGTGGGGTTCTTTTTTAGCAGGTTGAGGAGTTCCATTTCTGGTTGTTGGGTGTTTTTATTACGAAAGTTGTGTTGGGTTTTATCAAATGCTTTTTGTCATTAATTCATGTGTTTTTTTCCTTCATTCTATTAATGTGGTGTATTATATTGATTTTAATATGTTAAATCATCCTTGAATTGCTGGGATAAATCTCATTTGGTCATGGTGTATAGTCCTTTTAATATGCTATTGGATTCAGTTTACTATTTTGTTGAGAATTTTGCATCTGTATTTGTAAGGGATATTGATCTGTAGTTTTTTTCCTTGTGATGCCTTTGACTGGATTTGATATCAGGATAATGTTGGCCTCATGTAATTAGTTAAAAAGGTTCCCATCTCTTCTATTTTTGGGAAGACTTGTACACCCAAAATGAAAAAGATTGCTGAAAGATATTAAAGGAAATCTAAAAAAATGGAAAAATAGCCTGTGTTTATGGATTGGAAGAATTAATATCATTAAGATGGCAATAATCCCACATGATCTACAGATTCAATGAAATCCCTTTCAAAATCCCAGGTGCATTTTTGGCAGAAATGGAAAAGCTTATCCTAAAATTCATATGGAATTGGGCCCCCAAATAGTCAAAAAAATTTTTTAAAAGAACAAAGTTGGAGGACTCTACTTTCCTGATTTCAAAAGTTACTACAGAGCTTCAATAATAAAAGCAGTGTGGTACTTACATAAGGATGACATATAGATTAATGGGATAGAATTGAAAGTCTAGAAATAAACTAATACATATATGGTAAATTGATTTTCCACAAGAGTTCTAAGACTATTCAATGGAGGAAAGAATAGCCTCTTCAACACAGGTGTTCAAACAAAACCTGTATACAAAATTCATAGCAGCACTATTCACAATAGCGAATAGGTGGAAACAACCCCAATATCCATTAACTGATGAATGAATAAAAATGTAGGCTATCCAAACAATGGAAAATTGTTCACCCATAAAAAGGAATGAAGCACTGATACAGGGTACAACATGGATAACATTGAAAGCATCATGCTAAGTGAAAGAAGCCAAACACAAAAGGTCACATAATTTATAATTTCATTTATATGAAATATCCAGAATAGGAAAATCCACAGAGACAGAAAACAGAGTAGTAGGTGTCAGATGCTGGGTCTCGGGAATGGGAGGAATGAGGAATCACTGATTAATGGGTGTGAGGTTTCCTTTTAGGGAAAATAAAATGTTCGGGAACTAGATCGTGGTGAAGGCTGCACAACATTGTGAATGTACTCAATGCCACTGAACTGTATACTTTTTAAATGGTTAAAAATTTTGTTATATTTATTTTACCACCAAAAAAAGTTTTCCAATAATTAAAACTAGTACTTAAAAGAACTTTCCTTTGTTATATGCATCCATGTTGACACAACTGGTTCACATCTTTCAGAGGAATGATATGGCTTCAAAACAAAAGCATATCGGTTTCAAAACTATGGCCAAGTTAAGTAAATTTGCTAACTCTTGTGTCAACTGGATATTATTAACATTGAATTCCAAGAAGTATTGCATACTCTAAATTTCTCACTATCAACAAAGTGTTCTTCATATTTTTCTTGTGCAACCCTACCCACCGGTACAGCTGTACAAAGTTTTGGAGAGGACGGACTGGGTAAGCCAGTCTTGGGGTTGGGTCTACTGGATGCTCTCACTTTGACAGCCCATGAATGTTTTATGCTAGTTTTCTCTTTTGTCTTTTTTTCAATGACTGTATTATGAGAAAGTATTGTGTTTTAAAAATAGGACATTTGAGCAGGTGCAAATGAAGGACCTCGGTCTCTCACAGGCGAGTCATTTGCTGTGTCTAAGAATTGGCCACCCTTAGGAGGGGTAAACTCTCCCAGGCCAGCAAGGACACAGATACATCAAGACTAGAGAAAATAAGAAAATTAATAACAGTAGACGTGAGTGGTCCCTGCCTGGGATTGTTGGGACAGAGAAGATGGGACCAGGTCAGCCTGAATGACTCAAAGTGGGGTCTGGCAGTGGGGAGAGGGTTGGTGGTGGGTGATGACAGGCAAACCAATCAGTCAGATCCACGGCGAGGCTCCTTACGGTGAAAGGTTGAGACCCTGACAGAGGGTGGGGTCAGCTGAGGAGGCGGAGCCCAGAGATGGGTGGGGTCTGGGCGGGGTTTAGGCTCTAGGAGCTGAGTGCGTGCTGGGGTCGGTGAAGAGGAAAGTCAAGGCGTGGAGGTGAAGAATGTGAGGTCCGGAGGCAGATGCGCGCTGGTGGAAGAGAGGCCCCGCTTGCTGACTGAGAACCAAAGCTCCGTGAAGGGCTGCTCAGGCCCTGGGAGAAGGTGGAGGCTGGAGGTGAAGTGGCCTGTGGTGGCGAAGGCTCAGGCCGAGGAGCCGGGATGCCGACAGGGGCACAGCGGGATCAGCTCCATCACGAGCCCCCCAAAGGACAGCCGGTCCCTCTGTCGCACGCCTCACAGCAGGGATCTTGCCACGACTGTTGCAGAAAGCTGCCCTCACATGGGGCCTTGCTCCCCATGTGTGTGTCTGCGGGATACACAGCTGTGGCCAGAATCAGGACGGGAACAGGAGGGCCTGGTCGAGGTCACATACCCCACACCCGTGACTTCCCAGGACCCTTCTATACCTCATCCTAAGGTTTCCTTTCACATCCCCTTCTCTAGAGGCTCCCCTTCCGTGTCACCTGCTAGGAGGACGGATCAGGGAAGAAGGGGGAGCAATGACCCACCTTTTCCTACGAGAAAGGGGGTCCCGCACCACCTCAGCTTCCTCCGGGCAAGCTGATGAAGGCAGGAGCAAAGGGGTCTTATAGGAGTCCTAGAAGAATGTTCCTTTCAGATTAGACCCCGAGAGCCCCAGGAATTCGCATACGGGATAAAATGATCAATGACCACTGGTGAGAGTGAGGCTCTCGCGTACAATGCGGAGTCGTTTGCACTGTGGTCTCTCCTGTGAGCCTCACAACGGCAGATGAGGGATGCAGACCAGATGCCATCTCCGAGCGGGGAGCCTGAGACTTGTCCTCCAGAATCAACCTCTGCAGCTCACAGCGCCACCCAGTGGCGAGACCCATTGCCCAGCTCCACCCTTCCTTCAGTCCCCTGCTTGGGCAGAGCGGGTAATCGCCAGATTCTCCTCCCGTGAGCCTCTCCTCCAGGGGCTTTGCTAGAATATCTGATTAGAGACTTTCCGAGGCTCAGGGCTGCTCTCTAGATCAGCCCTAATGCAAAGGAAAAGCTGTATTCAGAGATACCCAAGACAAAAGTCAATCAATGCCCAAGGTTCATTGATGTCCAGGAGACTCTGTTCCAAACTCTCTTAAGAATCCAGTCCATGGACTGGATTTTCTGAATCCAATCAGAAATCAGAATCCAATCAGATCGGATTTACTGAATCACCCTATTTGGGTTTTTCCCCTGAGGCTCCGTGCCACACTCCGTGTGTGAGCCCTGAATGGAAACCCTAGTCCCTCCTCTAACCCCTGCTCTGCCCAGTCTGTTCCCTGGAAGTGTGGATGCTGGTCTCATCTTTCCAATCCCAGGTATCCCTCTACACCAAATAATTTGACCTTAGAAAGTCAGGGAGAAAACAGACTCAGTCTTTGCTGGAACGGGCTGCCTAGGCTTCCTTACCCGATCTGTGTCTCCATTGTTCTTCAATATTAGTCAAAATGGGTGTCCTTTGTAGGAAGCAAGAAATAGACGGAGGAGCCCTGCCACACAGGAAGTAGAAGACAGAATCTATTCTCCCAGAAGTCGGGCTTGAAATCAGCCATGGGGCACCCGCCCCCTCAGAAAAGAGTCTTTGCCAGCCTCAGGCAGCTGGGCCCTGGGAATGTACACTGGTGAGCTGAGTTCTAGGCCCGCATCGCAGAGCTGTGGCACCATCATAAAGCGTTCTTGACGGAGGGGGCGGGACGCAGAGAGGAGGTGACCCCACTGCCCCAAGCCCACCATCCAACCTAGCAGATCCCGCTATTCTTCTCTGGACTACTCTCTTTTGTAAAGCCATCATGGTTTTCTATTTAGTTCACATAAAATCTAGATGTCAACTGTGTCCACCATTCAGCTCACTCTGGCTAAGAAAGGATGGTCAATTTCATCGAGAGAGCTCCAGATTCAGGGTCAGCATTCCAGAATTGGCCACCCGTGAACGAGGAACCTTGAGCAAATCATTCCCTGCTCTGAGGCTCAGATCTTACAGCTGTGAAAAGGATTGGACTGGACCAGAGTTTCCTGTGGAACACTCTATCCCAAGAAGACAGTGAAACTTAGGGGAAAATAAGTTCCAAGGTCAAATAAGTAATTTTGACTGTAACCCCCTCTTTGCAATTCCAATGCACATGAGGATGTTAAGAGACCTAAAAATGCCCTACAGTAAAGAAACCAATTTTCTTCAATCTGACATCTTCAAACTTTACTGACCACAGAGTGTTCCCCTCCTTTTATGTGGAAAATCAATTAAGATCTTAAAGAATATAATTTGCAATGGATTAATTTGGGAAATTATGAATGAGCTGATTGCTAAATTTGCTTTAAGCTTTAAACTCACCATACTTTTGAAAAATAGGAGTCCTAAGTTAGGAGATACTGTCTCAGTATAAAAATGAACTCATTATAAGACAAGTGGGCAGTTGATAAACCAGAAGAAACTCTGTTTGCTGACCCCAAAACAGAGCCATCCAGCAGGTGGAAGAGGAAACCCAGCCTGGCTGGGGGAGGGCAAGAACCAGCCCACATGTCCCAGCTCCTTTCCTGGGCCCCTGGCCCAACGCAATGCCCTCTTCTCAGGCAGGAATCCGGACAAGGTAATGAGAGAGAGAAAGGGCTGCCTTTGTTTCTGCCCAGAGACCATCACCTCCTTTCATCTTCATGAGAACATTGTTATAAAAGACCCCTCCTTTATTTCAAAGATGATTTTACAGAACTGATCTCAGTTGGATGTGTTCCTGATTGGGCTTCTTTTTCCAATTGAGAGAATTGTTTTACATTGATGTAAAATAGACCCCTTTCATCCCCTTTGTCCCTTAGTCTCCTGTGTTGTAGATTTGGTTCATTCCTTCATTCTCCAAGATGTTATACCTGCCCTGCATTGGACATGAGGACTCACCAGGAACCCCAGCAGCTAGTCCCGTGTTGGCTGTTTTAGTCTGTACTTTACTCTTTACCTGTCTATGCACATTTGTAAGTCCTCAGATATATTATAAGTCACTGGGCAAAGCCTTGTTCTTCTTTGATCTCCGACAGTGCCGGTAACAGTGACATATAAAGAACATGTGACAGTGCCCACAACGGTGACATATGCATTATCGGCACTTGTGTGCACTAGGCATCTTCCCCCAATAACTGCTGAGTAATGGAGAGAAAGAAAGAATGAATGCCTAGACCCAGCAGACAGTTGGTCTAGGCTATAAGATGAAATCAGTGTCCCAAGAGGTGGCAGAGTTAGATCTTTTGGTCTATACAAAGTGGATTTTTGACTGTTTCTCATTTAATAGCCAAGAGCACTCAAACAAGAAGATGTGGGCCTGAGAATGGATCCCAAACCACTGGAATGATTCTCAGATGCCCATGTCACCTTGGGCATGTCACATAGAATACGGAGCTAGACCCTTGCCCACTCTAACTAGTCATCTTGGGCACATTACTCCCTTTCTCTATCCTTCTCTTTTTTACCCTAACATGAGGATATCAATAATCCCTTCACAGAGATCGTGGTGATGAGAATTAAATGGAATGAGGTACAGAAGAGTCGGCATATTACATGTAAAGAAGCAAATTAATTCTGCCAATTTCAACTCTATGTGTATAGCAGAAAAAAAATATTTTTTAAATGAAGGGCATGGAAAGAAAAAATCTTCTCAAATTAATATAAAATACAATGAAAAATATAATAATATAATTCTCTGGAACAGGAAAAATAATTTAAAAGTTTAGATGGAAGAATAAATATTCAAGAATTACCAAGAAAATTTTTGGAAAGTCATAGTGAGGAGGAACTTGCCCTAGGAAATATTAAGACTTAGACCTAAGGGCACTACAATGAAAATAAGTCTGATTTTGCCACCAAAAGAAAGGTAACATTTCAATTCAACGGGTTGAATAGTTTATTTACTAAATGGTGCCAGCATAATTGGCAGTACACCTGGATTGAATAAAGTTAAGTCCTTTCTGTACACTGTCTACAATAATAAATTTCAGATGAATTAAAAACTTAATGTAACAACTTAAACTTAGAAAATTAAAATAAATTGTAGGAGTGGGAGGTACTTAATGGATAAGGTATGACACCCAGAAACCATAAAGAAAAAGAGGGACAGATTTAATTTTATTAGTGTTTGATTTTTCTCTATAAAAAATGATGCTACTAACAAATTTGAAAGATGAATACTATACTGGGAGGATGTATTTCTAACACATATGCTAAATAAAGTGTACTTGTAAAGATCTCCTACATATTGGAAAGAAAATGACAAACAACCCAGTTAGAGAATAGATGAAGAAGAGACTTCCATTTTCAGAAATATTTTGGAACAAGTATTCAGAGGAACCCTTCTCAGTATGTACAGATCTAAAAATGCGTGAGAGAGTATAAGTAAATTTTTTTTCTTTTTAATTTAACATCTTTATTGGAGTATAATTGCTTTACAGTGTTGTGTTAGTTGCTGCTGTGTAACAAAGTGAATCAGCTATACATATACGTATATCCCCATGTCCCCTCCCTCTTGCATCTCCCTCCCACCCTCCTTATCCCACCCCTCTAGGTGGTGGCAAAGCACAGAGCTGATCTCCCTGTGCGATGCAGCTGCTTCCCACTAGCTATCTATTTTACATTTGGTAGTGTATATATGTGAGGACACGGGGAGGGGGAAGGGTAAGCTGGGACGAAGTGAGAGAGTAGCATTGACATATATACACTACCAAATGTAAGCAAAATATTTTTAAAAGCATGACTGAGCTGGCAGTAAAGTCAGGGAAGCAATGAGAGGGCAGAAGCTATAAGAAAATGCTGACCAGAGGGTAAGCAAGTGCTGGAGTCAGTGTTTACTCAAAGATTTCTTTAAAAATGAAAACTAGAACTACTCTATGACCCAGCAATCTCGTATCTGGGTATAAATCCACAAGAATTGAAGTCAGGATCTCAAAGAGATGCCTGCACTCCATGTTCATTGCAGCATTGTTCACAGTCGGCAAGGCATGGAAGCAACCTAAATCCATCAACACAGAAAGGGATAAAGAAAATGCGGTATATACATACAATGGAATATTATTCAGTCTTTAAAAAGCGGGAAATTCTGCCACTTATGACAACATGGCATAAACCTGGAGGATATTATGCTAAGTGAAATAAGACACAGAAGGACAAAAACTATATGATACCACTTACATGGAAAATCGAAAATAGTCAAACTCATAGAAGCAGAGAATAGAATAGTGGTTGCCAGGGGCTGGGGGTTGTCGGGGGGAAGGTGTTAGTCAAAGGGTATAAAGTTTCAGTTATATACAATGAATAATCCCTAGAGCTCTATTATACCACATAATGTCTGTAGTTAACAATAGTGTACTGTATAGTTAAAAGTTTGGCACATCTACTGTTGTGTTCTTCTCACAAAGAAATAATAATAATAATATAGAGGGTGGAAGAAAACTTTTGGAGGTGATGGATATGTTTACGAATAGATGTGGCAATGGTTTCACAGATGTATACTTATTTCCAAACTCATCAAGTTGTATACGTTAAATATGTGCAGCTTTTTAAATGTCACTATACCTCAATAAAGTGATCTAAAAATAAAATAATTTTTTAAAAACATCTTTTTATTCCTGGTGGTTAAAGCCTGAGTTTTAACAGTCCAGGAGGTGCGAAGACGGACACAGAGCCTGGGACAAAGGGGTAGGGAAGTCACATTAGAGACCCACACTGAAGTCAAATTCCACAAGAGAGTGTGTGAACTAGAATATACCTTAAACATAAAGATACAGAACGTTTAAATGAAAAGAGTGGAAAATGATACAGTATGCAAATTTGAACCAGATAAAGACTGATGTGACTATACCTCAAAGACTATAGGTCAAAGAAAGTATACTTTACAACAAGAAGCATTTCCAGATAGAGGGACATTATGTAAGGATGAAGGGGTAAATATACGAGAAAGGTATTACAGCCCTAGATCTATGTGTCCTCAATGTCTTAACTTTAAAATGTAGAAAACACAAATTGATAGAACTTCAAAAAATAATAGGAGAAACAAACTCACAATCATAGCAAGAGACTTTAATATACTTTGCTCAGTTCCTGATAAAACAACCAGACCAAAAAAAAAAATTAAGAATATAAAAGATCTGAGAAATACACTTAACAAATGACCCAATTAATCTATTTAGAGCACTGCAACTGACAGTGACCAAATCCGCAGATTGTTCAAGTGCATGTGATACATTTGCCAAAATTTACCCTATGCTGGTTCATTAAAAAAAGCCTCAGATTTTTTCAAAAGATTGAAAGCATTTAAGGTACAGGAATATTTGCTGATTACTATAGAATTAAGCTAGCAATCAATAACAAAAAGATAACTGGAAGATTACCAACTGCCTGGTAATCAAACAATATATTTTTATAATCCATAAGTCAAAAAGGAAATAGCAACAGAAATTAGAAAATATTTTGAAATAAATTGTATGATGGTTAACCTTATCTGTCAACTTGACTGGGCCATGGTGCCCAGATAGTTGGTCAAACATTATTCTGAATGTTTCTGCAAAGGGTCTTTTTGGATGAGATTTCCATTCAACTTGGTAGACTTTGAGTAAAGCAGATTACCCTCCATAATGTGGGTAGACTTCAACCATTTAGTTAAAGGCCTGAATAGAACAAAGACTAACCTCCCCCAAGCAAGAGGGAATTCTGCTAGCAAACAGCCTTTGGACTTGAACTGCAGCACCAGTTCTTCCCTAGGTCTTCATGATCACCTGAGGCAATTCCTTAAAATAAATCTCTCTTTATAAACATACACATATCCAGTTGGTTCTGTTTCTCTGGGGAACCCTGACTAAAACAATGACAATAAAGATAATGCATTTGGTAGAACTACTTTGGAAAACTCTTTGGCAAGTATTTACTGAAGTTGGACATGCACCCATCCAATGACCCCCAATCCCTTCCTGGGTAGATGCACATGTTCACCAAGAGACATGTGCAAGCATATTATTAACAACACTATTAATAAGAACAAAATACCAGAAACTACCCAAATGCCCACCATTTAAATAGGTAAATAAATTGTGGAGCATTCACCCGCTGTGGAATATCACACAGCAATAAGAATAAATGAGGGCTTCCCCGGTGGCGCAGTGGTTGAGAATCTGCCTGCCAATGCAGGGGACATGGGTTCGAGCCCTGGTCTGGGAAGATCCCACATGCCGCAGAGCAGCTGGGCCCGTGAGCCACAATTACTGAGCCTGCGCGTCTGGAGCCTGTGCTCCGCAACAAGAGAGGCCGCGATAGTGAGAGGGCCGCGCACCGCGATGAAGAGTGGCCCCTGCTCGCCGCAACTAGAGAAAGCCCTCGCACAGAAACGAAGACCCAACACAGCCATAAATAAATAAATAAATAAATAAATTAAAAAAAAAAAAAAAAAAGATAAAAAAAAAAAAGAATAAATGAGCTCTAGCTACCTGCAATAGCTTGGATGAAGTTTGCAGCATGATGAACGTTGAAACAAGTCAAATCAGAACTGGGAGAGATAGGAAAACAGCTCTAGATTCGGGGAGACTAGAGAGACATAATGGGTAAATGCAGTGGGTAAAATCCGATTGAATTTCAGATTTTTTAAAAAGCTATAAAATACATTTTGAGGATAATTGGAGAAGTTTTTGGATGGACTGTATGTTGGATGAAGTTATTGATATAATACTCATGTTCTTAGGTGTGGTAAAAGTGATGAGGCTGAATAGGAAGATTCTTGGGAGATGCAGGCTGAGGTGTTTAGAGGTGAATACCATGATGTTTGCAACTCACTTTTAAATGGTTTGGTAAAAGGGAAATGTGTGTGTGTCTGTGTGTGTGTGTGTGTGTGTGCGTGTGCGTGTGTATTTATATATGGAGAGATGGCATCAGTGTGGCAAAATGTTAACAGCTGGTGAATCTAGGTGAGAAGGTACATGGGTACTCATTGAATTATTCTTTTAACTTTTCTAGGAGCTTGAATTTTTTTCAAAAGATAGTTAAAGGAAAGACAAATGCAATGCCTACCAATTATAGAAAATGTGTAAAATAAAACATAAAGAAAGAAAAAAAGAACAGAAAATCCAAATCGACTTTTTATGGTTATAACCTGAAAATAAATTGTATCAGTAGAGCAGAATATCTGCTATCCTTGTCTTTATTTAATATTGAATTGGAGGCTCTAGTCACTCAGTAATAAAAGAAAAAAAGAAATGAAATAATGACTGAACAGGAAGAAACAAAATTATCTACACAGAAAACCCGAGACTCTACAGACAAATTATTAGAACTAAGAGAGTTTGCCCATGATTGCTGCATATAAGATCAATCAGCAAAAATAAAATGCGTTTCTATAGCCTAGCACTATAGAGCTAGAAAAAGTAATTTTAAAAAGATTCCATTTATAATAGCAACAAAAATAAGTAAGCAAAAAATAAATCTAGCAGAAGATTTACAAGTTGCTTTATGTAGCAACCAGTGAGACTTTATTAAAAAAAAAAAATTAAAGAGGGAGGGCCACAGTAACAGAGAGATAAGCTTTTTTCAGAGCTGGTAAGATTCAGCATCATAAATATGTCAATTTCCTCCAAATTAGTTTCTAAATTTGATTCAATTCCAATCAAAATCTCCAAAAGGTTTTTCATTGTACTTGGCAAATGGATTCTAAAAATACATATAGGAGAGCGAGAATAGCCAAGACAATTTCGAAGTTAGTGGCGTTTGTCCTGGCAGGTGTTAAGACTTAATATAAGGCCAGCATAATTAAGATAGTGCAGTGTGTTAGGTGCAAGAACAGAAATGAGAACCAGTGGAACAGAATAGAGATCCCAGAAACACATATGGAAACTTTATATTCCCATTTGAATATGGGAACTTTACACTTGACAGAGGTGGCATGGCAAATCAATATGAAAAGGACAGGCTAGTCAATTAATCAATTATCTTGATGGAAAAGATAAAATCAGGTCCCACCTCCAATCAAGCACATCAGTAAACCCTGGTGAACTCATGACTTAAATGTGGGGGAAAATGTTTAAAACTTCTGGAATAAAATATATATAAATATATATAAATTATATATTAAAAATATAAAAATATGGTAATGTATTCATTACTTTAGAATAGGGAAGGTTTTCTTAAGCAATTCACAAAAAGTACAAGCCATGAAAGAAAAAACTTGACCATCTTAACATTAAAAATGTTTGTGTGCCAAAAGTCACCACAGACAAAGTGAAAAGATGATCTCCAATTGGGGGAGGGAATCTGTCACACAGATGACGGACACAGAATGAGGGTCAGTGACACATGAACAACTTCTGTGAAGCAGCAGGAAAAAGACAAGCAACCATCAAATGGGCAAAATCCACGAAAAGACATTTCTCAGAAGCATGAAAATCACCGATAAAAAGATGATCATCTCATTGGTCATTAGGGAAATACAAATTAAATCGCATTATGAGTTTCCATTTTCCTCTCATTATTAGTAAAACTGTAGAGTCAGATCACACTCCGTGATGGCAAAGATGAAGAGCCATGGAAAATCTCATTTGCCACCACGGGTACAACCTTGTCAGACAGCATTTCTCAATAATTTAAGGGGTGCATATCTTACAACGTTGCCATCCACTCTCGGGTACATTCTAGAGAAACGTGTGCAGAAGGAAGACATACAAGAATGTTTAAGTCAGCATTATTTATTAGAGCAAAAACTGGAAACAAGTTCACTCTTCATCAGCGGGAGAACAAATAACTACTTTTGGTACACTGGAAAAATAAACGATTACACACCAATAAAAATAAATGAACCAAGGCTATAAATACAGCATGAATAAATCTCACAAACATAAAATTGGGAAGAAGCCAGAGTTAATAAAAAATGCATACAATCTAATAATATTTATATGGAGTTTTAAAATTTGAAAAACACTATAAATGGTTTATGGATACTCACATATATAGGAAAAATACAACAACACACATGAAAATAATAACCATCAAATCCCAGACTTTCCAGATTCCCTTTAGAGAGAAGATAAGGATTGGCGGGAACAGAGGGCTTTATTTGTGTCAGTAATGGTTTCTCTCTTATCCTGGCGGGTGGGAACACAGAAGCATATTATATTCTTCTCTGTACTATTTTTGCTATGTCAAAATATTTCATAATAAAAAAATAAAGAACATAAAATAAAACACAAAACCTGATAGAAAATGAACAAAGCTACTTGTAAATGCCAGAGACTGGCTCCACCCTGAAGGACATGGAGAGGACGCTGCAAGATGACTGGTCCCACCTTGGGCAGGATGGGGGTGGGAAGGAGAATGAAGAATACAGTCTTCATCTGGCTTAGGTGTCTGATGCACAGGATAGTGGTGAGCCCTGGGATAGTGGGAAACTTCTGTTACATCACAAAGCTCAGACACCTGCCAGAAGTCATGAACTGTTTGAAGTCCTTTCCAGGCCCATCCTGGCTACAGGGAATCTTACCAGTCATTTATTCACAATTATGACAAATATTTATTGACTAGTCACTATGGGACCAAGAAAGTGGAGAAACAATAGAAAGGGAAATGGACACAGTTCCTGCCATTGAGATGACAGGCTAGAGGCCGAGATGGGCCTTAATCTAATGGTCACAGAAATAAATATGTGTTTCCAGATTGTGATAAGTGCTATGATGGAGAAATCACAGGGTGCTATGAGAAAGCCCACAAAGTCACCCACATATAGTTTGGGGGTCAGAAAAGTTAGCTGAGGGAGGGACATTGGAGCTGGGGTGTGAAGGATGAGAAGGCATTAACCCAACAAAGAACAGGGTAAAGGGTTCCAGGCAGGAAGAAGCACCTGGAGATAGATGCTGGGGGAAGGGCAGCGGGCCTGGAGCACAGGCCATGGAGGGGCGAGGCCAGAGGAAGCAGGAGAGGGGACAGAGCAAGGTCAGGCAAGGTCTCCTAGGACATGTAAAGATCTTTAGCCTAAAAGCAATAAAACGACATTAAATTATTCTGACATAATCAGACTTGCATCTTGAGACGTTCACTCTGCTGACAATACCAAGTGCTGGCCAGGATACTGAGCACCCAGAACCTTCCTCCATTGATGGTGGGAGTGCAAAATGGTACAGCCGCTCTGGAAAACAGCCTGGCTGTTCAACATATATTTAGCGTATGACCTAAGAGGAATGAAAGCTTATGTTCACACAAAAACCTGTACATGGATGTTTTGTTTATCATGGCTAAGAACTGGAAACAACCCAAATGTCCTTCATCCGGGGAAAGGATAAACAATCAAACCATCTGTGGAATACAGGTACAATAAATAAATCAAAGGAACAAACTACTGCTATACGCGACAACGTGGATACATCTCAAATGTATTTTGCTAAGTGAAAGAAGCCAGACACAAAGAGCTCCATTCTGTATGATTCTATTCATATGGCATCCTGGGAAAGGCAAAACTATAGGACAGAAAATAGACCAGTGGTTGCCACGTGTTGGGGTTAGGGGGATGTTGTTGATTACAAAGGGGCACAGGGTGAGGAACATTTTGGGGTGATGGAGATGTTCTCTATCTTGATTGTGAGAGGGTCTACACAATTATATGCTTTTATCAAAACATAGGACTGCACACTAAAAGGGGGCGGATTCTACTGCAGTTAAATTATGCTTTCGTAAAAAGAAAGGAAGAAAGGAAGGAGGGGGGGAAGGAAGGAAGAAGGAAAAACCCCACCCACCTTGCTCATGGGGAAGCGATTAGAGAGGCTTCTGGTCCATATGGCGGTCTGAACTTCCATTGGAGCTCCCCTCCCCCTCAACACACAGAGTGCTGGATACCTACCTCCACTGGACTGCAGGGCTGACCTTGAGAGCAAAGAAAGGGAAAGTGCCAGGTGCCAAAGTCAAAGGAGGTCCCAGAAGTCTGGGAGGTTAACTGGAGCTGACTTCACTGCCTGCTCCCGGCCCTGCAGGAGCTCTTGGTGCCACCTGAAGCCATTGGAGAGCATATATTTAGAATGGTCCTAGCACTCTGGGACTTATACTTGGAGAAAGAAGGTGTGTACAAAGAAAGCCTGCCCAAGCTGTTCGCTATCCTGTTGGGAGAAAGCTGTACCAACTCCTTGGTGAGGTGCCATGAGGTACCCTCCGTGCATCCAGCTAGCAGGGGCAGTCATGTATCAGACCCCAGGGCTCACAAATGCAGCTTAAAGGTTTGGGTGTATGACATGACCTTTTTGATGAAGACAGGGTAATGTGTCCTGGGATGACCCCCTGCCTGTCTGTATATGTTAATTACCCATCTATCTACCCACCTCAGTCTCGTAAAAAGCTCATCCATTTGCCAGCATGAGGGATGGCGAGCCAGAGAAAGAGTTCATTTAATTTGTCACCGTTGGCTTTAGAGCATAAGGAGGCCCTACAGGACCCCCACAGGAGTCACCTTGAGTGTCCTTGAGAATGAAACCAAAAGGCCAGGGCTCTACTGAGCAGGGCCGATGCGGAGAGCAGCATGGGCTCTGACCGTGACGCACAGCTCCAGGGCACATTCATACCTGTACTCCAAGGTGAAGGCGGTGTCCGGGAGCTGTGCGGGGAGGTGATCTTGCATCCACAGGCATCTCTGCTTTTGCAGAATGGATGACCGAGTCCGAGCTCACAGCTCCCTGGGACTGGGTGTGTGACTGCAGCCAGGACAGACTAACCTCTGAGGACTTCTCCAGACTGGTTGCTGTGAAAACTCCGAGGTTCCCACCGTGGAGAGCACTCTGGTCATCTATCCACAGGCACCACCCCCCACCCCCATACTGCCTCTGCAGTCTCTGGAGTGACAGCAAGGAGGACAGCGTGCTCATCCGCAGAGCATGAAATGTGATGTCCAGAGAGCAGCTGAAAGGGGTTTACAGCATGTCTATGCCAACTGCCCCCTGGTAGAAATTCCCTCACAGCTTCCAGAGGTACTTGGAGCACTTGCCTAGTGCTTGCATCCCCTCTTGTCTGGTAAAGGCATGCAGCCGTTCCTTTGATCTCGGGTCTGCCACCTCTCCACATGTTTCTCATGAAGAGACCGACCCTCACACAGTCCTTCCCTCAGGCCCTGTGATTGGTCCAAGGGGCCGGTGCACCACCCAAGCTGGGCCAATCAGGCACCTTCCCTAGGATTTTGCACATGGGTGTCGGCAAAGAGAAAACAGTTCTTTCCTGTTAAACCAGGAACTTCAGGATTGGCCCCCAGACCTGTCAGAGGATTCTGAAGGAAGGGGAGGTCAAGATGAAATGTGGAGAGACGAAAACAAAGGATCTTGATCCTGCTTGCATCCCTGGATCCCAGAGACCCTCAGGATAATTCTGCCCCTGCCTTTTGTTGGGTAGGGTGGGTGAGTTAACAGTTTTCCTGTTTTGCTTAAACTAGGCTCAGATGGGTTTCTGTCCCTTGTCTCTTAAAATTACAGAGGACTCACTGCCCACAAGGCAGACTGTCCTGTTGGCGGGTGCTCAGATGTGGGAAGTTTCTCCTCAGGCTGGAATGAGCCAGAATCAGCCTCCCCCATCACTTCTCCCAATGTCTTTGGAGGGAATTGGACCAAATATCCTCACTCTCAGGAGAGTCCTACAGACATCTGTAGGGAGCCATCCTGGTGGATGGTGCCCTGGAAGGTCCCTCTGGCTCTAACTGTCTGGACCTCTAGCTCACCCCAGACACCTCTTCTTGCCTTACATGCCGAGTCCTCAATACCCGTCACAGACTGTGGCTTCTTCATCACTGTCGGGACACTGCCTGGTGTCACATGTGCAAAAAGACATTGGTGGCAGGTCTCTGAGGGTCTGTAAGAAGTCCGAGAATTTTGCTCACCTTAGCTGCCCCCTATAAGAGGATCCACAGGATAATCACACATCTCCTGCCCCATTCCCATGCCACCACTGTCACCACCGGTTACCGCCACTACTAGTATTGCTCGCTACCATTTTTTGCTTGCTAACCAGGTGCCAGGCCATGTGCTAAGAACATTTCATATATTGCCTCCTTTGATCCTGACAACAATTATGCGGTAAGTATTATTAATCCATTCTACAGATAAGGAAACTGAGGCTCTGAGACAAGCTTCTTGCCAGGGGTCCTGTAGTTAGTAAGGGGTGGAGCTGGATTTGCCCCAGGTCTGCTTGACTCCGAGCCTGTGCTCCAAACTGCCCCCCTGGGCTGTGGTCAGTGATGCGGTAGGAGGCTGCCTATACACCGCCTTTCCAGGCCTGGGTGTCTCCAATCAGTGAAATGGAGCTGATGGCAAATGCACGCACAAATACCCGCCTTGGCCAGATAACGGAGCTCATGGAACTTGAGCTGCTGAAAATAAAGATGCTTCATAAATGATTATTAGTTCGAAACATGAACAAATAAAGATTAGCCTCATTGGCCACCTTTTATTCATTCTCAGAGTGTCAGGCAAAGAAGACTCAAGAGAGAAATGCCAACTTCTTCCTTGACGGGCAGGGAAACTGAGGCCCTAAAAAGAGGGTGGCTTGCCAGAGGTCACCCAGAGACTCCTGGCTCGCTGTTTAGTGTGCCCTCAACTGTACACCAAACTTTCTCTTAATCGTATCCCCCAGAGAAATATATTCCAGGAACTAAACAATATTCAAGACACCATAGAATAGCCAGTGGGTCTGTCTTAGAAACCCAGTGGCTTCTATCTGGCTCAGGATCTTCCTTGCTTCTACTCTACCTTTATCTTTTTCCTTTTCTCCATCTCTATCTCCCTCAGAAAGTCATCGAGTACCTGAACCGAAGCCCGACACTGGCGGCTCGGGGATAAATAAGACAAGCTGGATGCCCTTAAGGTGCCCTCAACCCGGCAGAGGAAGGCAGGTCCCACACGGGCGCCTAGGCCTGTCCTCTTGTTTCAGGTGGGCGGTTAGCACCCCACCTGGTGGGAAAGCACAAAACAGGATGGACTCCAGTGGAGGCTGTAGAAGCTGCAGGGTAGAGGGGTGTGTGCAGAGGGGCGGCCAGAGACAGGGGCCCTTAGAGAGAAGGTGAAGGTGTGGGCCAGGCTTCTGAGACCTTGCACCCCAGTGGGGCTTCCTAACGTGAGGCCAAGGGGTGCGACCTGAGCAAAGCGTCATCAAGGCTGAGGCGTTACTGGGGTCAGCGGCTCCTGCTGTCCCTCCACCCTGAGATGGGCCCACTCGAGCGCCGTGTGGCGAGCGGAGGGGGTTGATGCTACGTGTTCGGGGTCAGACACACCGGGCCCTGGAGACCACCGCTCCCAACACACAGTCCCGCCCGTCCTGGGGGGCAAGGCTGCTGCTCGAGACGCGGGTCAGTGGCAGAACCAGGCCTGTCGAGTCCACAGCTGGGGAGCAAGTCAGAGGAGCCTGCAAGGCCGAACAGAGGGGCGGGAGGTGCCGTCAGCAGGCCTTTGCGGGATGTTTGTTAACGAGCCCCGTGGCACCGGGAGTGCGGCCCGCTGACCGTGGGGTGTTTACAGGCTGCAGCAAATAGTTATTTTATGGCTGGGGGGGGTGCAGGCAGGAAATTGAGTTTTATGGCTCACTAAACATCAATAACAAACCCAGTTAGAGACTCCATGGCCCTTCAGAGGCCCAGAGCACTGAACAAATATTAAGTAAGAAACCCATCCCTCCAGCTCCCTCCTGGAGAAGCGCATCTGCCTAATACTCCAGCCCAAGCCTTCTTCCTTCCAGTGGGAGCTGGAAGGCCAAGTCCTCTTCGTTTGGTTTAGCTAGTTTTAGTTTTCCATAGAAACAAAGATTTAGCGATGCTTTTGGCTGGAAAAAAAAAAGAAAAACCTACTCCACCAAAGGGGTGAAATCAAAGGACAAATCACTGCAGTGTCAATTGCTTGCATTTTAGAGCATTTTACAGTTTTTAAAGGGTGATCACGCTCGGCCTCTCACTCGGCCCTCATTGCAGTCCTCGAGGGAGGCAGGGATACTCACCCTCATTTTGCAGATGAGGAAACTGAGTTTTGAAAGGAGGAAGGACTTGCCAAAGGTCAGTAGGTAACTGGTTAGTTACGTTATTTGGGACTCTGTTGGTTGCACGTCATAGAATTTCTTTTTCACACTGGATAAGACAAGGAAAAAAAAAATTCAGCGACTCATGTAACCAAAGGTTGGGCTGATTTCAGGCATAACTGAATCCAGGAATTGGCATTTCCTCTCACCTCTGGATTCTGCTTTCCTTTGTGGGCTTGTGTCTCAAACAGACCCCCTCTACAAGGTGGCATCTGGCGAGTACTGATTTGCATTTTTCTAAACAGTCATAAATCCCAGTAGAAAGAGCTGCTTTCTCCTTTGGTCTCAGTAGAATTCCTAGAGTTGAGTCTCATTGGACCAAGCGCCTACTTTGAAGCAATCACTGTGGCTATGGGGATGGAATATGCTGGCTGCCCAGGCCTGTGCTGTGGCCACTCATGAAGTCCGTGGGCTCTGCAACCTGTCATTTCAGAGCCTCCTGGTGGAGAAAACTAGCTCCTTTGCCCTTTGACAGCGAGACCAGGTTCACCAGTCAATGAGTTAGGTACATAGCTCTCCATCACCTTTTTATTGCTTCATCCTAAAAAACAAGTGAGCCCCCAGGGAGAAAAGAGAGAAAAACTTGCAACATGGAAGAGAAAGTGTTGGAGGACAGAGAGAAGGAAAATTGCTCACCGAACTGAGAAAGCATACTGAGACCGAAAAATCAGGCAGGCAGCTCCATAAAGTCAGTGGATCAGTTTACTGTAGGGTAACTTACAGGCTGGGATCTGGATTAGGCAGACAGTGACCCAGAAGCATTCCCAGCTGCACTCCGCACTGCCAAGGGGCCACTGGGACAATTTTCTGGTTAACCTAGGGTATGGGGGTAGGTGCTTGGAAACAGGACATGCATTCCTAAGTCAAGATTTACAAATGGGTAACTAGTCTCGTGGGTGCCAGGAATATGTCAGGGAAGGTTTTCTTCATTGTTTGGGGACTAACAGAGCGTAGAGGCCACCTGGTCCTAATGATTATTAAACAAAATCTATTAACTAGAAAGCTGTTGATGACAGAGAAGTGATTTACTGCACAGTACAGTCCTGGGTAGGGTCAGTGAAAGGACAGGAGAAACAGTAAGGGCCCAAGATGGCATCAGTTATGCTACCAGCCATACAGAAAGCATGTGGTAAATAAATGGTAAAGTTGACTCTAAAGGAAATGGAGCTGGTGCAGGTAATAGACAGTAGTTTTCAGAATTTCTGCAGAAAGCTTTGAGAAGATGTTGCAACCAAACAAAGCAAAGTTGCTATAATAAAGAGCTCTTGAAAAGTGAAAAGATGACTGCCAAAATTAAAAGTTAATTAAAAAGTTTATTGATAAAGTCAAGGGAATCCCTAGAAGGTAGAACAAATAGACAAAAGGATAGAAAATATGAGGAAAAATAAGTGACAGGAAAGACTCATTCAGAAAACACAACATCTGACTAATTGGAGTTCCAGAAAAAGACTTGGGAAAATGAAAAGAACAAAAGTATTCCCCAGGACAACAGACCAGGTATTTAGACTGAAGGGCCCACAGAATGCCCAGCACAATGAATGGAAAGGGACCCACATACACTGTAGTGAAACTTCCAAACCCCAAGTGTAAAGAGTAGATCTTGTAAAGAGTAGAACTTCTAAAGAGAAACAAACAAACAAAAAGATTGCTCTCAAAGGAATTAAACTCAGATTGGCATCGGAAACTGGACAGCAGAAAAGAAAATGGAGCATACCTTTAAAATTGTGAGAGAGAACAATTTCCAATCTAGAATTCTGTGTTCAAGTGGTCAGTAGCACTTATTAGAGTCTTAAGTTAAGAAAAAAGACATTTTCAGATTTACCAGGACCCAGAACATTTGTCTCTCACAGTCATTTTTCTGAGGAAGTTACTTGAGGATGTGCTCCAGCAAATGAAGTCTTCTTCCTTGGACTAAAGAAAGAGAAAAATGTGGCACACAACCTAGGAGGTTGATTGAAGGAAGTTTCAGAATTCCAGCTAAAAGAGTTGGCCTGGAGAGCAATTAATCCAGTTGGAAAGAAAGAGCAGGACGATTCTAAGAGGAAGATACCCAGAAAAATAGGGAGTTGAGATTTTATATATTCATAGAATTTGGTACCACATAAAAGGGTATTACAAGCAATTACAAAGAAAAAAAAAAGTAAGACAATGAACCAAACAAGAAGTTAAGGAATACAACTCCCTGAAAGGTTTAATACAGAGGGGAAGACAATGAACTCAGAGCCAGACTGCCTGAACTGGTGAAATCCAGCTCTGGAACTTATCAGCTGTGTTATGTTACATAACCTCTCTGTGCCTCAGTTTACTCATCTGTATAATGGGGATGGCATTCATACAAAATAGGACTGTTGAAAAAATCACATGAATTAATACATGGAAGTAATTAGCACAGTGTCTGTCACATAGTAAGAGCTCAGGACATTCTAGCCATTATTATTATGGGTTTTCCTGAAAGAATCTATTGGTTGGTGAATAAAACCAGCCAATCAAAATAAAACACTCAGAACTAGAAAAACTGTAGTGATTATTGTGTCCATTTAATTGTAGAACAAGAGTGCTGGTTAAGGTCATGTAAATTATCTTAACAAACACACCCAAAATATATATGGGCTCAAACATGATAGAAGTTTCTGTCTGGATCACATACATTCCAAAAGAGTTGTTTCCTCCTCGACAGCAGCTCTTCCTTAATTGGTGATTCAGGGCTCCAGGTGTCTGCCCCATGGTAGTCAGCATGGGCGTCCAGGTGCCCTGGGTTTTCATACATGGGATGGGAAGGAGCATGGAGGATCACCCACTGCCATTTTCACGGGCCAGGGAGTTGGCACACGGCACTCCTGCTCACAGGCCATCATCTAAAGCGCAGGTGCATCTGATCGCAAAGGACACTGGGGAGTGTGGTCCAGTTGTGAGGGAAGAAAGAAAGGGTGAAGGATTTGGTGGACAACATCTGTCACAAAAGGCTTGTGGTGTCAGACAGAATGTCGATGCTATGAACTTGAACAAAGTGAATAATAATAGTATTCAGAGGTGGGGAAGGAAAGTGTGAACATTAAGGGTGTTAATTTCCTCCTTTTTCTTAGCAGGGTATCAATCTCTTCTGCTACAAAATAAAACATGGAGTTTTTAAAAAACACTATAATGACTGTAATCTCCTAATTTTTCCATGCTCTGTTTTATCACCTTAAAAGAATCTCTTCAATTAATATCTTGTAGAGAAGAGCAATTTATCTGAAGCTCAGCAATTCATTTAGCATAACCTCAATTTCCTTTTCTTCTGTTAAATTCAAGTAAAATTAAATTCAATTCTTGAAAATTTTTTTGATGCATACACATCTTGATCTCAAAGCTTACTTCGCACTTCTCAAAGCCTGAAAGTAAATCAGTTCAGACCTGCACCCCTGGAAAAGCTCAAGCAGGCAAGTGGGATCCCACTACAAGCATGAAAAGCCCTCAGTCACTGCTTGGCTGAACGATGCTCTGGGTCCACTTCCAAGGCCTCTCTGTCAGCCGATGTCATGTGATCTTGAGAGGAGGCTCGTGAAGGTGCGGTTTCTAAGGACGGCACCCCTAGTCTCTGCCTTGCACCTTCACGGTGCACTGGGTTTCACGGCTCTGCGGGAAGGACCAGAGGAAATGGAAGGGAGAGGTTGGGGCTGGGAGGACCCAGGCCTCTGCCTGCTGGTTTCCATGAAAAGGATTCTGGGCCAGAGTTTAGGGGGTTGCTGGAACTCGCTGATGTGGATTCTCTTCTCAAATTTGCAGAAATGCTGGCAGGTAGCACTTTCCAGGGCAGGAAGTGATCACTAAAGAAAAACAAAACAAAACAAAACAGGGAGATTGCTGGAATCAGCAGATTCTAGAGGATTTGTCCTAAGTGCTTTGCAAGCAACCCTAGCACCCCCTCCAGCCCCCATCGAAACCACTCAACATTGCTGATGGAAAAATAACCCAACTGATGTCTCCCAGGGGCCTGCACACCAGAGACGTGGAGGTGACTCTCCGCTCTTGACGGCTGCTGTGTGAGAGTTTTCTGACTGGTGTCCTGGAATTGTATGCTTGGTGTAGACTGCATGAACCCTCGATCCACCAGCCAGCCCCCTGAGAGGCCTGCGTCCCGGGGCTCACCCTAGCCCAGCCCTCTACCCCGACTCAGGCTTGGGACCCTTTGTCCCAGGATTGATGAATCCTCCAGCAGGGGAACAGGTCTGCAGTCAAACCGTGTGCTGCTCACCCAGCCCCACAGAGGTCTCTACCCCCGAGAACCTTGACTGTCATTCATTCATGTCGATCAATCATCCATTCAGCAGGGATTTATTGAGGACCAAGCACTTTGCTACAGTCTGGGGATACATCGGTGGACAGAGAAGCAGCCTCTGTCCTCGTGGCGCTTATATTCTAATCAGAACGGGGATTTTCAACCTCAGCACTATTGACATTTTAGACTGGATATGTTTTTGTTGGAGTGTAGGGGCGGTCCTGCGCCTTGTAGGATGTTTAGTAGCATCTCCACCCTTTACCCAGTAGCCGCTCCCCCTCTCCAATAGTGACCACCAAAAATGTCTCCAGACATTGCCAAATGTGCCCTGGAAGGCAAAATTGCCCCCAACTGGGAACCACTGAATTGGAGAGACACACATACACATACACTCACGTGTGCATGCGCACACACACACACCCTTGACAATACATCTAACACAAGGCTCACCATAGAGAGGGTCTTAGACAAATGCTGGGTCCCAGGGTTTGCCATCAGGACCCTTACTAACCAGAGCTAACACTATTTTGTTGCCAGGCACTGTGCATAGATTACCTGATTTATTCCTTACAACGTGACAACCCCAGTATTAACCATCCTCACCCCATATGGCAGATGAGGAAACTGAGGCTTAAAAGAAGTTAAGCAACTCACCACAGCTAGTAAGTAGAGTAGCTGAGATTTGAACCCAGGCAGTCTGACTCCGGACCTGGCCCTGTTAACCACACACACTCTGTAAACAGCAGCAGATTTGTCTAAACTGCACCCTCAGGATGTCAAGAAGTTGCGATGAGATTGTGACGGGAAAGCACAGGGCAAACTAGTGAGAGAGGTGAGCAATTTAAAGGTGAGCGTTTCCAGTTTGGGTGCTGGGCTGGCAATGACAGAAGCCATAGAAGAAACCTGGGACCAGTTTTTGTTTCTCCTCCTAGTCTAATTTAAAACACGTTATTTCAGGGCCAATAAAAATCTATGGTGGATGAAAGTGCAAAATCACATTACTTCTTTAGGATAAAACTATGGGGACTTCCAAGAAAGTGTACGTTTACTGCCATCCTTAGAGAAACTCTGATTAATGCTAACGACAACAATAATAGTAAGAACTAGTATTCGTGAGCCCCTTCACATGCAATGATTGCTGTCCAAGCCCTTTGCTTGTGTTAACTCATTTAATCCTTACAAAAGCCCATTAAATATGTGCAGTTTTTAAATATCAATTATACCCTAAAATCTATTTTGAAAAAAAAGAAATAAAATGAGGATTAAGAAATTGGGCAGTGTGAACAGATGCACATTTCTCATTAGTGAGTAATCCTAGTTATTTAACTATAAAATAAATATTATTTTTCTTTTTTAAAAAAGCCCTATGAGGTTGATTAAGGCAATCAGGGGCTGGGAGAGGGAAATGACTTTGCTATCATTTCCTGCAGTGAGATCCACAGAGAGGGTGCAAGCTCAGGCCCACACTGGGTATCTCTTAGCCTCTGAGGTCAGCGGACGGAGCTCCCAAGAATCAGGTGGCTATGGATGGAGGGCACAGTGAGATGCCCAGAACTGAGGCAAAGGCAATAGCAGCAGCAGGCAGTGGGGGAGGGTGAAGCTTTCTGGACAGAGTGTGGGGTGGGGGTCCCAGGATAGCAGAGAGGATCTGGTCCTTGATTCTATCCTGAATCCAGGTGACTTTCCTTCGGGGCAGCTAGAAAAAGCCTGGAGACAGACACAGGCAGGGATACAGGTGGTGTGCAAAGATGGTGCTAGAAAGTTGGTGGGGTGTAGGGAGACAATGATAAGAAAGAACCCAGGGCTCTACTCTGCCCCCCTCCCCAGGTACAGCCAACGTACTGAAGTTTCTCAAATTATGGTCCATGGACCACCCACACCAGCACCACCTGAGGAGTTCACTGGAAAACATATATTTCCCATGTGAATTTAAATGACAAAAGACTTATTAAAATAAGAAATCTTACAGAGTCATGGGCTTGTATGTTTGTCCCATTATGTAAGTGGGAGAAGAAAGTCCAGCAGTCCTGTCCTGATCTGACAGAGCATCTTACAAGCATTTATGCTCTTTACGAATACAGAGATGCCCATTACAGCATTGTCATCAAGGAAATGGCTGGTCCAAATTGCAGGTTTCTCTTTAAAGATTATTTTCACAGGACGTGGCAAAAAAATCTCCGAAGTCTCAGGAGTTTTACAAAATCCTTTTGTTCAAATTATATTTCTGCTCAAGTTATATTTCTGCAGAAAGATTTATATCAACAGGAAACAGAATACACGCTGTATTGACATGCTCTGGTTATCTATTGTGATGTAACAAATAGCCCCAGATCTCAGTGGCTTAAAACAATACTTTGCAATTATCTCTCATGTCTCTGTGTTGATTGGACTCAGGTCTCACTTGGACTCTCTCAGACAGCTGCATATACATAGCGGCTGGGGCTGCTGTCATCTGAAGTCTCGACTGAGCTGGACATCCCACATGGCTCACTCACAAAGCAGCCTACATGGGCTGTCGGCTGGGTGCTCGGCTGGGCTGTTGACTGGAGCTTCTATACAAGGCTTCTCCATGTACTTGGCTTTCCCAGAATTTGGAAGCTGGGCTCCTAGAGGGAGTAGCCCCAGTGAACATTCCAAGAGGCCCAGGCAGAAGCTGGGAGGTTTCCTATGATTTAGTCTTGGAAGTCTCAGAACATCACTACCGTGCATTCTGTTGTCCAGCAAATCACCAAGGCCAGCCCACATCAAAGGTGAGGGAAACAGACTCCACCTCTTGATGTGGGGCAGCTAGCAACGGTGGGGAGGGAAGGAATTGATGGTCATCTTTGGAGATTATCAGTCACATCCACCAGTCCCCACAATGCATGGAACCAAGATTGGTATCTTCATAAATGATCTCAGTTTTACATCGTATCAAATGAGATTATTTACAAAAGAAAGACCTCACTCTTGCTATAATTATAGAAAAGAGGGGACGTCACCTTCATTCATTTCTGAGATACTTTTGTTAATTATGAACACTTCAAATTTTGAAGGTAAGACCTAGAATGTAATTAGTGTTACAAGCGATCAATAAATAACTCTCAATTCTCTGACAGAACCAGAGCAAAAGATGGTAATGAATTTTCCTTATGAGCAACAAAGTAAGGGAGAGATCTCATTCATCTTTAACACTGGGTGCACCAGTGACCCCAAAGCAGCCTCCTTAGTAGAGATGGGGCCCAGAAATTGGCATTTTGTCATTTTTATTCACGGTTTTTATTCATAGCATTAATTCTCCTAATTAGAATCCCTTCCAGGCCTGTTGATTAATATAAAGTGTCAAGATGATATTGATGACAATAAGCGTCTTGTTATTTATTTAGCACTTAGCTACCTTCAAAGTACTTTTCACTGATTATTCAATTTTGTTTCACAATAATTCCCCAAACCTCCTCTGGTGTCTTTGCTCTGTGACATCAGATTGACCCTGGCTTTGTCTACAGAGCTCCTCAAATTCACCAACTTGACTTTGCCTCTGAGATTTCTTCTCCAACATGGCATTAAGTCTCCTCCAAAACACCTCCCCACTTCCTCCGGCTCCACCTCCACCTGGAAGCTCATGGTGATTTGAATGAGGGGAAAGGATATTATTCTTCATGAGGACCCCTTAGGCCCTTCACTAAACAGCCAAAAAATAAACTTGTGAAAGGTTTGGGGGGCAGCAGAGAGAGCCTGGGGGGAACCCTGGATGTGAAAACACAAGGTCTGGAAGCTCGGCCCAGCTCAGCTACAACGTCCTGTGACCCGGACAAGGCCCTTCTCCTCTCTGGACCTTGGTGTCCCCAACTGTGAAATGAGGGTATCAACCACCATCAGTGGCTTCATGGGTGCTTAAGAGCAGCTTTGAAGCTCCTCGGAGGTCCTGCTGTGTAATGTAGGGCCCCACGTGATTCTTCTCCCCGCTCCCCCTTCTACCAGAGCAACTTGTCTTTCGTTTACAAGTTGAATTTCCACGTAAAACTGTGTGTGGGGAAATGTTTTTCAATAACAACAATAAACAATGCTTCTCTTGGACCATATGAGCTCTAGTTTTCCTTTCAGCCCTAGCATTTCAATATAAAGGTAATAATTTCTAACGGTCCAGGGCTAACCACGGGGCCAAACACTTCCCATCCGTTATATTACTTAATTCTCTCCGTTTACAGGTGTCAAAAACTGAGCCGCATTAAGATAAAGTGCTTTGCCAGGGGCCACCCAGCTGGTTCCCTAATGGGACCTGGATTCCCTCTTGGGTAGCTGGTGCCACCCTCTGGCTTGAACACTCATGGTTCTACTTTCCAGCCTGACCACTGGCCCAGACTGCCGCAGACCAGGTGTCCAGGGGTTCCGGCCACGGCTCCGCCCACTCTCCTTGGCCCTGTGGAGCAGTTTAAACAGTGCCAGGGGTTCCAGGCCCTCCCAAGGGTGGGAATAGGGCCGGGGGTGGAGGGAGTAGAGTGGTGAAGGGAACTTGCATAGGGCTGTGCACGAGGGCGCAGCAAAGCCTCAGGGCTTTTGGGTCAAGGCCCACGGGCAGGGCTGTGGGGCAGATCAGGGTCCTCTTTGCCCACTCGCCAGATTTACTGAGGTGCTATTATGTGCCAGGTACTGTTACAGGGCTGGGATACATCAGCAGATAACACAGACCCATAGCCCTACCTTCCTAAGGCCTATATTCCAAAGTGGAGACTCAGGCCATCAAGACAGATAAGAAAGGTAAGGAAAATTATGTGGACTATTAAATAATGTTAAAAGTAAGGCAGGAAAGGGGAGCAGGGAGTGATGGGGCAAAGGGCAGAGGGCTGGTCATTTTAGAACAGAGAGGCCTCAGAGAGAAAGGGTGATGCAGGGAGTGAAGCCCTGGAAGGGAGAGTCCATTCCCCCTGTGTCCTCCAGGTGGCAGCATGCTCCCATCCGTGGACAGCACGGGCGGGTCCTCTTCACAGCCCCAGCTTACTATCCTGGGGAAGCTTGTTTAAGTCTGACACTTCGGGACCCAGGGCTGCTGCGCCCATCTAAAAATGCTGGTTAAAATGGGGAATCCTAGAAAACAATGCACAAAGAACTCCTGGGGTGTGAATCTTCTTCTGTGCTTTGATCTGGGTGCTGGATAGAACGGGTGTGCTCATTTTGTAAAATGAGCTAAGTTATACTTATGATCTGTGCCCTTATTACCCATGGGTCATACTTCAATAAAAAGTTAAAAATGACACACACAACTTAAGGATTCTATTTTAATGTAAATCATAGTTTTTATTATTTATCCCATCTCTTGTTAATTAGAGCTCCGTGCCATCTTTCTTAAAGTTTCTGAAACGTATTAGTACAGATAAAATGCTCAGAGCCCTGCATGACATGTAGGAAGCACTTCATAAATGTTAACACCGTTTCCTTTTGTACACACCATGATGGGTCACCTGTGATGTCCAGTCTCACTTTCTTTACAGTGGAGGAAGAGCTTAGATACACTTGCCTAACAATTTGACGGCAGAATCCTAGAATTTTACAATTCCCCCCAACCGTTTGCAGATAACTTGCTGGTACTTACTTTAATAGAAGTTCCGAAGGCAACTTACTTTTATAGGTCTTTCCAAAGTATTTCTCTTCACGCTTCTATCTCATTAGTTGACATATAAAGTAATTAAAGTATATAATTCAATAATGAGATCAACTGGCATAAAAAGATTTGGAGATGAACACAACTGGACTGGAGAGCTTGGACTAATCTGGAAAGTTGGTTCCGTGGAGGTTGGATCAGAGAGCTATTACTTACCATTTTAAGCGTTAGGGTCCCCAGGATTGATTCTTACACGATTATTAATGGACTAGTGCACCCATCAGGCATTGCTGAAAGTGCTTGGCGAGATTGCCTTTGGGAGCCAGGAATAATGATCAAAGTCATTCATTACACCACTTCTGTGCACCAGGCCCTGTGCTAGGTGTCTTCCACACCCTCCCAGTAATTCTGTGAGGGCTAAAATACCATCTACCACTTGAAGTTCTTGATGTGGAATAAACACTCCAAAAGTCAGTGGCTTAAAATGACTCATAATCTTCAGTTAGCTCCTAATTCTGTGGACTGGCACAGTTGGCTGGGCTCAGCTGGGTGGTTCTTCTGGTGTTGGCTGGGCTCAGTCCTGTGTCTGTGGCAAGTTGCCAGGCAGCTGCTCATCTCTGCTTCTGTGTGGCCTGGGGTCATGCAGACAACTGGGCCACTTAATCGTTCATCCTCCAAAAGGCCAGCCTGGGCTTCTTCACATGCTGGCTGGACAGGATTCCATGACAGAGAGTGGAAGCATCCAATGTCTCCTTAGGCTTAGGCTTAGAACTGGCACAATGTCATTTCCACCAGTCTATCAGCCAAATTAAGTCACAAGGCCAGCCCAGATGAAGGCGTGAAGCAAGAGACCCTCACTTTTTTGGAAAGTCATAATATTGCAAAGAATTATGGGCATAGGAAGGGGAATAATTGCAGCCACCTCTGCAAATATACTACACTAATTTTATAAATGAAAAAACTAAAGCTCAAGCAGGTTAAGCTGACTAATCTATCCAGGGTCTCTCAGCTCATAAGCAACCAAGATAGAATAATACATACCTGTGGGACTTCAATAACTACGCTTTCCACTAAGCTAAGCTGTTTTATTGAGAAATTAAAGGGTCTGGAGCAAATGGGATCATTTTAATATTCATTGAGTATCCTCTATTATTTACACAGGTTTAGATCATCCTCACAACATCTTCATGAAGTGAAGATGATTGTCCCCATTTTACCGATAAGGAAATCAAGGCTCAGAAAACTTAAGCTTATCTGCCAATGGATCATATAGTCTAGTGAACACAAAGACAAGGGAATTGAATCTATTTCTTCTGATTTCAAGTCCACTATTCTTTCAATCATGCCAAAGATTTTTCTGGGGTTCTGGGGTCCATGAACTTCTAGAAGGTGTCACATGGTCCTTGAACAATTTAGAGTTACATACAAAGTTTCATATATATTGCATACAAACACTTTTCTGAAGAAGGAAATAGCTTTTGTTCAATTCTTCCTCCCAGCCAGGCAGGAAAAACCCTCCAGACAAAGCCTCGTCCTCTTCATATATTCCAGAGATCTAGAGAGAAAGGGAGCCTTTAGGTCAGCTCCATGAGATATTGGATGTAGTTGAGGAGCTCTATCCCTGAGAATAGGAATATGTTGCTTCCTCTTGTGCTGATATGGAATCGGGGGTTTGAAAGAACACTGGGTTGTTGAAGGTGACCTGCCAGGGCACGTGGCATCAGCAGTGGTCAATAAGCGAGGCTGTGATTTGCTCAACTCCAGAATATTTTTCTACCTTTCGCCGACTTGGATTTCTGTATCAGGGGCCCACAGATCCAACCCCTTCCTCCTTTCTGCCTTACGATGTGGCCCCAGAATTGCTCGAAGCTGGCGGCAGTTGTCATGGGAGTGGGCCTCACTCCTGGACCTCGATGGAGCTCCTCACCTCCTTGCCCCTCTGCCAGTGTCTAGCCCTCCGGGGGCTGCATCACTCAGCTGGGGGCCCGGGAGACCCACCCCCTTTATCCCAGGCAGCTTCCTACTGCACATCTTGCCTTTAGCGGGGCCCAGGGCTTGGGGAACCTCCAGTTAGCAGCGGCCCAGCTTGGAGAACCACAAGGTCACCAAACAAGCGAGCTAACAATGCAGAGCTGGAAAGTGGGGTCCGGCAGAGAGGGAAAGTGATTGGCCCCCCACACCTCCCTCTCCTCATGCCACAGACAGTGCCGGCCCGTCACACGGCTCTACGTGTCGTGAAGGAAGCTTGGCAGCCCTCTCCTGGATGCCCGCTGTGGCCTCCTCTCCAGTGCACCAGCGTCCACATTGTCCCTCTTGCATCTGTTCTCAACACTGCAGCCAGAGGAGTCTTTTCAAAACACGAATCTGATCACATCATGCTCCCCTGCCTGAAAACGCTGAGTGCCCCTCCCTCATGGCCCACAGGCCCTGTTGTCCGGCCCGCACCTCTCCCTTCAGGCTCATCTCACACGGAGCTTCTGCCACTTGTGTGCTGGAGCCGCTCCTATTGGTGAATACTCAGGAATTTTTTGGCAGCTGGAAATTGACCATGGTGGAAGTATTTACACCAGAGAAATCAACAAATGCTAAAAATCAATCCCTGCCCCCCCAGCTGGTTGGCCAGCACACTGCTGCCCCCTGCCCTCTGTGCAGTTCCATCACAGGGTCCCTGCATGTACTGTTTCTCTGCCTAGAACACTCTTCCTTCTTAGCTGCATTAACTTAACTCTTTTAGACAGAAGTCCAAGTGCTACTTCCTCCGGGAAGCCTTCATTGGTGTCTCAAAGTCAAATCTCAACCTTGAACCTCTCCTTCTTAGCTTGTATCACAGTTGTCATTTCACATGTACTTGTGTGATGAATGATTATTGTCTGTCTTTCCCGTGGGAATGTAAACTCCATGGCGAGAGAGACCATGTTTGGTTTTGCCCCCTAGCTTTGTTCTATCACTGAGCGTGGTGCCTGGTACATGGTAGAAACTCAAAAAAGTTGTTGAGTGAATGAATGAGTTAGAGAAATATGCACTGGACAGGAAGTCCTAAGCTCTGGCTTCTGTGAAAGACAACTTTTGCTTGTTTCTCCTCTGTATTTCCCAGTCGCCTCTGTTATGTTATGGGATGTCATGTTATCAAATTCTGACTGATCAATGGGGTGAAAGCCATGTACTGTTTCCAGCCATGGCCTCTTAAATGTCACAAGTGGTCTTCAATTCCTTCTCTTTTCTCTGTCTGCATGGCTGGAAGCAAAGGAGTCACAAGACAGAAAAAGCCCAAATTCCTGAGTCACTGATTAGAGATAAACTGCTCACACAGGTCCCCTGACCCTCCTTAAACTGTGATAGGAGCAAGATATACTTTTATTGAATTAATCCCTGAGGTTTGAAGTTATTTTTTATTGTGGCACAACCTAATCTACCCTAACCTAAAACACCTTCCCAGCTCTGCCATTAACTCCTCCTACCCTGCGGCCAGCCACAGTCTCTCTGGGCCCCAGGTTTCCTCTTGGTAAAATGAAAGGATTCCACACAGTGATCTCTGAAATCCTTCCGATGTTAAAATTCAGTTGTTCTGCTTGTATATTTCCTCCCTCTTGCCTAACACTATAGGCAGACACCATAAATGTTTGCTAAATAAGAGTACCTCTTACATTTGAAATCCTTCCCCACAGATAAAAGCCTTTTAATATCTTAGAAATTCAAAGCAGTTGCTCAGAATATTTAAACAACAACATCCAGCATCCAGCAAGTAAAATATCCATCAAAATCACAATGGTGGTATCCTCATCAAGAGGCTGGGGAACTGTCAGAGATCTACTCTTCAGCCTTCCAGAAGCCCCCCCAAGCATCCTGCTCTGTCTTTCCTTGGCAGTCTGGTGGCCCCAGCGTTCCAATTATTTGCAAGCCTCATCCTCAGACTCTGTGTTTAGCCAACTCTCTCAACAGCCTTTCTCAATAGAGACGATCTCATTTTTCAAAGGATCCCACTAATGCCTTTTCTTAGAGAGTTGTCATTAAGGGCTGCTGCCTGGATATCAGGAACCAAGAAGCAAAAGTCACATCTTTGATGAGATGTAGCCAAGGTGACCCAGAGTCCTAATGACTTAACCGTGTTTCAAATCTCCTGAGGTCTAGCCTAGCTCTGCCATGGGTTCACTGTGTGTGAAAGAGGCAAAAGCCCAGCTGTTCTACTTGGGCTGGGGTCCCTCTTCCTGTTAAAAATGAAGGTCACTGCAGCTGCTAACATCTCAGTAACCATAGTAACAGAGGACCACATGACAGATGTCTGATCTCCATCAGAAAATGTCTGGTATTAAGTGTTCTTCATCCTTTCCCTCACCCCCACCCCAGACCTTGTTAGGTGGCATTGAAGTTCTCCCAGGGGACCAGCTCAGGCATGCGAAATCCGGACTGAGAGCATTAATTAAACCTCTTATTTCCCCAGAACATTTTGCATTGCCAGGCCTGGGAGCCAAGAAAACCTCCCAGGGAAGCTCTTATGAGAGAGAATGCTAACTCTACCACCAGGGAAAGAGTCACTTCAGCTCCACAGCTGGCAGCAAATGAAGCTTAGTAGGAAAATATGCCTGGCATACAGCAGGCACAGAATAAATACTTGCAAAAGAGTCAGTTGAATCAAATGGAGCTCATTTAGCAAATGGGATTCCTCTTGAGCCACTGGAAGTCCTGCATGAGATCATGTGAACCATTCAGCCTTTTCAACAGTTCCTGAGTGCCTGCTGCATGCACCCATGGGTGATAGTATGGAGGCTCTAAAGGTATTCATTTGCTGAATGAATCCCATGTCCCCCGGACTGTCTGGGGCTCGAGGGCAGGTTGGGAAGTATGCAGAGGGCAGGGATCACATCACAAAGGGCTCTGGATTCAACTGGAGTCTCTCGGGTTTATTGCTGCAGAAACTTTGAAAGCTTTTATGCATGTGAGTGACAGGATCAGCTCTGCATTTCAGAAACATCCTTTTTGATGCCCTGTAGGGAAAGGATTAGAGGGAGACTATTGTTTTGACCAAAGAAACAATGTTCTAGGACTGCTGAACCCAGACCTTAAGAGAACTGGCAGCTTCTGCTTCCTTCCTCTTCGAACCTGGCTGCCATGCTGTGAGAAGCTCCAGCCACGCGGAGGAGAACCCAAGTGCTCAATACACAGCCCAGCTGTGCTCTGGGCAGCAGGCAGCACCTACTGCTTGCCATGAGGTATGCCATCTTGGATGTCCCAGAAGATATCAAGTTGGTAGGAAAACTGACCAGCTGAGCCCAGTCAACATGAGAAGTCACAAAAGAATTGTTCTTGGGTTTATTTACTACGTCGTGGGTTTATCCTGCATAAGTAAATAACAAACACTGGGAGGTACCAGATGGTGGTCATGTCTCGGGCTCAGCAGAAAAGGTTTGGTTGGAATGATCATAGATTTGGGAGTCATCAGCTGCACGGGAAGTTGAGAGCCCTGTTTCAGATGAAATCACCTCCACTCCTCCTCACACATGTCCAGCATGCTTAGAGCACAGCCGACTCACAGCAAACGCTTGCTGAATTAAATGAAACACTGCATAATGAAAAACACTGGAAATCCTCGTTTTGTGATTTAAGACAGTCCTCCTCATGCCTGGAATTCTAATTTCCCCTCACTCTAAGCACACTTATTTTCCCCCCCTCTCTGAATCAAAGTGTGTACTCCTAGCTGCTGCATGCGATACTCTTTATCATTCTAAGAGAAGTCCTTTCCTTGAGGGTGGCATGAGGACTTGGAATCTGCATACCTGAGTTTGGGTTCAGGATGACTGGATTTTTCTAGCTGCCCCACCTCCCCTCTGAGCCTCCGGCTTCCTCATCTGTAAATGGAGATGAGAATATCTGCAAATCTGATTCGGTAATAATGGTAGATTACCCGGTCACGGCTAAAGGAAGCGCAGATGTGAAAAGAATCATTGCAATCATCTCCACCAGGACGCGGTACAGCCCCTCTCCCTGGTGGTAAACACACAGCAAGTTCGGGAGATAGGAAATCTCCAGCTTTGTGTGTTTGAAAAAGCTCCTGTTGATTTTCCAGCCTCCTCGGCCAGAGAGGGTGAACAAAGAAAGGGTTAGCAGTCTGGTAAAACGACCCCCTACTCGGACGGAGTCTCAGGCCTGGGTTTGAGCCCCGGTTTCCCTGCTAACCTAATGCACAATGTGACCTTGGCCAGCTCCTGCCCTTCTGGGACCCAAGTGTCCTTCTACGTAAAGCGTGAAGGATGGCCCGAGATGACCCTCACGTTCCTTGCACCTGAACGGCTCAGGCTCCGGTTAGGGTCGGGGGTCCGGTCATATGCTGGAGGCGAGGGATGCTGGCTGACGCGGAGCTGAGTGCGGGCGCACCAGCTCGCTCCGGGTCCAGCCTCCTGCTCTGACGTCCTCGAGCCCCCCTCCCTCCCCGTCCCTCCGGCGGCTGGAGAGCGGCTGGCGCGCCCGGATCCCAGGCCCGGGAGGTGCGCGGCGGCGGGACCCAGCCCCGCGCGGGGAGCGGGCACCATGGTGCTGTCGGTGCCCGTGATCGCGCTGGGCGCCACGCTGGGCACGGCCACCAGCATCCTCGCGCTGTGCGGGGTCACCTGCCTGTGCCGGCACATGCACCCCAAGAAGGGGGTGCTGCAGCGGGACCTGGACCCCGATCCGGAGAAGGCGAAGCCCGGCGTGCTCCGGTCCCAGCAGGTGAGCGGGGGCGGCGCCTTGGTCTCCCCGGGCCGGGTGGGGTCTCCCGGGCAGCGGCGGGGGAGTGGGTGGCAGGCAATGGTCGGCGTTCTTCTTTGCGCGATAGAGCATGGCGGGGTGTGGGGACCGCGGACGTGCTCGGGGACCCTCGGGGGGGTGTGGGGGGGCTCCTGAAGGCCTGGGGGTGGAGGAGGGGTCGGGGAGGATAATGAAGGGTATGGGGGGCTTGCGGGGACAGGAGAGGAACCGGGACAGCGAGCGCTAAAGGGGCGGGCATGGGAGGGAATGGGAAAGGGAGCTTGGATGGGAATGGGGCTGGGAGGGGATTTGGGGGCTGGGAGGCGAGCGTGGGGAACTTGGAGGAGTAATAAGACCGGGACGCTGTGAGGGGGCTGGGGGAGCGGGCTGTGAGGGTTAGGGGAGACTGAGAAGGGAATGGTGCAGAATGAGAAGCTCGAATTGGGGGGTAGAAGAAGGGGGGCTGTGAGAGCGAGGAGGGGGGCCAGTTGTGGGCTGGCACAGGGAGAGCACTGACAGAGTCGAGAAGGGGGAAATCCACCAAAATCCAGAGAGCAGGTGGCCGCTGTCGCTGCAGTGGGAGCTGGGGAGGGGCAGCTGGGCTGGGTGTGCCTGGGGTCTGGAGAGGCAGAAGAATATGGAGGGGCCTGGAGGACCCTCACCCTGTCCTAGCAGCTCTCAGCTCCAGCCAGACTGAGCGAGTAGCTGAGACCTCCCCGAAGGTGTGTCTGGAGATGCCCCTGGAGACAGGAGGGCTTTTATCCCATGCATCAGCTTGTCCCCAGAGCCTCTATGGGCAGGAAATGGGTGGTGTCCCCATTGTACAGAGCAGCAGAAGGGGTCTGGGAGAGGTTTGGAAGGACTGCGCTACATGGGCTGTGATCTCCAGGACACATTTCCAAGGTGGCGAGTGCAAAATGTCCTCTGGAGACCCGGGAGGAAGTCTGGCTGGAAGGACTGGAGGAAGGCAGGCCCTGGGGCAGGGGGTGACTTAATGACTTCCCAAGGCCCTCTAGGTTCCTTCCAGAGCTTAGAGTTCCAGGGGAGGCACTATAAAGCTGTGATTCCACCTTCCTTTTGTCAATTAATTATTCAAAACTCAGACCCAGTTGCTCGGGGCCTGTGTCAGTCACTGAGAGTGGAACGAAATGGCTGCTGCCCTTGACGCACTTACAATCCGAGAAAAGTGACATTGACACCGGCAAGAACAGGAGCCAACCGGGCAGTGGGATGTGGGACCCAGAACCATCTGAAATGGGAGTAGTGGGCTACCCGCTCCAGGCGGGCACAGGGCGGGGGAGGGGGTGTTGGATGAGCCCTTCTCCAGACGTTGGGTCCTTAACCTCCTATCCCATCCGGCACGCTTCAGGGACAGCCATTCTTCTGCCTTTCACAGTGGTGGCCCTTCAGGCACTGTCTCCTCCCCTTCCCAGAGAGAACCGCTGGGGACAGTGTTGGTGTAAGTGACCTCCGGGGTCCTTTCCAACTCTTTGTCTTACTGAGGACCAGTAGCCCACGCAATGGTCAATGATCTGTTAAAGACAAACCAGATCATGCGTCTCCCTGGCTTAAAATCCTCCACAACTTCTCACTGAGCTTGGAACAAACACAGCAAACTGGAGCCTGGCACGTACTCTGTGCCAGGCTCCGTTCTAAGTGCTTTACACTTAATGCATTTAGCAACTCAATGAAGGACGTATATGATGAGCCCAACTTAAAGCTGAAAGAGCTAAAGAGAGGGTGAGTGACTTGCCCAAGGCCACACAGTTCGAGAAGTTTTAGAGCCGGATTCTAGCCAAGCTGGTCTGGTTCTAGAGTCTGTGCTGTTAGCCACTCCACTCCACTTCCTCACCTGCTTGATGTGGCAGGTGTTTACCTCTCCAGCCAAGCTCATGCCAGTTGCCCGCTTCATGGGCCATCTCAGCTTCCCTGGATTTTTTGATCCTTCTTGAAGACATCAACCCTTCCCATTTTCCTCTGGCTTTTCACACAGATGGCTCCTTCTCATCCTTTAGGTCTCTTTCTGTTTGAATTTTACCTCCTCAGGGAGGATTTTGTCTACGGCCACGTGTAACAAAGCCCTCTCTTCCCCATTACGTTCTCCATACCATTCCTTCCCAATTCTTTTGTAGCACTTGGGACAGTTAGATGTGATTTTTCATATCTACTCACTTGTACAATATTTATTCCCAGCACCTACTCAGTGTCTGGAACCTAGTAGGTGCCCAATAAGAAATTGTTGACAAATAAAGGCATCCCAGTGCCCAGCCATTGTGGGTGATTGTCTGAGTTATTTCTTCAAATGTGGATGCATTTTGCAACCACTGTGCAACCCAGGGCTAGCTCATAGGGACACAATAAACATTTGTTGATATGTGAGACCCATCCATTCACATCCCTCACTTGGCTCCCTCAGTGACAAGGATTTGGGCCCCTGGGGCTGAATCTGTAGGTGTGAATGTGATGAAATTGAGATCTCACAATGTCGGTTTGGCTGCCATTGTGCTCAGACTGATTCAGCTGCTGACCCAGATAAAGTACACAGAGAAAAGACACTATGTTGACATTTCAAAAAAAGTAAAGGAGGTGGTATTAGGGGTGGCAGATGGCAGCAGGGTGATGGGCGTGGCACATGTTGACAAAGAGGAGGAGAGTCAGGTAAGGAAGCCTCTCTGAAGATGTTCCTTAAACAAAGAGGGCATGGGGGCTGGGGAAGAGGGTTCTAGATTCCTGTAGCCACTGACAACTGGGATGTCTCTGGGATATAGAGTGACCGCCCATGTCTCTATAAGTCGCTGATTGTGGTTGCTGGAAAAATTCCTTGGATTTGTTGGCCATGCCTGGGAATCCAATTTCTGGTCATGAATTGCAGTGATTTTGAAAAGCACTTTGAAGCTTTCCCTGAGGGTTCTTAACCTGAGGTCCACAGACCCCAACAAGGGGTCTATAGCTAAACTGTAAAGGGTTCTTGGTCTTGGAGAGGAAAAAATTGTATCTTTCTTTTCATTAACCTCTACATGAAGCTTAGCATTTTCTGTAAGTGGGAGTATAAACAACACACCACAGGAATATTAGCAATATCTGTGACTTGGTCCTCAAGGGAAATCACAGAGAGTTTCAGAGCACAGCACAGCTGTTGCAGATGCTTTATGATAACATTTATGCTCATCTCTAATTCTAAATTATGCACTTATTAAATCCCCCGCTAGATCCTATTATTTAATGAAAGAATAAAGAGGCACACATATAACCATTTCCCCGATTGATTTTATTAGATGTACTGTTGTAGTCCTATGTCTTTTATTTGCTGCTTTTCAGACATTCTTCTCCAGACAGCTGAAGGAATCCATCCAGCATCTCCACCATGTGGGAGGTGGCGGAGGGTGCAAACCCTCAGTCACCGCTGTTCATGCCTCCAGCCAGCTTCAATTCATAATTTGTCTTGGCTTTTCTGAAATATACATTGTGAACCCTTTATCCTGCCTTCTTACACAATCCCTCACCCTCACCTGCGTGCAGCCTTTCCAGGGAGGAGAGGGATTCAGTTTCACTACACTGTCCTTGTGATCTGGCAGCATCCCCTGGGACCTCCCTCCCTGTGGTCAGCCCAGCTTTCAAAGCTCGGTTATTATGCAGTGATTACTGGATGCTTGAGCCAGGAGGCAGAGCAGAGAGGCAGACACGGTGTGTGTGTGTGTGTGTGTGTGTGTGTGTGTGTGTGTGTGTGTGTGTGTGATCATCTTCGCTTCACCGCTGCTGCCGCATCTCTTAGGAAGAGGCAGCCAGACCCATTGGTTCCTTCGCCCAGAATTTCCTTTTCACGCTTGTCTGCACAGGCTGTCACTCACAGCATTTCTGGGTCCTTGCAGAGGAAGCCCTCCTTTTGGTGAACCTAAATAACTACAGAGTAAGTAAGGGGAACTGTCAGTGCCCTGACACGTTAGCACGAGTTGCAATCCTGTTCTCAGAAAGCTTTCATTTCAGGTCTGATTTTTCTTCCCATCTGGTGCTTACCTTGCGTACATGAATCTTCTCAAATGAGTCTCAGAGTTCCCAGGGTAACCCTGCTGCTGTCCCCTTGAAGCTATGTGGTCAAAAGCTCCTAGCTCCCAATGCTTCTTACTACCAAACTATAAAATCCTACCCTCCTTCCAGCAGAGTTGAGACGGGATGTGGCTTTTGATGGAACATAGTGTTAGTTCATTCAGGCTGTTATAAGAAAATACCACAGAGTGGGTAGCTTATAAACAAAATTTATTTCTCATAGAGCTAGAAGCTGGGAAGTCCAAGATCAAAGTTCTGGCCAATCCAGTGTCTGATGAGGACCAGCTTCCTAGACCCTTGGATGTTACCTCACCTGATGGAAGGGGCAAGGGAGCTCTCTCCTGCCACTTTTATAAGGGCACTAATCGTATTTATGAAGGCTCCACCCTCATGGCCTACTCACTCCCAAAAGCCCCACCTAATCTATGACAAAGGAGGTAGGGATATACAATGGAGAAAAGACAGTCTCTTCAATAAGTGGTGCTGGGAAAACTGGACAGCTACATGTAAAAGAATGAAATTAGAACACTCCCTAACACCAAACGTGAAAATAAACTCAAAATGGATTAAAGCCTCACCTCCTAACATTTTCACAGTATTGATTCTTCCAATCCAAGAACATGGTACATCTCTCCATCTGTTTGCGTCATCTTTGATTTAAGGGGACACGAACATTCAGACTACAGCAAACACTAATAGATTCAAAGTTTTTAAGAAATAATTTAAACACATGCTGTATTTTTATCAAACAACATATGTATAGTGGAGTCTTCCCCCCCACCCCCAAGATCAAGGAGTGTATTTCATTTCCCTTGTATCCCTGACAATATCCGGTGTGATAACGGGCACATGATAACCCTTCAATGTATATTTTGAGTTAAATCATCATATCGTGACATAACACTGAATAAGAGAGTGAAGATGCAAAAGAATGCACGTGGTTAAGCTTCCATTTCCACAAGATTTGAATTCAAGCCCGTTTATGTCTGGGGTTTCCGCTGGGGGCAGGTAATGACTGGGGCAGAGTCGGGAGCTTCCCAGCTTTTGTTTATAAGCTCTGCCTCTTGACGTGGTGCTGGTTACACAGCTGTGTCCACTTTATGAAAGAAAATTTATCCAGCTCTACATTTATGATTTGTGTACTTTTCTGTATGTAGTTATAACTCAGTAAAGTTTTTATTATTTGTCAAGTTGTGTTGTAATGTTTGTGAACACTGATTTAGTATCAAGCCACTATTTATTTTTTTAACATCTTTATTGGGGTATAATTGCTTTACAATGTTGTGTTAGTTTCTGCTCTATAACAAAGTGAATCAGCTGTATGTATACATACATCCCTATATCCCCTCCCTCTTGAACCTCCCTCCCACCCTCCCTATCCCACCCCTCTAGGTGGTCACAAAGCACCAAGCTGATCTCCCTATGCTATGCAGCTGCTTCCCACTAGCTATCTATTTTACATTTGGTAGTGTATATATGTCCATGCCACTCTCTCACTTCATCCCAGCTTACCCTTCCCCCTCCCCGTCAAGCCAGTATTTTTAATACCAGGATGATTTGGGGACTATAATCAAGAGACGTGGCCCTCCTTTTTGTGGTCCATTATGCATCACCTCCCTGGCCCTGTCTGCCTTCTTCTGCTTTGCCTGTGGCCACCTCCTCCTTCGGACTAGGGACTGGAGAACATCAACGTGGCCTGATTAACTCTCCCACCTGTTTTCCTCTTCCTTAGACCACTGGAGCAACATCCTCTCAGATCACTTGTCTGAATGCAGACTTGTCAGAGTGAGGATGGATCAGAGCCCTGATCTGCATTTCATCAGCTAATAAGCTCATTTACTAAAGTTTAATGAACACATGCTAGGCACTGGGATGCAACAATAAAAAGACAGGTGTATGCTGTTCCTTGCAAGTGGGGAGGTAGACAGTGAAGCCAGCAGTTGCCGTGAAGCGTGTTACAATGCTACCATGACAGGCGAGGTATGGGGGACCATGGGAAACCCTTAGGGTGGGAATCCCCACCTTCGGCCCAAAGTAGAACTTTCTCCAGTTCTCGTTGGCTACTCTGATGAGGTCTCCCCTCTACATCAGTGATCGCAGGAGGCCAACATGAATTGCTAACCCCGCTCCTGGAACTGATTTGACTCTGGACTGCCATAAGGTCTGACCTCTTTGGATTCTCAGTCCTTTTAAAGAATTGATTTCTCAGCTGATCTCCTGGCTGGTGAACTTTCCTGTTCATATAAACAAACAAAGAAACAAAAAATAGATCCGTTTCCACAGACTAATAAAGAATAGTGATAGCATAGCTAACATTTATTGAGTTCTTTATGTGTGCCAGGCTCTGTTCTAAGCTCTTTAACCATATTAATTTTATCCTCACAATAGCCCTATGAAATATGCATAATTATTACTTACATTTTACACATGGGAAAAGTAAAACACAGAGTGCTTAAGTAACTTACTCAGTGGCAGAGCTGGGAATCAAATTTAGGAATTCTGGTTCCAGAGCCCACACGTTTGACCACTAGGCTGAAGATTAGCAGAAAAAACTAGTCAAAATTTTACTTGAGCCACTGCGTTTCCCCAGATATGGCATAAAAGTGTCTACAATATATGAATCTTTGCAGGTCAAAGATTTGCAGAAACCTTTCCCAAAGCTTTGGATGTCTTTGCTGCCTCTTGCTTCCACCATGCTTCAAGCACTGGGTGCAGCCCTGGGCCCTCCAGAGAAATTTACACAGTAAACATGTTTGGGCTGGTCGCTTAGCAACAGGGAAGACAGTATGAATTTTGCATCAAGAAATTAGCATAGATTATTTCAAGGAGATGAGTGCACACCCACTGGAAACCCTTGGCCCTTTGAAACATAATGTGGACTTTTGGTCTGTGTCCATCAATCCCTTCCTGGTGGCAGGTCCCAGACCCGTCACATCTTTTTCCCTTTCTAGTTTCTCCTCTGGTTCAGCATGTAGATAATTCATGTTCATGGCTCTTCTCTTCATGTGATTGACGGTTCACTAGCACCTTTTGTTAATTCCAGCAGAAAGTACTGCTGCATCTTTTGACATTTTTAGACTTTCAGATACTAGCCCAGATTATCTGGGGTACAAGAAGAGGAATAGAGAGTCCATCAGAGCACAATGGAAGAAACACCTGGACGAGAAATCAGAGGGGCTTAAGCTGAAGGCAGAAGGAAGGGGAGAGACTGGCAGGATACGGAAGCAGCAGACCCAGAAGACAAAGAAGAGGAGACAAGTTAAAGAGTGACTGGGGCTTCCCTGGTGGCGCAGTGGTTAAGAATCCGCCTGCCAATGCAGGGGAAACGGGTTCGAGCCCTGGTCCGGGAGGATCCCACATGCCGCGGAGCAACTGAGCCTGTGCGCCACAGCTACTGAGCCTGTGCTCTGGAGCCCGTGAGCCACAACTGCTGAGCCCGCGTGCCACAACTACTGAAGCCCATGCGCTTAGGGCCTGTGCTCTGCAACAAGAGAAGCCATGGCAATGAGAAGCCCATGCACTGCAGCGAAGAGTGGCCCCCGCTCGCCACAGCTAGAGAAAGGACCTCGCGCAGCAATGAAGACCTAACGCAGCCAAAAATAAATAAATAAAAAAAATTAAAAAAAAAAAAAAAGAGTGACTGACTGTCCCAGAGTCAGAGACCAGAGGGAGAAATGAGAATATGCGTGGTAGATCCCTGCGCTGCCCACGCTATTGACCTACAACTTCCCCAAAACCAGTAACAGCTTATCTCCGACTTGTTCCTTGGTGTTACTGCATTCACTACGTCCGGAGCTCATTTCTGCTAACAAACATTGGGAAACCCTGCTTTGAGGATGAAGGAAAAGAGCTTCACAGAAACAGGTTTTAAGAACTAAGGGATTCTTGGACTTCCCTGGTGGCACAGTAGTTAAGAATCCACCTGCCAATGCAGGGGACATGGGTTCAAGCCCTGGTCAAGGAAGATCCCACATGCTGCAGAGCAACTAAGCCCGTGCGCCACAACTACAGAGCCTGCTCTCTAGAGGCCGTGAGGCAAAACTACTGGGCCAGCAAACCACAACTACTAAGGCCTGTGTGCCTAGAACCCGTGCTCCGCAACAAGAGAAGCCACAGCTATGAGAAGTCTGTGCACTGCAACGAAGAGTAGCCCCCGCTCGCCGCAGCTAAAGAAAGCCCGCATGCAGCAACGAAGACCCAACACAGCCAAAAATAAATAAAATAAAATAAATTAATTTTTTAAAAAAAGCTTTAATAAAAAAAAGAGAACTGAGGGATTCTGAATGTACGTGTCTGAATCAACACACACGTCATACGAAGGGCCCCCTATAACCAATTTGTTAAGAAATAATGAGTTAGGATGTTTCTAAAGGAAAACAGATGAAAAAGCTAGATCTATTCCTTCCTCCCGTCTCTCTCAATTATGTTTATTGAGCGCAGACCTGTGCCAGGTACTGTGCTGGGGCTGGGGATGCAGGAACCGCCCCCTCCTCAATGACACAGTGACCTTTCTCAGCCTTCATGAAACTTAACATTGTAATGGGGGAAACCAGAGTTAGTAGAAGAAGAGCACAGATCAATGAAAATGTGTGATGGTGGCAAGTGACCTAAAGAGAAAGTTCTGGTGCTATGAGAGGGTAAGGTGGAACTGATCCAGGCGAACAGGTCAGGGGAGGCTTTCCTGGAGGGAGTGATGGCCAAGCTGGGAGCTGGCGTAGGAGGGGAAGTTAACCAGGGCAATGGGGAGGGGGGCTGTGAGGGGTTTCAGATAGGAATGAGGCTGTGCAAAGGTCCTGGGACAGGAGGCAGCCTAGCACTTAGGAGGGCCCAGGGGAAAGTGAGTGTGCCTGGAGAACAGAGAGAAAGGATGCCTAGTGTATATGATGAGGCTGGGGAAGGGGACAGGAGCCTGGGCAAGCAGGGTATTGCAGACCATGGGCAGGTTCCTCCATTCCTTTATTCATTTATGTATCAAACATTTATTAAGGCCTACGTGAGGGACACTGACCTGTGTACTGACAGTGCGAAGGCTACAGTTATTTTCAAAGCTTTTTAAAGTTAAGGTGAAATTCACATAAAGTTAACCATTTTAAAGTATATGAATCAGTAGCATCTAGTACATTCACAATGTTGGACGATCACTACCTCCAGCTAGTTCTAAGACATTTTTATTCCCCCTGAAGAAAACTCCATCCCCATTAAGCAGACACTATTCCTCTCTCTCTCTGCCTTCAGTCTCTGGAAACCACCAATCTGTTTTCTGTCTTTATGGATTTGCCTCTTCTGGACGTTTCATATATTTGGAATTTTAAAATCGGTGACTTTTGGTGCCTGCCTTCTTTCACTTATCATAGTGTTTTCAAGATTCACCCATGTTGTAGCGTGTATGAGGAGTTTATTTCTCTTTATGGCTGAATAATATCCCATTATATGTACATGCCTCACTTTGTTTATCCGTTCATTTGTTGATGAACATTTGGGTTGATTCTACCTTTTTGGTTATTGGAATAGGGCTGCTATGTACATTCCTGTACAAGTATTTATTTGTGTACCTGTTTTCAATGCTTTCAAGTATATACTTAGGAGTGGTATTGCTGGGTCCTATGATAATTCTATGTTTAACTTTTTGAGGAACCTCCAATTGCTTTCCGCAGCAACTGCACCTTTTACATTCCCACCAGCAAGGCATGAGAGTTCCAGTTTCTTCACATCTTTGCCAACACATTATTTTCCCATTTTTTGTTGTTATCCTAGTGGGTGTGAAGTACTTTCTAGACTTTTAATTTTTTAAAAAAATCCAAACTCTTATTTTTAAAATCTTCATCAGTATCTTGCACGTTTTCAATGAGCATTTCTGCTCTGTATTGAATGTCAATTACAGAGAATCCACACGGGCACAACCGTAAAAGCATGTCATGGCCCCTGAGTCTCACAAGAGGAGTGGAGTGGGCAGCGGTGCTGGCTCCCCTGCTCTCCCAGCAAATTTGCACCTGCTACTCCATCCTTTAAATACGGTGCATGTTATCACTGTCACCTTCCTCATTCTTTGCCCCAAGCTTTAGTCCCTCGTGGGTCCCAATCTGCTTCACCTAGGTTCCTGGGGGCCCTACAAACCCAGGTCCAATTGAGGTGCTATTTACTACCTTTCAACATCGTTTCCTCACGTTGGCATCATCAGGGCAGTGTGATGCCAGGAGGAGGAGCCTGGATCCCCTACCGTATCCATTCACTGCACACACACAAACTTTCCCACCAAGGAGTTCCCTAAGTGCTAATTAAACAAAGGGTGTTTTAATTGATTCATATTATAGACCATTCCTGGGAGAGTTTTACATGGTGTTTAAGAGCATTACAGCAATACACAGTGATATTTGGGGAAGCTGATTGAGGTTTTGGGTGGACTTGGAATGCATTATAATTTTCCCTATTTAAAATAGTGGAATACAAGCGACTGCTCTCTGAAATTCACTAGCCAGCGTGTTTCCATGAACAGATTAGAGTCAAATAATGAGGGGTGGTTGCATGTATGAATATGTGCACATGAATATGTAAATGTGAATATGCACATATGCATATATGAATGAGAGAAAGGGGAGGAGCAGCGCATGGAAAATCTGTGAAACTGAGCCTTAGTCTTAGTCCGTCTGGCAGAGACCCTAGGGTACCTTGATGTACTTCATTGACTCCCTCCACCCTCCACTCATTAAATCCAAGACATACTTTTCCTTCATAGAAAAACTGAGCAGGCTTTGCAGAGAGCAAGAGAAGTGAGGAGAAATGTTGAATGACTGCGTGAGTCATTGGACGGATGGATAGATGAATGGGGAGGAGATTCATGGGGCCACTGCCTCTGCTTGCAACCAGAATAAAAATCACAAGCACAGAAATGCAGGGGAAGGTGCTGAGCTTGTGGAAGAATCTCTGTGCTCAGCTTCAGTGACACCGCGTGGGATCAAGACAGGCCTGGAGGGCGTGGTGGCTTCACTTTGTATTGGTTTCCCTACCTTCAAGCCTCTGTTCACGCAGCTGACATTGGAGACAGTTTAAAAAATCTCCCGTTGCAAAGACCAATGAGATAACACCCTGGGGGGACCATGTTTTACTTGGAAAATCATCATAAACCACGTCGTTTTGGGCTTGCTGTTAAGAGTGGCCTGATGAGAGGGATGTAAGTTACTGAGGCAGGAGAGTGAAGACTTTGCTTTTCAAACAGAATTAAGAATGATGTTTTGGTGAGTTCCCTGGTGGTCTAGTGGTTAGGATTCAGCAATTTCACCACCATGCACGGGTTCAATCCCTGGTCGGGGAACTGAGATCCCATGCAGTGCGGCCAAAAAAAGAAAAAATGATGATGTTTTGGAGAGGAATGCATTTGAAGATGAAGAGAAGGTTGGGGAAGAGCAGTTTGGTTGGGCAACTAGAAAACTTGCTGGAAACAGCTGCAGAATGAAGCTTAGAATAACTTCAGAGAGCTCTAAGCTCATTCCGTGTTTCAGATCCCGCCTCCCCTCCACCCTTTCTCACAGTGCACTCCCCAAGCATCTTAGAATGTGTTTTTATTTCCAGCACAGTCTGTTCACAAAGAAAGGGCAAGGATACCAGAGAGACGTACATACAGTGAAGGCAGTGATGGTACGTCAAGAGACGAAACTCCATAGGAAAATGTCAATGTGGTCTCAGGGCATTTTGGCACATTCCCTGCAAATGCATCATCTAATAAGCCCATCTCTTACCTTGCAAGTGGGACGGATCCTTTAAGTAGCAACAGGACTGTCGCCCTTTGTGTGACAGCCTCATTACAGCCCTTTGTGTGACAGCCTCATTACAAAACTTGCAGAGACAAAGGACCAAAGGACGGAAAGGAATGAATAGGAGCATAAGTATCCCGTTGGTAACCACTACATGGTAGACTTGTGTTTGTTTTTGGATACCCACCAGTATTAGTTTTAGGTAAGAACAATCTAGCTTTTTGAGATGACTCAAAAGAGGAAATTACCTCTTAGAATGAAAATGTTCATTTCAGGATCAAGCCACTGAGATATAACAGGAAGCAAATTAGACTTAGACCCCAAACCTGAATTTGAATTCTACCTCCAGCATTCTCCAGCTAAATGACCTTGACCATTCCAAATCCCACTTTCCTCATCGACAAAACAGAGGTGATAACAATAAGGTTCTCTACGGTAATATTAAAGACTAATTGAGATAACGCTTTTGAAAGCACCCAATACTGTCAACACCAGTCACTTCTCAGAGTATATTTTAGGTATCTCTGAATCCTTTTCTTATTTATCCTTTACCAAAGCAATGACTTGTCTGTATGTTCATTACATAGGAAAGAGAGAGTTCATAAAAAGTATTCCAGGGGGCTTCCCTGGTGGTGCAGTGGTTGAGAATCTGCCTGCCAATGCAGGGGACACGGGTTCGAGCCCTGGTCTGGGAGGATCCCACATGCCGCAGAGCAGCTAGGTCCGTGAGCCACAACTACTGAGCCTGCGCGTCTGGAGCCTGTGCTCCGCAATAAGAGAGGCCGTGATAGTGAGAGGCCCGCGCACCGCCATGAGGAGTGGCCCCCGCTTGCCACAACTAGAGAAAGCCCTCGCACAGAAACAAAGACCCAACACAGCCAAAAATAAATAAATAAATAAATTAAAAAAAAAAAAGTATTCCAGATGTGAAAAATGAAAACCCTCTGTTAGGATGGGAAGGGTGGGCATGAACATTACACTTCTAGGATATTCATTCATTCAAAAAATATTTCTTGATGACCTATCATGTGCAAGACACTGAGTTAGCAGTAGGGACACCGCCGTGACTGGGCAGACAACATCCCTGACCTCCTGGAGCTCATGTTCTACAGGTAGGGATCTTCATTACACCGTCGTACAAATGAATATAAATCTAACTGTATTAGGTGTGGTAAGGAAAGCAAGAGTTCTCTCAAGAAGTGGTAGCTCATTAGTGCTCCAATCTTAACATATTTGGAGACTCCCTTCAGTAAAAACATTTTGAGCTTGTACCCCTTACACATGTATATTTAATTCTTTGTGAAGCATATGTAGGCTTCATATTATGTATACATATTGCTCTACTAATATATTGTGTCCATAATAAAACATGCACAAACATGGACCTTTTAAAACAATAATGCAAAAATAAATTATAAAATGAGATTCTGTAATTTTCTTCCATACACCAAATGGACTGTCTTGCACACCCCTGTAGCATACAGTTAGTGCCATTTACTAGGTAAAGGTATTGGGGATGAGTGTTTGAAGTCTTCTAGGCATAGGGCATGTGCAAAGGCCCTGTGGAAAGAAGAAATATCACTTAGGAGGGACTGAAAGAAGGTCAAAGTGGGTAGAGCACAGAGGGCACAGGAGGGAGTGACTGCAAGCAAGCGAGGTGGGTCAGGCCAGATAGCACCACACAGGGCCTTCTGGGCCACCATTAGTATTTGGATATTTATCCCAAGAGCAATGGAAGCTACTGAAAGGTCTTAAGTGAGATGTGACGTGGTCAGATTTAGGCCGTGAAAACATCCTTTTGGGTGGGGAAAGAGTAGAAACGGGGATACCAGGGAAACCCTGGAAAGAGACCGTGATGGCTTGAGCCACTATGATGGTGGCAGTAGTTTGGAGAGATGTTTAGAAAATAAATTGACTGGCTTTGCCTGTGGGTTGGGTGTGGGCTTCAGGAAGAGAGAGGAGTTAGGGACAACACTGTTTCACTTAGGATGGTGGTTGCAATTAATGAAACAAGGAAGAGGCCATGGATTTTGAGTCATGAGTTCACCTTTGTGCAGGGCAAGTGTGAGGAGCCTTTGAGCTATCTCCATGAAGATGTCAATTGTGCTGGTGGTTCCACAGGTTTGGAACTCACAGTCTGGCTGTGATATATATTGGGGAATAGCAACCACAGCCATGAGCATGGCTGAGACCGCCTGGGAAGAGTGCAGAATGAGAGGGAAGAGGGCCTAAGAACAAGTACCAAGGACACCAACATTTCATGAGACAAGGAGGGGTGGCCAGAGAGGAAGGAGAAAAACCTGGAGAATGTGATATCAAAATAATAACAATAACAAGAGAAAAACTTTTGAAGAAGAAGGGAATCATTGAGAAGTCAAGTAAGGTAAGACTGAAAAAACCCATAGGAATGAGACAGTGAAGGTTACCAGTGACCTTGGAGACCAACAGTGACCTCCAGTGGGCTGATGGGGCCTCTGGGAAAGTGTTGTAGAGTGGCTGGAAAGTGAGGAATGAGAACAGCATTGAGTATAGGCAGTTCTTTTGAGATGCATGACTGCAAAGGGGTGGAGAGGGCTAGGGCTGGGGCTGAGCAGGGGAAAAGAGGTCAAAGGAATATTGAGCACAGTTGAAAGCTGTTGGGAAGGAGCCAGTTGAAAGAGAAGGATGAACGTTCAGGAGAGAGGGAGAGAGAGATTAAAAAAAAAAAAAAACAGCTAGTGTAAGGCTCCCACATGGGCAGATGGGGCGCAAGGCTCGGATGGAAGGACTGGTCCTGGAGGGAGGGAGAGTGGGAGACACCTCCTGCAGTGTCACAGGACAGGGACGGGCACAGCATCTGTCTGGAGAAGAAGGGCATGTTGCTGTGTCTGTTAACAGGACGCTAAGGGGCTTCCGTTCTCTTGGTTTCCTTTTTCTCTATGAAGGAAGTCAGAGGAGAGAGAGAAATTCCAAAATGTGGGCTTGAGGGAGGAGTTAGGGAAACAGGATTTCTGGGGAGGACTGAGTTTAAGGTTGGAGATCATGAATTTATCATGGAACCATCCACCCTGTCTAGGTGACTCTCTTGCGGCACAGGGCTATTTGATGCAGCATCATGGTTTAGCGGGGCTCATCCACCACTGGAGTTTCACCACGTGGCATCAGGGAAAGGATGGGAAGGCAAGGGAGGGTATTGTTGACATCATGGCCCATTTTCTCATTTGATCCAGCATCTAGTATGGTGCTTTGCACCTCTCAAAATTTTTAATACGTGCTTGCCAAACAGACACACCTGTGGGTTGGAAGCTTCAGGGCTTGAAGCTTGAAATGAGCTGAGGAAAAACATTTGACCTTTATAGTAAATTGGAGCCAAATATTCTGATATTATTGACCTTCCATGATCTAATCGTATTTTGTGACAACACTGTGTAGACTGCTCGAATGTTGGCCCTTGTCATGCAGAAGGGAAATCCAATAGATTTGGATCCCATTTAAGAGAAGGAACAGCTACATCTAGGGATGATACTCACCAGGTTTGAGTCAGCCAAAGTGGCAGCTGGGAAGAGAATATTAGAAGAAGCCCCCTAGTGGCTGTCCCTTCCTTGAAATCTCCTTGCTACCGTCCCTTGAAATCTCCAAGAAAGTCCCATGGTAAAGAATTAAAAAAAAAAAAAAAAAAAAAAGTATATATATAACTGAATCATGTTGCTTTACAGCAGAAATTAACACAACATTGTAAATCAACTCTATTTCAATAAAAAAAAAAAAAGAAAGTCACATGGAAGAACCAATCTGTTGCCCAAATATTGCTGTGACTGTAGATATCCAATGACACTCAGGGATTGTTTTCTTGGAAAAAGAAAGAGACCCGAGAGGTAATAATGGAGGTACTTTTCCTTGATGCAGCTCTCTTGGATTCTTCCTTCTCCCTACACATCGCTCCACCCCTAAGCATTGTCAACTCTACTACCTGGGAGAAGTCTTCAGCATTGGAGGCCCTTCACAGCCTGGTCTCACCATTCCTTTGCAAATCCATCCCTCAGCCCCAGCCTTTCTCTTCAGCTGGTTTGCCAGACTCACCACACCCTGAGCATGCTCCCCTCTGTACCCAGGCTGCTGCCTTTCTCTCCATTTGAGATACCTCTGCCTCTCATCTCCACAGTTATCCTTGAATGTTGGGCTGAAGCTCCTTCTCCAGGAAGTCTTCTCTGATCTCAGGGACTTTGAGGAACTCCTCTTTAGGTCTTCTGTAGCACAGAGTCCAGACCTTTGGCCTTTTAATTCTACCTTCTTTACTTATTTCCCTTTTGTAAAGTATGCATCAGGAGGAGCAAATAGCTTTCATCTTGCATATCAATTCTTATTAATTGGTAGTGACTTCCTGGATCCCTGAGCTGAACAGGCTGTGTCTGATCACAGCAGGAAAGAACACTTTGATCGATTAGTCATGTCTGCCACGGGCAGAGGGTAGAAGAGTTGTAGCATCAGAGCCTCGTATTTCCATTTATGGAATATCTCACCTCCACCATTGGATGGTAAACTTCCCAAGGGCAGAGAATTATTCCGTGGTACGTAGGATGGTTGACTACATAGTTAGCAGGCAACAAGTGTGTGCTGATTTCTGTTTGGGCAGAAATCTGAAGGTTGATTAGTTGGAGGGTTTTGGCTTAAAACCAAAATATAAGGAGAATCTAGTTAAACAATCACTGTCCTGTTTTGAAGCCTTGTTTTACAACTTGGCAGTTTTTTATACCACTGGGTTAGAAATTGATGTGCTTTCCAAATGTCTACACATGAGTGGAAGGAAGTCTTCAATTAGTGGTTTTCTGCACATTTTTTCTGAGCTGCATCACCTTTGATGGGTGCTATTCACATACTTGACGGGTTCTGCAGAATTCATCTCCTTTCTCTCCCACTCAGAAAAGCGTATTAGAACACAAATGTGTGAAAGGTATTGTTATAGGAAAAACCCTGAATGTGCTCTAATCAATTTTTTAAATGAGTCAAAAACTATCAAATTTCAGTACTTCAGCCATCATATGTAGTATACTGGCATAATAACAAGGTTGGAAATTGTTGCTTTTGTCAATGGTTTCATCAGTTATCCAAGCATCATAGAATCAAGAAATCCTGTAACTATTCTGGAACAAGATCCTGAATTCAATGTCAAGAGGGTATATAACCACATTTTCCAACCTTTAATACCAAACTGCCTGTCTTACATTAAAAACATGGCTCCCATAAATCAGAAACTGAGAAAAAAATCTAAAGTATCCAAACGGACACTGTTGCTTAAGACCACCGAGACCAATACCAAGTAAGCATGTGTGTTCCCATCTTATCCAAACTGATGATGAAACAGGGCTGAGATTCCCCTCCTACACATGGACTCAGTTTAAAGAAAGACTTTTTAAAAGTCTCTAGTGAACCAACACAGTGGAGGGGACAGTGGAATTTTAAAAGTTAAAGGCTGGTTGAGGGACTTGGCTCAGAGATGAAACCCATTGTCAACTATGATAACCCATAGCCGTGCTATGATAGCTGGAGATGGGAGGATAAGGATGGATAGATGGGGAGGGAAGGCTGGGTTTGAGCCCCAGTTTACTGACCAGGAGAGTTTTCTGTGCCCTTTTCAAATAACCTAGCTTTGAAACAATGTTTCTGACGAGTGTTGATGAGGTTATAGCATAGTCTTGACCTTGTCGTGGCTCAGGTCACAAGTGAAACACATTTTCTGCAAAAGGAATGTCAAACCCAGATTCAGAACTGAGAGCAGGAACAAGGTTGAGGCCCGAACACCCAGGCGGGTCATTACAACAGCAACCAGGTGGGGAGGGGCATGGGGTCATCAATCTAATGATGTGAGATGTGACAGCACATCAAATGCAATGATCTGGACGTTTCCATTTTTACCAGTTTATGGTTGGTATCCAGAGACATAGTCCACAGGGAACCATGTTGCGAAATGTCATTTAGCAGCACTGGCTTCGTGGTGGACTCGTGGTCCAAGCCTAGAGCTGTCATACATTAGCTGTGGGATCCTGGACAAGTTTCAATGTCTCTGAATCTCAACTTCCTCCTCTGTAGAGAAAGGAATTAAGTTATTTTTATTTATTAACACTAGGGTATAGAAAAGAGAAAACAGTAGGCACTTATCTCTAGGGTTGTGTGAGGGTCAAATGCAGTAAAGTCTGTTGCGCTTTGCAGAGCGTCTGGTGCAGAGGAAGTGGTAGAGAGATGGTGGCCATATTGCCCTTTCAGGCTTTGTGATGTAACTGATGGAGTCAATGCAGCACCACTTACAAGATTCTCTGGGTGGAATCTTGACATTGTGTGGTTTCCAGCCCTGTGGAATTATTGTTTTTGAAATCTGCGTTTGAATTCTGTGTCCTCCAGAAGAATGGGGATAATGGCAACACTCATTGCCCCTCCTTTTCTCGTAGGGCTTTAAGCTTTGTTGGTACCCACTGTTCTCTGAACACACTGCAGACTTTCATGCTGCTGCCTTGACCCAGAAAGCCCTTCCCCCACTTCTGCACTTGTCAAACTGCTGCCCGGGCTTCGGGGCGGGGCTGGGGGGGCAGCAACCAAAAGTCAGAGTCTCTGAATCGTTATGAAATTCTCCTCCCATTATACACCCCACCCCACCCTGTCCCTTCCCCGGGCAAAGTTTGATGTGCTTCTACGCACTCTGTCTCGTGTTTCGCTGGTCTCCATCATAGTGATTATTATTATACTAATCCCCCCACCACCCACCCTCCTTCACCAGCCATCCAAGCATTGATTCCATCAATCATCACTGAACTGTTTGTGGGGAGCCAAGAGGACGTGACAGAGGGAGGTCGTGCCTGTGAGCAGCTCACCACACAAGAGGACGTTTCTCCATCTACCCTGCCTGGCGTTCTAGGACCTCCCCCAAACCAGGGCGTTCCCACGTGAGCCTCAGGGACCACCTGTGTCACAGTCACCCTAGGGAGCTTCTTAGACACACAGATTCTTTAGGATCCACCTAAGACCTCTGAGTCAAGGCAAGGGAGGCACTTGGGAATCTGATTTTTACATTCTCCCAGATGAAATTTCTACACATCAAAGTGTGGAACCAGCACTTCAACTCTGTTCCTCTGACTAAAGGGCATGCAGGGGCAGAGTAAGGGGTGGCCCAAGCAACAGTCTAAGGGGCACAAAGCATGGGTGAACAGTAAAGGATGACTACAAATATGAGGAGGTGGGAAAGGGCTGGAAGCAAGACAGAGCATGTAAACAGAGGACTCTGGAGAGAGCCAGCCTGGGTTTGAAGCTTTCCTCTACTACTCACTAGCTGGCTGTGCATCCTGACCTGTAAAATGGGATTGATCATAGCAGCACTTCCTGATAGGGTTATTATGAGGATTCAGTGAGCTCATATTGGAACAGTACAGGGCACAGGTGGGCAGAACCACAAGATGGGAGAGGCTGGGAGGACTCTGAGTTTGGAGAACAGCCAGCAGACCCTTTAAAACTGAGAGAATTCAGCTTTTATTGTGTTCAGCCACTGAGGTTGGGGATTGTTTGTTACATAGCAGGTGGTCTTCCCTGACTAATACAAGGTCATGAACAAGCGTCCTGCTAGCCAAGAAGGTTCAATCAGTTGTAGGCGCGTGCAAGGATGCTCCACGGAGGGAATGGGCAGAGAGGATCAAGGCTTTGGGTTGTTAAGAGCTTCTATAGCTGCACCTCAAATTCTCTTCAGAGGAGTTATCTATACAGTTGGAATGAAAATTTGGACAGATGGTTGTTCACACAGACTCTGGGAGTTGGTCCTTCCCTGGAAGCAAAATGACTGTTTCTCTCAGTTAACTTCTAGCTTGATTTATTGTATGTTGTCCAACATAGGAAGAAAGAGCCCTGCTTCTCCACTAGGGCACGCATGTGTGTGTGTGTGTGTGTGTGTGTGTGTTGGGGAGCAGAGGGAATGTGGTACTAGCCACTGTCCTGCAAAATATCCCAAGTCACAAAATAAATAAGCGAAACTTTTGTGTACTGATGGTAATCTAAAATACCTTAATACTAAAACAATCATATGGAGTCAAATACAAAAAGTCACATGAACTTGATGATAGAACTGGAGATTTCAAGAAAGAATCCCAATTACTCCACAAGACTTCCCATTCTCTGGAGTATGCGTTACCTTCGTCTGCCTCTGGTGCTGCTTTGGAAGGAAAGTTTGAGAAACACTGACCCAGAGACCAGTGGATCCTAACTGCAGGTCCACAGGCAGGTTCTGGGCTGGCCATGTGTAGGAATCACTTGGGACACTCACTCAACATTCAGATTCTTATGCCAACCCCAGAAAGCCTAATTCAGCAGGTGGGCAAGAGGCGTGTGTTTGTGTGTGTGTGTGTGTATCTCTATCTAAATTTTATTGAGGTACTGTTGTCATATAGTGAAATGCACACATCCCAAGTCACTAGTTTGATCAATTTTGACAAATCTATCCTCTAGGCTGTAACCCACACTTCTACCATGCCTCTTACCACTCAGTTCTCCCCAGTAGCAATCAGAACCACTGTTCTGATTTCTATCACCATTCATTAGTTTCACCTGTCCTAGAACTTCATCTACATCAGTGTTTCTCAATCATGGCGCTATTTACATTGGGGTGAGATAATGCTTTGCTGTGGGGAGCTGTCCTGTGCATTGCAGGGTGATGGCTAGCAGCATCTGGCCTCTACCTCATAGCAACCTCCACCCCCAGCTGTGACAAGCAAGAATGTCTCCAGACATTGCAAGTGTCCCGAGTTGAGAACCACTGATATAAATGGAATCACACAGTATAGATGCTTATGTACTATGCCTTCTTTTGTTTACCATGTTTTTGCAATTTTTCCCCATTGTTGAGTATATTCACAATTCCTTTCTTTACTGTTAAGGAGTATACCATTGTAAGAATATGCCACAATGTACCTACCCATTCCCCTGTTGATGGACACTTGGGCTGTTTTCTGGTTTTGGCTAGTATGACTAAAGTTACTATCAGTATTAGTGTATAAGTCTTTTTGTCAACATATATTTTCATCTTCTTTGGAAAAATACCTAGGAGTGGAATTGTTGGGTCATAGGGTAGATATATGTTTAACTTTTAAGAAGCTACCAGTTGTTATTTACAATGGCTAAGACATGGAAGCAACCTAAATGTCCATCAACAGATGAATGGATAAAGAAGATGTGGTGCATATATACAATGGAATACTACTCAGCCATAAAAAAGAATGAAATCATGCCATTTGCAGCAACATGGATGGACCTAGAGATTATCATACTAAGTGAAGTTAAGTCAGAAAGAGAAAGACAAATACCATATGATATCCCTTATATGTGGAATCTAAAATAGGATACAAATGAACTTTTTTACAAAACAGAAACAGACTCACAGACATAGAAAGCAAATTTATGGTTACCAAAGGGGAAAGGGGGTTGGGGGAGAGATAAATTGGGAGTTGGGAATTAGCAGATACAAACTACAATATATGAAATAGATAAACAACACGGTTCTACTGTATAGCACAGGGAACTATATTCAATATCTTATAATAAACCATAATGGGAAAAATATGAAAAAGAATATATATATTCTTTTGTGCTAAAAAATATGAAAAAGAAAATAGACACTGGCTCCAATGCATAAATCAAAAACTTTACATAGACTCCAGGGTCAAATAAGTATTTCCAACATTTGCCAAGGGCTTGCCATGCCAGCCTCTGTGCTAAGAGCTTACACCCAGTTGTCTTTTCTACTCCTCAATCCAACCTCAGGAGATAGATACTATTATTAACACCCTCTTTTATAGATGAAGACACCAGGGGCACAGAGAGGTTAATTAATCAGACCCAAGATCACACAGTGAGTAGCTGGCGGAGCCTGGACTCCACCCAAGCTGTCTTGTTTTAGAGCGTGAAGTCTGACCACAAGGCTGTATTGCAAACTCTTGTACTCATGTTAGAGTGCATAATTACCAGTGCCAGAGCCCAGAGTGACAGAGGCTGGCAGGTCCCTGTCCTCTGACCCAGCTCCCCTCTGAGGGGGACTTTGCCGTGCTGAGCTTCAGACCCCGGCCACAATGGCCCGTGTTTGGCCTCATCTGAAAACTCTATGTTCAACTCTCTCTTACTCTGCCATCTCTTTTTTTAAAGTTCAAGTAAAAAGGGCAAAGCCATCCGTTTCCATTTCCAGTTGGGACTGTTTCCCCCACCCGTAACTTCCTGGATGCTGTGATGCTTTAAGATGTATGCCCCAGAGTGAAAACCTGAATTAATAAACAGTCTTTAGGTGAAAAAATTAATCATGTCACAAAAGGGGTCACCTAACATCTTTAGTAAGGTTAAACGTTTGTTTACAGGTCATTAACTACATAATTAATTTCCTTTTTATCAACATAAGCCCCATAAAAAAGGACAGCATCTGTCTTGTTCACTTCGATGTTCCTAACACTTAGCGTAGGACCTGGCCTGTCGTAGGGCATCAATAAATACCTGTTCATTAAATGAAGGTTTGTCCCTCCCCACCCATACCATCTGTCTTAGCCTGGATGACAGGAAAGCTGAGCCTGCCAGAGGCCTCCGGGCTTTTCTTCATCAGCAAGTGCCATCCAGGGATGCAGGAGGGAGGAGAGGAGGAGGGGGCACGCACAGGGAGCGTTACTGAGCCGGCTACCAGCTGGTGTCAAGGGCGACTGCTGGATCTCGAGGTGTCATCTTCTGAAATGTCACTGAACTGTTTGGGAGGAGTAGCGAGGAAGAAGGGAGGAGCCCACAGTGGTCGAACTCCCCCCACGGAGTTTTAACTCTTGACACATCCGGGTTGCCCTTGGGTGGACCCAGAGTGTCCTTGGGTGTCTCACACCTCAGCAGCCACAGAGAAGCCCAGGGCAGGTGCAAGAGGAGTGTGGCACGGGTGAGACATAAGACACTTTGGGGCTGTGCCTATGTGAAGCCGGTCGGTGTCCACGCAGAGCTGGCCACGTGGGGAGGAGCAAGTGGCTCATGGCCCCAGAGACAGGTGAGGAGGGAGAAGCCAAGGATACAAATCAGAAGGGGCTGATGCTCCAATGAGGGTGTCTCTCCCATCTCTGTACCTGCAGTGCCGAGCACAGCTGGGCATTCCCTAGTCGTTGAACGCTTGCCTCCCCTGGAAACCTTCCCTGATTCATCCTGCATCTCTATTTCCAGACCTTCTTTTCTGGGTTCAAGGGGCATTTAGAAAGAGAATCCCACTTTGAAATCTTGCCCCTCCTACATCGGCGGTGTAAGGCTTGAACTCAGGTCCTCCCATGGGGTTTGCCCTGCTGAGCACCTCCTTCCTCCCAGGCATTCATCCGCTCCACCTATAATCCCTTCCCAGGCTCCCTCCCTCAAGTCCCAAACCTCTTTTCTGCTTCTTGGGCATTGAAGTTTAAGCTATTTACGTGGAAACATAGATGCACTTGAAAGACGTGGTGGAACCAGGGTTTTGAAACGCAACAAATAAGATTGTACAAGGGAACGAGATAGGTAATCAGCTGCTGCTTTCACTACTTGGAGAGGCTCATGTAGTGGTCAGCAGACTCTGCTTCTCGCCTGGTCAAGGGCTATAAATCATTCTCCACTAAAGGCAGCCATTGCCGTACAGGATCTTACCAAGGCAGGACAAAGATAAACAGTAAAAGAGGATGCCTTTGGCTGGATGCAGAGGGGCTCAGGGAGATGTTTGAGCCTTACGGTAGAGTTTCTCTACACCAAGGTCATGATCTCCTGTGATGCTCGATAAAATATGCATTGCATCAGTTCAGTATGCTTTTGGCTGCAATTCACAAAGACCCCAATCCAAACGGGCTTCAACAATAAGAACAACATTATTCATGTAACCAGAAGTACAAAGGTAGGACAGCTTTCAGGCTCAGTTGAGTCGGTGGTTTAATGACACTGTCATCAAAGACATAGCTTCCTTCTGCCTCTCTACTCTGTGGTCCACCTTGTCAGCTCTGTTCTAAGACTGGCTCACCTTGCTGTCACGAGGCAGGGCCACATACCTCCTATTCAGCAGGGGAGAGAACCTCTTCTAGTGCCGCGGAAAGCAAGTCCTTTCATTCTGTCTGGGGTGGCTTCCCCAGGGCAGAAACAGTTCCCAAGATGATGCCAAGAATGAATAGAATCAGACCAAAGAGAACCCCCCTCCCCACCCTTGCCCCAGAGCTGGGGTGGGACCCAGAAAGCCTGGAGGGAAGGTAGAGGGAGCAGGGAATGGATATTGACGGACACCCAAGAAAAGCCTAGCCCGTTGCAGGCTCCTGAGGTTCTCAGGGGCACACAAAGTGAGACCCACTGTGTAGGGAGGAATTCGAACTCAGGCTCTGCAGAGACTTGAGGTGACACAGACTGGACCGCACTCAAAACTGAGCCCAGTGATTATTTCCCTATTAAAAATGAAAAGTCAGCCAAATTTGATCAAACTGGGAATTAATCAACATAGCCCTTTTCTAAAATGATTGAACTGAGATGAAACCAAGTGTAAATGTAAAAGTGTTCCCTAGACCAGCCCAAGAGCCTCAGTTCTGGCCACAAGTGACAGAACAGGGTGACTCTGAGAAGAGGATGTGGTCCAGTGGCCTGTGGGAAGCTTCCGCAAAGGAGGGAGTCTTAGCAGCCCGAACCCCGCGATGCTGCAGTTGCCACTTAGAATCCAGCATCCAAAACAAACAAGGACTTATTTTTTTGAAAAACAGCTGCAAGGCAGTGGAAATGACACAAATTGGAAGTGAAAAATATCTGGAGGCTTGATTATATACTGTTCATCAGTTGTATGACCTTGAACTTCCTCCATTCTCTGCTTCTTTATTGTGAAATAGCATAATTAGCATAACTCAGATGAAATATTAGAGGCAAGCACCACTTTGTGGAGGACAAGAAGACATGGGGACATCGGTCATTGCTCTGTGTGTCTCCTCCCGGGGCCCAGCCTTCCTCCCCAGCCCTCCCTCTGCCTTCCAGACCCCCTCTCCTTCAAGGTCTATCTCACGCCCTGGCTCCTCCTTGACCTCCAGGACTCCTCTGCCTGCCCCCTGCAGGTGTCGTCTGCTCTCTCCCACCTGTTTTTTTTTTTTTTTTTTAAACCCTAAATCACAAAACAATTTATTAGTTTTCCTTTCCTGGGAGCATTAAATACATTTGAATTCAAATGTTAAATTATTTTAATTTGATTTATAAAATAATTTTAGAACATTTTAATTTTTGGTCAAAAGTCCTTAGATTTTTTTTTTTTAACATCTTTATTGAAGTATAATTGCTTTACAATGGTGTGTTAGTTTCTGCTTTATAACAAAGTGAATCAGTTTTACATATACATATGTTCCCATATCTCTTCCCTCTTGCGTCTCCCTCCCTCCCACCCTCCCTATCCCACCCTTCTAGGTGGTCACAAAGCACCCAGCTGATCTCCCTGTGCTATGCGGCTGCTTCCCACTAGCTATCTATTTTACATTTGGTAGTGTATATATGTCCATGCCACTCTCTCACCCTGTCACATCTCACCTGTCCCCCTCCCCATATCCTCAAGTGCATTCTCTAGTAGGTCTGTGTCTTTATTCCCGTCTTGCCACTAGGTTCTTCATGGCCTTTTATTTACACAGGCTGTCTGCTGCCTGCTTCTGTATGGCAGTCCCAAACTGTCAAATATACTCTTATTTACTCTCCTGTTTGTGATTGTCTCCCCAAATCACCTGTACCGGCAAATAAAGAACAGCGTCTCCCACCTCTGTAGCTCGGCTTGTGGGAGTGAAACAAGCCTTGAAATCACCTGTCTCTTGAGTGATAACTCAGAGGTGAAATGACCTGCCAAAAGTCACTCAAGCTCAGACGGTTGGGTCAGTACCAGAAGCCAGGCCCCTGGATGCCCAGTGACACTCTCAATGTGGTGGAGGTGCAAAGGGGGCCTGACTTTGCAAATCATACGTCTCCTCCCAGGGTGCCTAGTCGAAATGTGTAATAATGACAAGCGTCTCTGAAGGGTGGGTGCTGCCTGGCAAAGGCTTGAAGGCAGAAGAAAGGTTGGGAGCCACTGGGGCAGTGGGCTTGGGGGCCAGGCTGGTCTAGGCTTGATCTTGTCACTGCCCGCACTGACTGGTCCAGGGCAACCTTGGTCCATTGAAGTCGGAAGTGCTTTTCGAGCTCATGCGTGCCAGGTGCACTCAGCAGAGATCAGGATAGAGGTGTCCTAGCTTGGGCTGCATTATAGCCTACTGGGCAGTGTTTCCAAGCGAAGAATGAAGTGTTTTATCCTCCCTAAGCCCCTTAGGGAGTTCTGAAGGGTACTTGAGGCAATGCAGGGGCTGCAGCCCTCAGGGTACCCGCAGGAAGTGGGTGTTCAGAAGAGGCTGGCTCTTGCTTCGCACCCCTTTCGCACCTTCTCATGGACTCTCCATCCATTGTCCAGTCAATGAGGATAGTTAGGAATGCTCCTGTCATCAAGTTCCAGCCTCCTTCAGGAACGGCTGGGGACAGAGTCTCAACCAGGGCAGAATGTCCAGGAGTTGTCCTGGGGTGGTGAAATGTACAGAGTGCAAACACACTAAACCTGAACTTTGAAACAGTGTAACCACCACCCCCCTCCAGGACTGCACACACTTCCCAGCCTCTCAGTCACTCCTGCCACTGGGTAGAGCAGCCTTCATGCCTGGCCAGTCCCTCCAACAGCCGCAGAGAGCGGAGGGGCAGGAGGACAGCGTGGAGGGCAGGCAGCTCCTTGGGGGCTCTGCTGTGGGTTGTTACCTGCCTCAAACTGAGGGCTGTTATGTGGGCTGCCCACCCAGTGTGCCAGCATCTCAAGCTCTAGATCTGGTTGTCCACCCCCAATTTCCTGGGGACTGGGCAGGTCCCCAGTATTGCTGCCTGTTAAATAACTTTGAATCCCTCAAGTAGGAGAATTCTCAGTCCCCAGTGGAGACAAAGATAGAAGATTCCACTCCTGTACGAGGCAGTCTTGCTTACTTAAGACTTGACAAGCAGGTGGGTCTTTGTGTAAAGAAAAGACGCGCTTTCCTCCAGGTGGACTCAGCCCTACCCCAGGGCACATAGCTGGGCAAGGGGTGCACAAATTGCATTTCAGCCCCCACTTGCTCCTCCTCCAGACATCTTTGTGCAGTGCACAAAACACACAACTGAACATGGCAGCCCTAGCCACAAGTATGTATTGTGTGCTCCCTGTGAACAGACACTGCAGGAGCAAGACAAGACATAATCCCTGTGCTTATGGAGCTCACATACTAGTGGGAGAGACTGACCACAAACAGGTCAGGCTATGGTGAAAACAATACAGGGTGAGAGAGACGCTGTAAAGCAAAGCGCTGGATGTGGTGATAAGGAGGGACAGGCTTGGAGGAGGGACTTAATTTAGAGCTGGTGGAGGTGGGGGTGAGTGGTTTGCGGGGAGGAATTGGGGGCCAGAAGCCAGACCCAGAAAGAGTTCAGCCTGTTTGAGAAGCAGGTCGCTCAGTGGCTGGAAAGGGGTTTGGGGGCAGTGCCAGAAAGATGAGCACGGCCAGGCTGGCCGAGCACTTACAGGTCACTGCAAGGAGCTTGGATGCCTTGCAAATGTCTGTGGGACCACAGACTTTTCTGAGCCATTGGGTGGAGAAGGGGTGGGGGAGGAGGAATAAGAGAGAAAGACTAGGAGGAGAGAAAACAGAGAGGCAGGGTGCACAGATGAGAGCAGTGGAGGGAAGACCACCGTGATAGGCCTGGGGAACACCTGCGGGCACAGCTGTAGGGTACACAGGGGATGGATGCACGGGGGATGGACGAACAGGGCTGACATCTCAGCGGGCCCTGGCGTGAGTCATGATGTTGGGGATTCTGCTGTGCTTGGAGATGACGTTTTGCCTTCCCAAGTCATGGTCCTCAGAGCAGAAAGCAACCACAGCCCTCCCTCTGCCTCCCCTGAAAGCTCAGGTCATCTACTGTCATTTCTGTGGGTGGGAACAGGCAGGAGATCCTCTCGTGGACTAATCAGAGTGATTTGTGTGTGCAGTTCAACGTCAAAAAGTCCACAGAGCCCGTTCAGCCCCGGGCCCTCCTCAAGTTCCCAGACATCTATGGCCCCAGGCCGGCTGTGACGGCCCCCGAGGTCATCAACTACGCTGACTACACGCTGGGGACCACAGAGGAGCCCGCTGCACCTGCCAGCCCCCAGGTCCCGAATGACAGCCGCCTGAAGAGGCAGGTCACAGAAGAGCTGTTGGTCCTTCCTCAGAATGGTAGGGATCTCTACCCCCCACTCTTCCGTGGGCAGTACTGAGCGAGGGGTGAAAACATCTCTGTAGATGGTGGGCATGGCCAGCCCCAGTGTCCGTGGCATTGGACACTGGGCAAGCAGTGGGCACAGCACCTTGGAATGACAGCCCTTTAGCCCTTTATTCCCTGCATGTTCCCACATTGCGTCTCCCCAAGGCCTCCAACTTTCCACTGGGAAATGGAGAGTCCCTTTCAAGACGTGGGCACCACTATAGAGAGGGGCTAAAGAGCTGCGGTCAAACTACGGGCTTCAGAGTCATGGGTTTAATTTCTCCCCTTTTATATACCCATTGTGTGACCCTGGTCACGTTGCTAATCTTTTGGGGGCCTCAATTTCCTCGTATATAAAATGGGATCATACTATCACCTGCCCAGTAGGGTTGTTGTAAAGTGTAAACATAATAATGCATAGAAAGTGTTTAACTCAGAGCCTGGCCCAAGGATGTAATCAAAACATCATCATTATTATCATCTCTATTCTCCTTCTCATCAGCATCAACATCAAGAATGTAACACCTTTCTGTGTACAGCGCTATGCTGGACGCTGGGGCAGATATGGAAACAGAGACAGTGCCTAACCCAAGGGAGCATGCAGACTTTTATAAGGAGACAAAAAATCCAGCCAGGAGAACGGATTGTTACATGGTTTGGGGTTTTGTTTTGTGTGGTTGGAGAGGGAGATGGTGCAAACAGAAGCAGCGTAACTGGCTCCTAAGGCATCTTCTGGTCTGGGTCCAGCACCACGCTGACCAGTGAACAGGTGCCCCCTACCAACCCAGCCCAGAACCACGGTGATTCTGCTGGCGTTTCTTCGAGAACAAATACGGGTAGTGCTGGTGGCAGGAACAAATCCTGGTTGGCTTTTAGCCTCCAGGTTTGCCAGCTCACATTTTAAAATAAACCCATTGAGGCGTTGAGAGCTTAAGCTTGGAGGGTGGGGAACAATTTGCATGAGGACCCTTGGGAGTGGTAATCAGAATCAGAAACAGAATCACAGGGGGGCTCCTCTTTCTTGGGAGCCCCAGATTTCTCAAGGCTGGGATGAAGCCAGGCTTGGACACTCTCCACCAAGGACAGCAGCAGAGTACTTCAGAGTCTGAAACTTTGAAGAATTCAGAACACATCCATTTGTTTTCTCTTTCTGGTTCCTCATTCCTTTCCCCACCACGGAAGGCAACAACCACGTTCTGATTCCACTGAAATCTAAGAGCTGATTGGTTCAGCAAATACTGACCAGAGGCCACGGTGTGCAGAGAGAGAGGACGCCAGATTAGACACTGTCCCCATGACGTGCGCAACTCAGTCTACTCCCACCATCGATGATCCGCATCAGCCCCTTTTAGAGCTCAGGGTCCCGATTCTTTTTTTTTTTTAATTTTTATTGAAGTATAGTTGATTTACAACGTTGTGTTATTTCCTGCTGTACAGCACAGTGAATCAGTTATACATATACGGGGTCCTGATTTTTGAAGCTGAATCTGCTTCTGCATTTCCCAGGGGTGCTGGGTTGGGTTTGGTCTCGGTTTGGTTTTGATTCTGAAGGCTGAAGCAGTCTGAGACCCGAGAGCTCTGGGTGCCAGGCAAGCCCCCTCTGACACTGTCCATGTGCTGCCCTTGGAAGCCACCCGGGTCCTGGGTGTGTGTGTGTTTGGCTTCACACATTGCTGCTCACATCCTGGTCAACCCATTCCTTGCTTAGACGCACCAGGGAGATTCTTCACTACTTGCAGGAACCCAATAATGAACCGTTTTGGAAATTAAATACTCCTTTATATTTCTGCCCTTTAAATTAGTCCTGAAAATCAAAAAAAATGTTAAATTCCAATTTGCTACAAGTGGAGTCTCCTTAGCTGCTGAGTCCTTTCATTCTCATTAGCTGCTTGACCAATGAGAACCTTCCAGATGTTTGGCTCCTGTCCAAGTGAGGGGCTGAGTGAGCAATATTTGTAGTTTTCAGAACTTCTGAATTAAATTCATTCATTCAGCAAGTATTTACTGAACATGCACTAAAGTCAAATCCACTATCTCCAACCTTGCCCTCCAGTATCTACTCCTGCCTGACTGATTCTCTGACATTTATTTCCAGCCATGAGCTCCTGGGGAGCAGGGATTGGACTCTGTGAGAGAGATGGAGCTGGAGATGGGCTGGGGAATGATTTGCTTGAAACAGGATGATCAGGACCACACGGTCTGTGACAGTTTCGCCTACTGAAAGCTCACCAGGGGCCAGGCCCTGGGCTAAGTACTTTTCTCAGTTTATTTCACTTAATGCTCACAGGAACTCCAGGAAGAAGGAACCGCTATCATGCCCATTGTAAAGATGAGGAAACTGAGGTTCAAAGAAGTCAAGTAACTTGTCCAGGGTCCCATAACTATTATGTAACAGCTCACGTCTGATGCCAAAGCCCGTGTCTTGCCCACTGGGCTGTGATGGTCCCTTGAAAGGTAATGCCCGGGACCACAGGTGGTCCCCTGGTGCAGCCACCATGGTTTTGCAACTAGTTAGGAAGCTTTGGGTTTGGATTTGTGGCAGAGATGGAAAAGGCATGATCCGGAAAACAGGACCCCAGCGTGGGTGGGAGTAATGGCTTGACCTTCTTAACAGGTGTGGTGCAGGATGTCTGTGTCATGGAGACTTGGAACCCAGAGAAGGCTGCCAGGTGGAACCAAGCTCCCAAACTTCACTACCGTCTAGACTACGACAGGCAGAAGGCTGAACTACTTGTGACGCGCCTGGAAGGTATGTTCTTAGCTGACTTTCACGGCCTTCTATGTGCTCGTCTCCCCAGAGCATCTGTGGCTGGAGGTAGCACTGGGTACTAGATTAGCACTCTGTAACAAACAAGACCCTGACATGTGTGATGCTGAGACACACAGGGGTTTTTCCTCTCTCTCGTATACCGGTCCAAAGTGGAGATTCCTGGTTTGTGGACATCTTTCCTCCAAATAGTGATTCAGGGACCGGGCTCCTTCCACTGAGGCCTCCTTGTCATCTGTATCAAGCAGGTGGAAGGATGGGGAGAACAGGGAGAGGGCACAACTGTTCCTTAAAAGCTGTATCCTACGTAAGGTATGCATCACGCCTGCTCACTTCCCATTGGCTGGAACTTGGTCACATGACCACTGACTGCAAAGGAGGCTGGGAAATGTGTCCTAGCTGGTGCCCAGTTAAAAGAAGGAATGGGTTTTGGTGAACAGCTAGTCATCTCTGCCATAGATGCCTTTGACATTGGACAGGGCCTGTGCTAGACACAGAGGGTATTCTGAATGGTCAGCAAGGCTTTTGTAGTCCTTGAACCAGGTAGTCTTTCCTACAGGGTCAGGATGTCCCTGGTCTCCCTACCCTGACAATTCACTTTACCATCAGCAAACAAAGCTAAGACTTTGCAAAGGAATCGGGGCTAAAAAATGCACTACTCTGTGGCTCCTGGAAGCTAGAAGCTGGGGACAGGATAAATTGGACTTTTGTACTTAATTTTATTTTTTTGAGGGAGTGTTTTTCGTTTTTACTTCTTTTAAGATTTTTTTTAGTGTTTCATATACTTTCTTACATTTGGGCTTCACAGTAGTCCCATTTTACAGTTTGGAAACTGAAGTCTAGCAACATCAGGTGACCTGTCTAAGATCACTCCAACGAACTGGTGCCAGAGCCAGAACTAAGCCCAGTTCCCTTGAAGCTCAGTGCAGGGCTCTTTCTGTTAGGACACACGGCCTCAGTTCTTCATCTTCTCTGCCTGGGTAATGCCAGCTACCACTTCTCAAATTATCATTGAGGAACCAGTCATAAAAGCTCCACAGGTGCAAATTTCCACACGGGGAAGCCTTAAAAACACCAAAGTTCAGAATGTAAAACAGCAGTCATGCGGTAGCGGCCAAGTGATTTATATCACAGGTAGTTGTGTGGTAAATATTTAATGTAGAGAGCAAATGAATTATGGAATCAGCAGCAAGACTGATGAAAATCATCAGCAGTTTGTGGGCCCTGGCGCCTTGGGGAAATCTCAGAGTCATGAGGAGGATCTCCGATTTCTAAATGTCTTACTGAAAGGCAATTGCACGAAGCCAGTGTCGTCAGCCCCGGCGGGGTCTTTCAGACACCCAAGGTCATGACAACTAAGCCGGATTCTGCAGCTCACAGCAGGGCCCTACTTCTCCCTTCCCCTGGTCCTCAACAAGCCCTACATCTGGCTGCTTTCTCCCCGGCTGCAGCTGTGACCAGTGACCATGACGGAGGCTGTGACTGCTATATCCAGGGCAGCGTGGCCAACAGGATGGGCTCCGTGGAGGCCCAGACGGCCCTGAAGAAGCGGCAGCTGCACACCACGTGGGAGGAAGGCCTCGCGCTCCCCCTGGCAGAGGGGGAGCTCCCCACAGCGACCCTGACACTGACCCTGAGGACCTGCGACCGCTTCTCTCGCCACAGTGTGGCTGGGGAGCTGTGCCTGGGCCTGGATGGGGTGTCGGTGCCTCTGGGGGCCGCCCAGTGGGGCGAGCTGAAGACTTCAGTTAAGGTAGGGCTGCCTCTCCCCGGGAAAGGTAAAACCTGTTAGTGGCGCGTGGGATGCAGGACTGGGCCAGTGCTCATGGAACAAACTTCAGAGAACTTCCCAGGCTAGGGGCGGGGGTCTGGAGAGGGAGGCGGGGTATCAAAGTAAGGTGGAGTCTTGAATAGGGTGGAGGGCTGGAGCAGACTGATAGCTCAGCACTAGGGATTCCTGGTGTCTAGTTTTGCTTCTAGCTTGCCATGCACACGCCCACCCCTGGCCTCGCCATCATGGAAGACATCGCATTGTGAGTGAATTGGCTCTGGTGCTAACAATATTATCCCCATTTAAAACCATTCATACTCCCCATGCACCTAGTGTGGGCCAGGCGGTGCAGGGGAGAGGAGCGCTGGGCAGAGCCCCTCGACTCGCAGAAAGTACAGGCCAGAGGGAGAAGTTGGAACAGATAATGATGACAGTGATGTTGGCTATGACGATGATGATATCTGACATAAGACATCTAAGAGGGGCCTAACTGAAGCGCTCTGACGGGGAGTCCTAAAAGGCCTGGTGTGCAGTGGTGCTTGTGCTGGGCTTTGAAGGAGTGACCGGGGCTAGGGGGTGTTGGTTGTAGCCTGGGATGGTTCTCCCCACCCCTCTGCTGCTGCAGAAGCCGTGAGTGGGAAACAAGCGTCTGCTGCGATGCCTCGCTGTTCAGAGAGAGGTTCCTTGGAGAGCAAATCATCATTCCCCGCAGGCCAGGACAGTGAGGGGGGTCAAGGAAGGTCAGGGCTGCAGGACAGTGTGTGGCTATTTAAGCCCCCAGGTCCAGGCCTCATCCAAGGGTCTGCCATGATGGTGCCTAGAGGGAACCTTCTGGATGACCAGTCTCTCAACCAGCTGGTCAGTGCCTTATCTGGAGACTGTATAACCTACAAAGCCTAAAATAGTTACTATCTGGTCAGGAAAAGTTTGCTGACTCCCAGACTGGAGTAATAAAAATACTAACAAAGACACTAATTTTTGAGCTTTTACCATCTATCAGTTGCTATGCTTCGAACTTTACCTAAGTTCTGTCCTTAATCAACCAGGCGGAAGTGACACCAGGACTATGGTATTTACAGGCAAGAGAACTGAGGCTTAGAGTAGCTCAGTGACCCGCGTGGGGTCGCCCAGCTGGGACCTGGCAAGCTCGGCCTTGAGACCAGGTCAGTCTGGTTGTAAATCCCGGGTTGTCCTCCTGCCGCCATGGGATGTAAGTGCGCGACAGTGTACGAGACGCAGTCAGCAGGCGCCTTTCCTGATGAGCTCCGAGGGAGGGGAGAGTACGCTTTCACTCCCACCTGCTCCACTTTTTGCTGTGATATCTTCTTCGCCTTATCTTCCTCTCTTTCCCAGCCTCAGAAAATTGATAAACACTGACAGGCGCTCTCAGCTGGACCCAGGCTGTTCCCAAGCACACTCTCTAATTAGTGTGTGATTTGGGACTTGCGTGGAATCACAGCCTGGGCCCCCCGGAAAGAGGAACCCGACACTTTGGTTTATTCAGCTGGTAAACCAGCTTCCTCAGGAGATGGAGGGGCTCCACCCCAGGGCTTTGGAGAGTTTGGTGCTGCTCCAAAATGGTAGAAATGCAGCCTATCTGCGCAGAAATCCCAGGCACCTAACCTGTTTCCACCCTTTCCTCTAGAAGAACAAAAGTTATTCATTCATTCCACAAATACCTTGCCCAGTTCCCACCATGTGCCAGGCACAGTGCCAGGAGCTGGGGACACAGCAGTGATGAAGACAAAAGACCTGCCCTCACGGCTCATCCATCCTAATAATCATCACACTCATGGTAGCTGTCACTGTTCCGCAAATGTACTCCCACATCCACTTGGACCGCTGGCCTGCTTGCCACGAATGTGAACAATCTCAGAGGGCAGCGTGGAGTCAGAAGTCTGAGATGGGGCTCTCGGTGTATGAGAGAGCCCCAAGGCCAGGCTAGGGAGCCCCTTTCCCCCACTAGCTGGAGGATGCCGGCTGATTTGAACAAAGTGGGTGGAGCCATCAGTTGCTGCAGCCCACATGTTTTTCTTCTCTTGGTCAGAATGGGTTAAAGGAGGTGCCAGCGGTGCCCCAGTTCTCACCAGAAGACACTCAGCCAAAAGTGGCATGTGCGTCACCAGGGACCACAGAGTGACCCACTCCAAGGGCAGCTGGAATGATTCATTGAGAGCCCAAGAGAAAGATGCAGGGGTGGTGGGTGTGGGAAAAAACAGAGGAAAGATGGAGGAAGAAAGAGGGTTATTTTTGTCAGCAGGTACTTCAAACAGCAGAGCCGAGAGGGCAGATGCTGTTAAAATTCTCCAGCTGTGGCACGGCCAGCTGGGCTCATCTGGGGCTGTTGGCTCCCTACACAGAGGTGATGAGCCCTTCACGGGCTGATGGGTCCAGGACTCTCTCACTTGGTCACCCTGTGGCCACAGCCCAGGCCAACAACTGTGGACCTCCAATAAGTGATCTTGAAACAGAAGGCTGGTGCCCATCCCAGCTCAGCTGCCACCCCTCAGTACACATGCCTGAACTCAGTTCCTTTAGTGTGAAATGAGAGGTCTGTCTACCGGGGATGCTGGAGGACCACAGGTTTAGGACTGGGGCTTTGCTATCAGACCAGACCCCCATTCAAGGCTCAGTTTTGCCACTTACAGGCTACATGACCTCAGGCAGTGAAGTGCCCTCTCTGAGCATCAGGGTCTTATGCTTAAAATGGGAACCAGGTCAGTATCCCTCTTACTCCTGTTGTCAAGATTAAATGGGATGTCTCACCCTTCCTTCTCACAAATAGGTATTGTGTGTCAGCTGAGTGCTAGGTGCTGGGGATGGCTTTGTGGGGGTGAAGGCTCGGGGCATAGATACTGTAATTGCACCCAGCACAGAGTGTGTAATGTTAGCTGCTACCCTTAATGCCATTACCAAATTCCTGGCATCTCCCAGAATCATTCCATCACATGACTAGCCACTTAGGGCTAGTTGAATTGTTGCGGTCCTATTGAAGACATGTTTCCTGGATGAAAGGGGTGACCCCGGCAGAGGGCGGGCCAGCTACTCCATCCAGCTTCACTCCCTAAACCGAGACCGGCTCCCATTCACCCAGAAACAATGTTCCCACTTAATCATCTCAAGAAGTAGTGATTGTCCTTCCTTGATAACTAATGGTAATCGTCAAAGCAAGGGGACAGACGCTGTCATGTGTGCCAGGCACTGTTCTAAGCCGTTAAATAATTACTCATTTAATTTTCACAACCCCATTGGGTGGAGATATTATTGTTCCCATTTTACAGATGAGGAAATGGAAGTTTTGGAAAGAGAAATAACTTGCCTAAGGTCACACAGCTAGTAAATGGTAAGATTGGAACTGAAACCAGACAATCAATTCTATACTCTTAGCACTACCGTTGGGCTGTGACCTGCCTCCTGTGGTGTCTCTTTCACTCGTTTTTGTCCCTCAATGGATTTGTTGAAATTCCAAGCAAACTCTTGTAGGAATTTCAGTGGAGACACTCTGTAAAGCTGCAGATGGGGGATGGACACGCTGGATGCTTCCCGGAGGCATCAGCACCTCCTGCAAATCACAGTTACTGCCAGTGTCTCTGGTGTGGTACCTCCCCTCGTATGCCCGGCCTTTTGTTGACACGGTTGGCCATTCTGTTGACCAAGCCAGGCCCTGCTCAGCATTAGTACATCGCATTATTGACTCTCTCAGCCCTGCAGGGCCTGGAAGGGATTATTTTTTCAAGCAGAGTAATGTCTTACATCAGCCCGCTGCCCCAGGGACCTGATGAGTCAATGCAGTGGTTCTCAAACTCTGCTCCCTAGAACCCTAGGGCTCTATACAGTCGCCCCAGGAGCCGGGGGCGGGGGTGATGAAGGTGAGAGGGGGTCCAGGCCCTCTGGCCCTGCCACATCCTGAATGGCATCTCTTTGATCTGTTTTATATGTTGGATTTGAATATAAACTATTTGGAAAATCACGTTTTGTGGCAAATGAAAAAAACTTGTATTGAAACACATGCTACACAGAATTCCTCTGTGCCTTCCTCCCTTCTGCGAGGGTGGAGAAAGCAGTACTGATGGGTAAATAGTTTCTAGGATGCCCGTTGGATACGAGGCTAGTGTGATCCCAGCCTCAGCGATGGTGAGGGGGTCAGAAGGCATCCCTAAATGAGACTCACCTCCTCCATCCCCTCTTCTGTTTCAGGAGGCGTCTGCAGGAACGGGAGAGGTCCTTCTCTCCATCAGCTACCTCCCGGCTGCCAACCGCCTCCTAGTGGTGCTGATTAAGGCCAAGAACCTCCACGCTAATCAGTCCAAGGAGCTCCTGGGGAAGGGTGAGTGAGGTGTGAGAGGGGAGCTAGGGCCCCTCCCACTGCGAGGAATAGGTGCGGGGGGTGGGGGTGGCACCTGGGAGGCAGTGGGCACAGGTGAGCAGGGATGTGGAACGTCAGTACGTTTGTGGAGTCAGCCTCAGCCGTGTCCTCCACCCCAAACGTACACACCAATTTGGAAGGACACACTCACTTCTCTAAATTCACATCCATTCACTCCTGGGCCGATCCCACCCACTGGGGCCCAGGAATGAGCTAGCTGGGGCTCCCTACGTTGCAGATCCATGACGAGAAGAATCAGCCTTACTCATGGGTCATAGGAAGCCAAGGGTCAGACTGTAGCCAGGGAGTGGAGTGTCTGGGCTGTAGGGAAAATTTAGCCCAGCCCTCGTCAACCAGACCTGGCTGGACCCACCTTCCGGGCAGGTGTCGGGAAGCCAGGGTTCTCCTTCTCCAGTTTCAGCTAGCCGCCACTCTACTCCCCACACCCACCCTAGGCTCCTCTCTCTTCCCAGCCTTTGCCAACCTGCCATCCCCACACCGGCTGAGTGTGGGCGACAGCAGAAAGCGTGTGGGTGCACAGGCTAAGGCGGCGTCTGTGCATATACCCAAATAAACATCTCCTCAACACTCTGGGAGCCTTGGCTTTTCCTTCTGGATACCGCAGCACAGGCCCCAAGTCTTGAGGACCAAACAGCCTCTCCTGTCAGAGCAGAAAAGCAGCATTGGTCAGTCCTATGATACTTGGACCCGGAGCCAAGGGCTCAGAGCAGGATATAAATAAATAGATATTTATAGCAGCAAACAAATAAAGAATTGCCTCTGCATTCAGAACCTTTGAGCAAGAGATTTTTGGCGAATGAAATCAGAAGAGTTGGTCTGGCTGACAGATGCCTGAGCCAAAAGTCAGAATTCAATGCTTTTTCCTCATCCCCTCCTGACAATACTGTGTCTCCTGCTCTTTTTTTTTTAATCTTTATAGCTCCTGTCAGGACAATTACAGCTGAGCACTTTATCTCTCAAATATCTCTGCTGAAATAACAAACTAACCACCTGGGGGTGATAATTAGAGCAATAAATACAGAGTAACAATTATTCTCACATTTGCTTCGGAAACCCTGACTAATGAAAACACAATCTGAGTCCTGAGCCTCATGATGTTACCAGAAAGCTTGTCTAGTGACCTGTTGGCCAGTCTCCTGGGGTGGAGAGTTCTACTGGGGGTCAAGGCAGGCTGCCCTTACCCTCCGCATGAGGTCGGGATCCTCAAGTAAAACCTGCAAAAGAACAGATGAGAAGAACTCAACCAACCAGTAGGAGACCTACTATCTTAGGAACAGACAAAAATGCTTGGACGGAGAACCAAGGGGGTGAAGACGTAGGGATGGCTTAGTGTTTCTGGTCTGAGTTTAAAATCAAGCTGCAGGACGTCTGAGCCATCATCCTGGGCCTGGTTTGATGTGGGACATGAAGGCACTCGGAAGGGCTCACGACAAGCTTTCCTGGCTATACCTTAGCGTGACCCTGTCATGGGCCACCTGATGACCAGCCATATATATTGTGCTATGGTCTGTTCTCCACACTTGAGGCACGAGCTTTTGCCGTACCCCCATGTCTAGATCAGTGTCTGCCATATGGTGGGCATTTAATAGCTGTTGAATGAATACATGGCCCATGGGGTGGGGGGAGGGGTGGTAGAGAGGGTGCCTCAGTGCAGATCTTGAGCCAGAGACCCTGTCTCTCCATCCCCAAGAGGGAATATCGTCCCAGGCCCCACCACGCCCCAGAAGCTCACTCTCGGCCCTTCTCTCTGTCTCTGTCCCCCTGTTTCTCCCCAGATGTCTCTGTCAAGGTGACCTTGAAGCACCAGGCTCGGAAGCTGAAGAAGAAGCAGACAAAACGCGCCAAGCACAAGATCAACCCCGTGTGGAACGAGATGATCATGTTTGAGCTGCCGGATGACCTGCTGAGGGCCTCCAGTGTGGAGCTGGACGTGCTGGGCCAGGGTGCCGAGGGGCAGAGCTGCCCGCTTGGGCGCTGCAGCCTGGGCCTGCACGCCTCGGGCTCCGAACGCAGCCACTGGGAGGAGATGCTGAAGAATCCGCGCCGGCAGATCGCCATGTGGCACCAGCTGCACCTGTAGGCGGCCGCCCAGGCCGCCACCCTCCTCGGGCACAGCCCGCTCCCAGCCCCACTGTCCTCTGCGACCTCCTCTTGTGCCCCATTCGCATTCTGACACCAGAAGACAGATGTGTGTGCGAAGACCAGGACCCTCTTCCTCTCCCATCACACTCCTGTTTCTTAAAAACGAGCAAGGCAGGGCAGGGCGGAGACGGGACATTTGGGTCAGGAGGAATGCGTTTTGCTTACCTGTGTTATTGAAGAGACACTTATCATATACGGTCTGTGTGCAGGTTTTGCAGTGGGGGTCAGGCCAGATGCAGAGAAAGCTTAATCTGGGGAATAATGGATGCAAGGAATGTGGCTTTTTAAAAATAAGTGTGTCAAAACGGATGACAGAAATGATGTATCCTGGATCATCTCATAAGAATTAGAGATTGTCAGGGTGGATGGAATCTTAGCCAGCATGAAATCGTGCTACTGACCCAAGGCACTAACTAACCCAGCAGTTCTCAAACCTTAGTGTGTGAAGAATCACCAGCAGATTCCCAGGCCCTGTTTTAGACATTCCGAATCCGTAATCCTGGCTGAACCCCAGGAGGCTGCATTTTTAACAAACACAGAGTAGTTTGCATGCCAAGGTTGGAGCACCGCACTTGGAGAGATCCCTTTTACAACATCCCAGACAGGGTTTCACAGTCCTCGTCAGGCCCCCAACACCCTGGGGCTGCCGGTGCCAATGGTGGACATCTCAATTGTTGATATAAAATTTAGGAGCCTCCGTTTTTAATGTCATCATTTGAATTCTTAATGTTTTCATCTGTGCTTTTCAGATCCTGCTCTTGGACTGAATTTTGTGCTTTCTATTGAATAATTGTATTGTTTCATCTCGAAATCAGTTTATGTTATACTTGGGGAGACCTTCCCTGACCAGGAATAGGTGGGATCCCCCGTTAGTTATTGGATGCTGGTTGTCACGTCCACCAGCATCACCAAAGTGACCCTCTGAGTCAAACGCATCCCTTCTCAGCATACCAGCCACTTGAGGAGGAATTCAGTTTGGGGCACATAGTAATTTAGTCTGGCTCTGTGGAGGTAGAGAAGGAAATGAGGTCTTTTGCAAATGTGCCCCTGTCCCTCTGTTTTTAGGACCTATCACTTTCATTAGTAAATAATGAGCAGCTAGGTTTCAAATCAATAGCTAATTATTCCAAATAGCTGTCCACATCATTAATAACATTATGAGCCTTGCTGAGTGGTTATAATCTTTGCCTGGGAACCAGGATTCCTGGGTTCTGTTGTTGACCGTCCATAAAATAGGACTAGTGACACGGCAGCTCTGTCTCTGTGAATGATGTGATAGATGAAATTGTACTTGAGAGCTATAGGCATCCCTGGCTAGAGACAAACTCCAAGGCCACCAGCAGATCATCTTTAAGCTTCATGTTGGGAACTGACCATGCCCGGAAAGTGCCAGAATCATCCCAGGCATTTCCAGAACCATGGATTCTACATTTGGACTCTTTAATACTGACATCTAAACTCTGGGCCTTCAGATGTCACCCAGGCCCCTGACCTAAAAATGAATTCCTTTCCTTCAGTCCTTTAACAAGTCAAATCATTCTTGGTCTCTCCCTGAGAATCTGGTAGAGACATATCAACTTTGTGTCGTTATTTTCCCTTTCTGGACAGAAGTAGAAAAACATTTAGAAATAATTTCGACCTGTCCCCTGAAGAAACAGAAAAATATCTAATCCCTCTCAAATGGGAAATTCTTTCACGTAACTGGAAATCTCTCCCATTAAGGCTGGCCACCGTCTGCCAAGTTTTTTTAGGCAAGGCATTTGTTAGTGGTTTCCTACGACCTGTTTTTGAGATCCCTCTCACCATTCTGGTCTCCCTTTTTTGGTTGGCATGCTGAAACAGAACAAAACATTCCCTATGTAAGCTGACCAGTACTCTCTTCTTGGTAACATCTTCTACTCCAATCTAAAAAAGTCTGAATTCTAGACTTAAAATCAGGAGACGTGGGTTCTACTTCCTTATAAGTCCATTCACCTGCCTTACAGGCACACCAAAGGATGTTTGAGGTGAGTTAATGGGGCCCCTGATCCCAGAATATCAACTCCACCCACAGTCATTCTATCATGAGGCATTCATTTCTTTGGATCTCAAAGGTTTAGTTTTCCAGAATCCAAACTAAAAGTTGCCTCTGATGGGAGTCAAATGTCACTGCTTAACATGTTAGGTGTCAGCCATCACCTCACTTAACAAGGTTGTATAGAAATGAGACAGATTTTGCAGGGGTTTTTGCCTGTTGTGTTCACTGGTATATTCCAAATGCCTAGAATAGAACTGGCTCATGCACCCTCAATAAATATTTGTTGAATGAATTAATGAATGAAGACTGGATAGGGGAGTAGGCAGGAAAAGACACATTTTTATGTAAATGGCATAAAATCAGAGTCCTAGCTGAGTTCTCAATGGTAAAGTCATCAGGCACCTCAGCAGTTGGCCTAGAAATTCATGACACTGAGTATTACCATTCACCTAATAACAATTTATAGCTCACTATGTAAATGTAATTAATGATAGACGAGATTATAAAAGCTGTGCTTTTCCACCAAAACTCCATCTCAGTGAATTTTAAATTACCCAGAGATATCAGACTGCCAGATGAAAAAACTTCACTAATCTTTGCATCAGCTTACCTTGTACCAGATACACTTGCAATTTACTACCAAATTAGTGTAATTGAGTCTGTGTGAACGTATCTGATGTTTTTTTTTGAAAGGAACACCTTGTCCTTTGCCAGGGAGCATTTTCTAAGAAGTGCATGAATCAGAGGTGAAAATAAAGTGAGAAACCATCTCTGACTGGGCTGTCGCCCACAAGGTGATCTGGCTGTGTCATAGATACATGGCGATGGGGTAGAGAATTGGGAGTCTAATCTCATTAATCTGTAACTCACTCCTTGCCTCAAATCAGTATATATTTGTTGAGTGCCTATTGATCAAGACCTTGCACGCATCTGTCCATTTCAATCTGAGATGTGACTCTTGGTGTGGATTCAGTGGCAAATCACCACAAACAAAACTATGTAGAGAGAACAATTTGGGAGAGCAGTTCTTCAGGGGCAATTCCTTTGGGATGTAAAGGAGTCCTGGGCAGTTTAAGCCAAATGGAGGTGAGGACCACCAAAAGAGAGACCTAGTCCTTGTGATTTGTTTTTGCTGCCTGTGTTCCTGTTGTCAATTCTAAGTGTGTGTCTGTTTTGCAATCATGAACCGAAGCACAAAACGACGCATGAGATATTGTAGTCACATGTCTGGTGTCACACTTTGGAGCAAAAATCTTGCAGTGGTAAATAAATAATTTCCGACAGGGTCAGCTGCCTGGTGTTTTTTATTCCCTTTTACTTAATATTTTAGACATATAAAATGTAGAAAAAATAATTTGATAAACACACATGAACCCCTGCCAAGTTTTATAAAACTTGACAAATACAGTTGAAATCCCCTCAGCCTTTCACTCAGGAGACCACCATCCTGAATTTAGGGTTACTCACCTCAAGCCTTTCTTTATCTTTTTACTACCTGTACATGTAAACCCTGAGCACTATAGAATATTTCGTGTTTTTAATTTGAAATTGCATCACATTATTTTTGCTCTACATTAAAATTTTGAGCTTTATCCATGCAGATTTATTTAGCTCTAGTTCCTTTATTTTTTTTGCTGCTGTATTATTTTCCATTGCATGAATATACCACAGTCCCATTCTCCTGTTGACGTATGTTTAGATATTTCTTTTCCTTTTTTTTTTCCGTTAGAGGAAATGCTGCTGTGAACGTTCTTGGGCAAGGTCTCTTGGGGATTTAACTTTATTCTTGAGAAGAAAAATCAGGTGGAAACTAGAGACTTTCTCTAATGTCCCCCAAAGTAGTACTCCCATCACTGGAAGAGTCAGGGCAGTGGCTTGGGGTTCACCTGTGCTCCAGGTGGTGGGCAGGGACAAGGGAACTTCCAGAATCCTGTCATCTTAGGCCCTCCTGGTGGCTGATGGAGCCCTGGCTTCCGGAAGGGGCTCAGGCATTAAGCCAGGGGAAGGGCCTGAATTTTCAAGTCAGTAGGCAGTCAGCCAGGTCACGTGGAATTAAAACCAAAGGCTCTTAAAAAGGATAAATGAACCATAAAGAAAAGCTCTGCTTTTCAAGTCTGTGCATGTAATTCCTTATTTTATATCATATACGTATTTGTTATCTTTTAATTACAGCCAGGATTTAAACTTCCATAATTAAATAGAAGTGGGTTTTATCCCACGTAGCCAAATACTGTGTAGACTATGTTTCACAGGTAACTATGAATATGGCTCCTGGAGCCCAAAACTAATATTTGAGAGTCTGGATTTATATAAAAGAGAAATGGAAGAGGCAAGAAGAGTTCAGGAATCATTTTATATGGGGCTTTCCCCTGAACCTCCTTAAATAACAAACTCTGCTCCTGCCTATGAAATAACTCAAATCTAGAGCACTGCATTTAGGAGCTGAGAACCTGCAACCCAGCTGGGCTTTGTCACTGCCACCTTCATGGCCCTGGGCACGTCACTTGCCTCTGGGCTTGTGCCCGCATCTGTAAAATAAATTTGGACAAAATGATCACTCTTCAAGTTTGAACATTTTGTGATTTGGTAATTGAGACTTTTCACATTATCTCTGGCCTCCAATCTCATGCATAAAACGAACTAAACCCACGTACACGTGTACCTGCCTTCCCTGCCCCGGGCCTGGTGTCCTGACAGCCACCCGCTCCTCCAGACAGTATGCGATGTTACCTGAGGCTCTGAGTCAGCCTCTTCTCATTTGCTTAATTGCTAATGGAGCCAGTGGTAATTTTCCACCCAAGAGTTTCTATTTTTTCAGAGCCAGTTAGAAGCCCAACATTTCCAGAGCTTGGAACCCTGGCATCTGTTCTGTCTCCTTCCCTGGGCAGATGCCTGGCAAGGACAGAGCCATGGGAAGTGGCTGTGGATGGGTTTAGGGGGTTGGGTGTTTTCTTGGTACCAGCCTTGGAGAAGGCCCCCTGTGCCCTGCCCTCATCTCCTGCAGGTGAGCCAGCACAGATGATCCCTGGCGGGGACCTTGGCAGCTTCCCGAAGCCAGAGATGGGGGCAGGTGCCTACCTGGGAGGAGGTGGGAGGAAGCCTGTCTTAGGACTGGAAGCCAGATGTTACCATAGAAACCAGTCTACTGGTGGCTTGTCCTCAGCCAGGTGAGGTCTCTTCTCAAGGCAGACTCTGCTGGAGCCTGGTTTCCCATCCCAGTTTCCCAGCACTCATTCTTGGTGGCTCAGGGCAAGTGGGTGATGGCAGAAATCCTGTTTCAGAAACTCAGGATTCAAACCGGGGACAGACAAGGAGAAATCTGTTCTTCCAGCCAGAAACAAACCAACCCTCTTTGCAGTCGCTTTTCCCTCGAGAGCCAGGTGAGTTGAGCTGTTGACCAGAAGAAGGTGCCCTGAGGCTCTCTCTCCAGGCTGAGAAGGAAAAGGTGAGTCAGGCAGAGGTCTCCAAACCAGCTGTGGCATAGGTATTGGTAGCTCTGTATTAAAAGTCACAGGCAACCCCTCATCCAGGGTAGACCCTGGGATTCAGGGTGAAAGAAGGGAACCCTAAACTTCCTAGCATCTACTTCAACCTGATGTTAGAGGTAACAGTAACGATGATAATGACGCTGGTCACCATGTTGTTAAGCCTCTGCTCTGTACTGAGCCCTGAAGACGCAGACTCAGATAAATGACTTGTCCAAGGTCTCACAGCTTGTAAGAGGCAGAGGGGGAATTTGAATCTGGTACCACTCTAACCCTAAAGTTCAGGCTCTGACTTAGAGCCAGTGGCCAAGGGTTTTTACTGGAAACGTAACAGATGCATAGGCAGTAGTTTCACAATGCTACCTGGAACCACGGACTCAGAATTGCCACTCTGGAAGGAGCTGGAGAAGTTCTCTTCCCTGGGGGAACTTGGAATACCTGCCTGGGTGGGGTGGAACATTATCCAAAGGACAAGAGCAGGATGGAGTGGAGGAGAGCTCAAGTAAGCACCTCAGGGGCCGCCTCCACTTTGTAGAGAAGGGGCTGGGTCAAGGCCAGATGTAGCCGGGTGTCAAGTGCTGGGGCATCCTAGTCAAATGAGCAAACTGAGACAGAGACAGGCAAAGTGGAAGAATCTGGGATTTCTCCTGTGACCAATACAACATTGCTGGGATTGCACTTTTATCAGGCAAATGAAATTTATGTTCATTCATTCATCCCTTCGATAAACAATGATTAGGTGCCTACTATGTGACAGGAACTGCACACAGTGGTATTAAAAAGTCTCTACTTTTCCCTTATGGGCATTACAATACAGAGGAGGAAGACCAGACATAGAACACACACACACACACACACACACACACACACACACGATAATTACACAGTTCCAAAGTGAGATAAGTGTTATGAATGAAAAGCTCAGGAGGAACAATGAATAGCGCCTTGAGGGTGGCTATTTAGAGGGCGTGGTGGGGAAAGACCCCCTCAGAAGGAAGCGTTTTAGCTGACACTTAAAAGATGAGAAGAGTTTGGCCAGGCAACCATCCTGGGGAAAACCATCCCAGGCAGAGGGCACAGGGTACTGGGAGGTCCTGTGGTGGGAAAGAGCCCAGTGAGCTTGAGGAACAGAGAGGAGGCCAGGGAGCACGGGCAGAGGAGGGCACAGGAGCCCAGGAGGTAGGCAGGGGCTGGACAAGGCAGGGCTGATGGGTCACGATTGGGACTTTGGATTGAACTCTAAGAGCAATGGGAAACCCTTAGAGGCTTCTAAGCAGAGAGGATACCACGACTAGAGCTGTGTTCTCAAAAGATCACTGTAGAAATGGTCACATAGCGGACCTTTGGGTCTTCAGGCCAGTCTCCTGAGTCTTCTCTCTGGGGTGAACTTGTCTTTTGAAGCTTGGAGAGAGAAGCTGGGGCAGCTTGCCACATCCTCCAAGCCCCACTTTGGGGAGACCGAGCTCACAGCCAAGTGCAGATGGAATATTTTTCTTTTCCTTGCTTCCCAGCTGCACATGTGGGTCAAATCCGATGGCCAGCAGTGGGGCGGGGCTGACCCTGGTTCACCGGAGCTGGTTAGACATGGACAGCTGTTCCCCTTTGCTCCTTCCTTCCCACTCCCCCTCCCCCGGGAAAAGAAGAGAACCCCAACATTCTATGGAGACTGTGGAAAGGCCTTCACAACAGGAAGCCTCTGGGTGACCTAGGGGCTGGAAGGGACACAGGCTGGGAGGAAGATGGCGGGAACTGAGAAGCCGGAGGTTCAGAAAAAGGGAGAGGGAAGGCCCATGGCAGGAAGCTGGGCTGGGGTGAGAAGGGGCTGGGAGGAGGAGGGTTCAGCATCCGGGAGGAAACAATACAACCACTTTTCTATATTTTTCTTGAATGTATGCCCATCTTCTTTCTAAAACAATTTGGGCGAAACGTCACTTATCGGGACTTCCCTGGTGGCGCAGTGGTTAAGAATCCGCTAGCCAATGCAGGGGACACGGGTTCGAGCCCTGGTCTGGGAAGATCCCACGTGCCGCGGAGCAACTAAGTCCGTGCGCCACAACTACTGAGCCTGCGCTCTAGAGCCCACAAGCCACAACTACTGAAGCCTGCGCGCCTAGAGCCCGTGCTCCGCAACAAGAGAAGCCACCGCAATGAGAAGCCCGCGCGCACCAACAAAGACCCAATGCAGCCAAAAATAAATAAATTAATTAAAAAAACAAAAACAAAAACATCACTTATCACCCACCCCCGGACCAGTGCCATTAGCAAACTCCTGGGGAAGGACCCCTCCCTGGGGATTGAGTCTGCCAGTGGAGAATCATGCGAGGTAGTTGGAGGGAGAATTAGAACACAGTTTACCTGCAATAAAATCTGAGATTTTTGTGGGCTAAATGTGTGTGAGGGCAGAGAGATTTATTTTAAAGGGTTTTGGTGACACCTCTTTTTGGCCTGACTGGTGGGTGAGGCATGTAAGTTACCTGGTGGAAGTGGACTCGGATGGGGGAAAAGCGAGAACAGCAGGAAGGGACTTGAAAGGCCTCTTCCAGTTCCTTCTGACCTGGCAGGCAGTAGGCATCTCACCTGACACCCAAGCATGGGACTCATTCTGAATCGCCCTGAGCACGGGCTGGGAGAGAGGCGAGAAGGCAGAGATTCGACCTCCGTGAGTAAATTTAAATGCTTTTATTAACAATCTCCTTACATTACAAGGATAATATGACAAAAGGAAAGTTTCTGCGTACATATCATGATAAACCAACATAGCTCTATTTGTATCCAGTGTTCTAGGTCCCGTCACACAGGTACTATAAAGCGTAGTCTGCAAAATAATAACATCAAGAGTTGTTGTTTTTAAGAAAGAAAGTATTAACATATTAATATGTATGTGATAATAGACTCCTAGGTATTCCCCCCACCCCCACTGTGTTTTTCCTTTGTGATTGAAATGAAACGGTTCAGCAGCGTGGGGGGTGGAGAGAAGGAGAGAGACGGGGCTGAAAAAGACGGAATCAGACTGCTGGCTCTTCCGGAGAGACAAAGGTGAAGACTGAGGGTGCCCCGAGGGCAGCCTGGCCCTTGTCTTTTTGTGAGCAGTATTGTAACCGGCTGTCCTCCTCTGGAGGGAAGGCCCGGCGCCCTTGATGCCCCATGGTATGCTCTCTCTCTGAGGTACAGTGCATTGTGGGATTGCTACCCGGGGATGCCCATCCCCTGGCCACGGGTCTGGTCCACCGCAGAGGGAGGAAGGCTCGGGCCGGGCCTGGTCTCTCTTGAGCCAGGCACTGGAGGGTGTTTGGAGGCCCGGTTGGCAGCTAGCTGTGGCTCAAGGAGACCCAGGTGGACATGGAGGGGAGAAGAGGTGGGCACTGTCAAAACAGACCCGCCCCAGACTGTAGGTATGGGGATGTCTGCTGGGGACTGAGGTACGTTGGTAAGATGGTAGGGAAGAGTAGGGCAGAGGTCAGAGGAGGCTCGGAGATGGGAGATAAGCGCCTTTGGAGGCCAAAAGGCAGAGGCTGGTCTAGAGAGCAGAGGATGCCACTGCCCTCCGTCTCCCATCATCTGTAGCCCCTTCAGCCCCTCCTCCCCTACCTCCCGGGGAAGGAAACGATCGAGAGAAACCTGGAAGTGAAACGGGTTTCTGATTCTGTCAGGGCTGCACAAGCCCTTCGTCATGCTGCCAGTGGCACCAGTGCCCCCTCAGGCCCCCAGACGTCCCGGCCATCTAGGGGTGGGAGCAGGGACAAACTGAGGAAGGCGCCCTCCCCAGAGGAAGTGAATGAGCTTGGGGCATCCGGCTTAGCCTCTGCCTCGAGTCACAGAATCAGAACAGTGTACGTGAACTAAACCTGCCTGTTACGGTGCCGGTGGGGTGAGGGGTCACTGGGCCTCCGTGCAGGAGAGGGAAGAGCGTTGTCCTGAGTACAGCCAGCAGTAGCCGCAGCTGTGCAAAGTGGGCTGGGCCAAAGCCCTGCTTCTGAACTTGAGTTGCTACTGAATTTATGAGTGTGCGGATATGTCTCTCTCACCCTTCCCCGTTAGCTGATGCCCCCTGCCCTGGCCAGAAAGCCTCTGGATGGTGGGCAGCGCTGGCTGGCCATGCTGCCCTGGCAGACAGCGATGGAGTGGGTGAGGGAGGCCAGGACGGCTGTAGTTCAGAGGTTTGGCCTCTAGGGGGCAGCAAAAAGCATCTAAAGGGGGAGCGGGTGGCATCTTTCCTGGACCTCTCTTGGTCCAATTTGCACCTTTCCTATGGCCACAAATGCTGCTCATTCCTGTGAGGGGGAGGGTATTTGGGGAAACTGTGCAGTGGTCCCTCCACCAGGGGTCAGAGACCACACCCTACTGCCAAGCAGCAGTGACCACCCAAGCGTAGGCTTGTGGGGGGCGGGGACTAAGGGGGCACTTCAGGGGGAGCTCAGGGGCTGAGTATCTCCTTCCAACCTCAGACCAAGCCTGCGGGAAAGAAGAGAAAGTGCACGGAGAGGGCCAGGGCCCGGCTCCCCTCCTCTCCAACACTCTGGGTCGGAGGCCCCGTTCCCAGCAAACCCTGCCTGCTCAGCTTCCCCGGCCCCCCTGCAAAGGCTCTGCCTCCTCCCTCTTCTCAAGCGACAGGCTTTCCCGCTGCTCTCCCAGCTCTCTATAGACTCTATTTTTATATCTATTTAAACATAGAAATGTATAAATATATAGGATATTATTCATAGATATATAGACGGGATTTAATCTCTTACTCTGTGTGTATACGTACTGCATATGTCCATATATACAATATATATGCTGTAGCATTTGTATCATACACTGCACATACCCCTGCTTCCATGCACTCTCCTAGGGAGACTGGATTGCATAGGTATTTCCAGGGCGATACCACTTGAAGGGATGGGGGGATGGGGAGAGCCAGACTGAAGAGGAGGGCCGTACCATTTTCCTCCCAAAAGGGCACTTTTTCTCCCTCTGGCTAACACACAAAGATCACCTCAAAGGCTTCTTAAAATATCACAGCTCCATCCACTCAGCTAAAGCACCCTGTCTACAGATAGTAGAGAGAGGCCTTCCTCCAAGCAGGAGAAGGGCCCTGTGTATCTCTGGACATAATCTTCCCTCCTCGAGGTTGGAGGAGGGAGCCAGCCTAGAACCCATGACCCAGCACCACGTCCCCCAGGAGACCGGCATCTGCAATGGGACTGTCCCAAGCTCACCTGCCCTCTGAACATGTCTTTCTTGTCTTAGGAAAAGGCACTCCCCACTTTGGCTGTCCCAGGTTGGCCTGGCTGGGCCTGCTGCTTGAAGGGGCAAGGGGATCCAGAGCCTTCTACCCAAACTGGGTGTAGGGACCAAGAAAGAACATGAATTCTACTTGGAAATCCACCCAGACCGAAACCACAACCAGCTCTAGATACAGAATTCCTGTTCCTACGGGGGGTGGGAGAAAAAACAAAGGGGGGAGGAATCTAGAAGTTCTCTTTCAACCCCCAAGCCACTTCCTGGACCCCGTGAGGCTCCAGGTGAACAGCTAAAATGATGCCCGCCCCACAGCCCAAGCTGGACCACGTCTGGTCCATTTCAGTCTCTCCACGATCATTTTCAGCACTCTACATGCTTTTGCCTGTTTTCTCCTTCTTGGTAACACTTCTAAACAATTGGAAAATATTTAAACATCATCTTAAATAATTACAAGGTCCCTTCTCCAAATCAAAGCATCAACATAAGCAAGTCAAGGAGAGGGGCCTCAGCAAGACAACGCAGCACGGAAACAGGTAGCAGGGGTGGGGTGGAGACCTCCAGCTGCCCTAGATTCAGGGCCCAGCATCGAACGCGACCATCCAGGGATCCAGGACGTCGAGCCTGGTCTCATCCTCCAGTGAGGATGAGGAAATGAGGGTCTGCCCAGCACCATAGGACGTTGCCCGCGGCCATCAAAGAAAAAAAAAAAAAAAAAGCTGGTGTTGTGGATGCCCGGATTCTCATATTCAACCAGGCAGGCGAAACTTGGAAATTGGGACATGGCAAGAGTTACAGACAGGGCTGGGTTGTCCTCGGGTCTCACAGATAGGTACAAAATGGCAATGGGTCTTTTTTTTCCTCCATTGAGGAAAAGCAGACCATTTTAATCACAAGGGCTTCTGGCTCCCGAGCTCTGCGATGTCTCTACTTGGCACAATTGGCCACAAACCTGATCTCACTTCCCGCCCCCTCCATGAACCGAAGAAAGTCACTAATCAGCCAACCCAATGAGGACAAGTTTCAATTCTAGAGACACAGACCTTTCATTCTAAGCCAATGGTTGTCACTCCTAAGCCAGGGGCTGAGTTTAAGGGCTCTGTCTCGTCCTAAGGGATGAGGATGCAAGGACCTCCTGGCCACAGCTTTTTGTACTTATCAAAGGGAGGTTAGACTGCCCAAGCATGCGGTTCCCTGGGCCAAACCCTGAGGGTCCCCACAGCCCAAGAGTCCTTCTCAAGGACGCAGAAGAGTGGAAACGCCAGGGATGGAAATCACGGGTAATTGCATGCAGCATTCACAGGATAGAAGCACTGGAGCCTCCAAGGGGTAAAGACTCTGTCAATTGCAGTGGTGTGTCACCCAAATTGCTCCCTGTCCCAAGGCAAAGTGGCCTTCAGAGTGCCATGGGCACCTGGCGTTTTAGAGATGCCTTCCCAAACTTCAGGACCCGCCAGAGAGCTCATCCTCTCTGAGGTCTGGAGTCCAGCTGGGCAGGTGACGGCTAGCAGCCTCGTGCTGCTAGCAGCTGCTCATGCTTCTGGCCCAGAGGCAGGTGGCCAGCTCCTGCCCCTCTAAAAAGACAAGGTAGACACTGGCATTGGCCCAAAGGATTTTTTTCCCCTCTGGATAAAAATTTGAGCTAATTTTGGCCACGGCCTCCTGAGAGGAAACAGTCGCAGCCCTGATGCGGTACTCAGGCAGCCATCAGCGATTCTCTCCTCCTGGTTTCCAAATGAGTGGTCTAGGGGAGGACTCCCTATCTCCTGACATAGTGGGTGGGGAGGTGCAGAGGGGGGCAGGAGGAGGCGTAAGGCAACTGTTGGCTAGAAGAAAGGATCCGGACTACTGTTTCTGACCCCTACGGAGGCCCACCTTGCCAGCCATCTCTGCCCTCAACCCATCTTAGTCTGTGCGATGTTCAAAGGAAGCTCCCACAGACACGGTGGTTTGGGTGTGTGGTGGAGAGGAAGTTGGGGAGGGGAAGGTGGACCCTTGTGCTTTGCACTTGACCACAGTTACTGACCCTGATGGGAGGAGGCGGACGGGGAGAGAAGACATCGGCCTAAAGTGGAGAAGTGGATGAAGCTGGGAACTTCAAAGCATGAGGAAGGGCTCTGGGTCTTTCCTTGCAAGTTCCTGCTAACTCTCTCCTTGTTCAGAGGAGGGTGGGAAAGTACGTGCGACTGGGGAAGGGGGTGAGGGGTGAATGTCACCAGGCAGGGGTGCATTGATTTGTTGAAGAAGGCAGCATATGAGGCCTGGCAGTGGGACAGTCGGAGAAAACCAGTTGGATTTTTGTTTTTTTAACATGCTACATCACTGTTGAAAACGAACAAAAAAGTTTCAAAAATAATATATAATATATATAATATATTTATATAATGAAAAGCTATCGACTAGCAGCAATGACTCTAAAGTTATCTTAGCACCAAGACCATGGGGTGGGGGGAAGGGATCTGGAGGGGGTGAAGGTCTGGCAGGACAAGGAAGGAGGGGTTGACATGTTCAGTGTTGATGACAGTTCCACTCCGGTTCTCAACGGTGGCATGAGCCCTCGGAGACAAGATAAACCAAGAAGGAAGGAAGCCACCACAGTTTTCTAATGTCTGAGCTGAGCAGGTGGGGGACGCTGGAGCCATGCCTGTGGCCAGATCACACCATCCTTTGCCCACCCTCTGCCAACTGAGAGGGATGGCTCCCGACAGACCACAGACAATGCAGCTCTTCCTCCCTCCCCCCAATATAACCTGCACCCACGATGTAGGATCTCTGCATATCAGATATGCATACAGATGTGGAAACATGGACAGAAGTTTTTAACAGCTCACGCACATTTTTTAAAAAAACTCCCTTGCGAGGTATACTGGTAATTAAACGAACAAAAGAGCATTGATCAAGACTCCTCTAAATTAAACCACTACTTGCCTCAGGGAGTAGGCGAGTGGCTATTTCTAAAGCTTATATCTCGGTGTGTGGGTGTGTGTGTGTGTGTGTGTGTGCATGTGCGTGTGCGTGTGTGTGTGTAGGCTGATGCCTTGAGAGTCCTGTCTTACCTCTTGTGTATTCCTTTCTTTTAGGACGTCTCTACCCTGTTCAAAAAAGGAAGCGTTCGCCGGCATAGATGCATTACCCACTTTCCCACTACCTTCCTGCCAGGCTGCAGGGCTTGTCATCAGCCTTACTGCAAAAGAAGGACCCAATCTCTAGAGACTCTCATCGGAGTTATGCATAACCCAGGGCACAACTTGCATTGACATCTCCTGCCACTGAACTCTAGCAGGCATTTCTTGATTATTAAAGGGAAAAAAAAAATACCCCCAAACACATTATATGATTATAAAGACAGAGTATAAATAATTCATGTAAATTGAATACATACTTTTCATTTTACTTGTTTTTAGCCAAAACTCGCTGCCCTACTAGGGTCTAGACTTCTTGGCTCTTCATTTCCCCCATATTCCCTGGATCTGAATGGGATTATATTATGTGATCCCACACCAGGTAAAACAGGAATGCAAAGAGCTCGCGCCCCACCCCCCCTTCCCCGGGATTTCAAGCTCGGTTGTAAGGCGATTTTGCCTTCAGTATAACAGGTAAAATGTTTAGGATCCAGGGGTCTGGAAGGAGGGATTCAACAGACAAGGGACAGGACAGGCGACACGGGTAGGGAGTGGTGGTTGTCACAGTCTGACCGACACTTTTGTTTCTGAGACAGTGAAGGAACGCTGGTCAGGAAATGAATGAAAATCTCTCAAGCTGAAGTCGGGTGGGAGAGGGAAAAGTCAAGTACCCCGATCCAGAAGCACAGCCCACCCCATCCCAAATGAGAGATCTGATTCCGCTGGACCAGCTGGTCAATGAAGAGGCCAAGAAACCCCCCTCATAAAACCAAACAAGAAAAAAAAAAAAGGCAAGAACAATACACCCAAACCCAAACCCCTCAACCCCCAAAATGAGAACAGAAACAAAATGAGCTACCTAAAGGTGATGACAGACCCGTCATTTTAGCTTATGCGGTTGGTTGACTGTGAGGTGGGAACACGTGTGGCCCCAGCACATGCTTCTGTGAGTGAAAATGAGTTTCCACGTGTGTTGCAGCTGCCAAGTTTTGTAGACGAGAGTCAGTTTCTGACATTATTCCTTTCCCAGTAGCTTCTGGTGGATGTGTCACCTTGGTTTTTAACGTTTTTTCAGTGTGGGTTTATATATATATATATATATATATAATATAATATAATATATATTTATATAATATATCAAAGCTTATGAGTATAGATTAAAAAAATATTCAACAGCTTAGTGAACTCTGCGATCCGGCTCCCTAAATATCCGGATAAAACTCTGACCCGTGGTCCACGGTCTGCAGCACTGGCTTCTGTTCCAGCGCAGACATCCTGCTGAGGACCTCGGCCGACAGTGTGTAACTGTTGCCAGACTTCTCCTCGAACCAGCTGTCCAGGGCTCGCTTGGCATCAAAGTTGGCAATCGGAGGGCCGTTGACAGCGATGGTCAACAGGTCACTGAGCTGCTCCAGAGTCAGGCGGGAGCGGTGGTTTTTGCGAACTCGCTGCAGGGCGTTTCGGCCTTTCTCGCAGCAAGCGGTGGAGGTGGGGAGGACTTTGAGGACCTGGATGATCTTGTTCAAGAGTGGAAACCTCTGCTTGTATTTGCAAATGTGGCCGATCAGGTCTTTGAAGCCGTTTTTGGTGTAGTAATCAGCCTTGAGTTCCCGCCACTCCATCAGCAGACTCCCCCGGGGGTCCAGCCCTTCCCTGCAGACATCCCGGGAAAAGGTGGGGATGGCCTCCAGGTGATCAAAGATCTGAACCATGTCCTCCTTGCCGTAGCTCATGAGCTCCTCGCTGTTCCTGGGCCAGGCGGCCAGATCAAACACCTGGCAGGCCTTCACGAAGATCCGGCTGCGGGAATCGAACCTCTGAGCCAGGATCACTTGGGTCTTCTGGCAGATCTTCTCCCGGATGGACTGGAACTTGGCCTCGGCCACCCTGAGGTTCTTCGTGGAGATCCCGTTGAAGCTCTCCCGGAAGTTCTCCTCGAACTCCTGCAGGTACTCCCCCGGAGAGTCGGCCAGCCGGCTGATCTCCTGGATGGCCTCCTCGAGCTTGTCATCCACCTGGGACACCAGGAGGTACTCGCCCTGGAAGACGTAGGCCAGGCGTGACAGCACGGCGATCACGTCCAGGAGGAAGTAGATGAGCTTGATTGACTGGTAGTCCATGAGGAACTGCAGCAGGGCCAGCGCGATGGCCGAGGCGTCCGCCCTCTGGGTCTGGCTGCTGACATCCTTGAGGTGGGCCACCACCTCCAGGTAGTCCTTGATGAGGGCGTTGAGGACGCTCTGCTCTCCGATGATCCACCTCACAGCCCGGATGTCCCCTAGGAACTCTGTCTCCTCGCAGAGGGTGGACGCCGTGGACCGCAGCTCGCACATGAGGCGTGGCGAGTAACGGTAGAAACTCAGCAGCTGCTTCAGATTGTTCTCCAGCTCCTCCAGGCAGGGCAGCTCCTTCCCACTGATGGCATCCAGGATCTCCAGGTGGGGCCGATGTACCATGAAGGGCAGGCACAGCAGCCAGGGCAGTGTCTTGCGGATCGTCATGAACATGCTGGCCCGCAGGCTGGCTGTGACATTGGCCCCGTCTATGCCCAAGCCAACGGTGGGCTTCTCATCCTGCAGCCGAATGCCCAAGGCAGAAAAGGCCCGGTCAAGCGCCTGGAGATAGCTCTCTGTGCTGGAGAACCCCAGTTCCTGCAGGGACAGGAACTCCGTGGCCGGGGGCCCGTCGCTGCTGGTGTATTGGACGTAGACCGCCACGGTGTCAGCCAGCAGGTCGTCACTCTGTCCATCCAGGATGATGCTGAGGCACGGTGACTGGCGGATGCGCTCCACCAGGTCTTCGCGCAGCGCCCGGGCGATGTGATGGATGAGGATCTGGCAGTCTCCCTCGTTCATGTACTGGTCCACCACCTTGAGCTCGCACTTCCGCAGCAGCTCGGCCAGGGGCCGGAAGTCCAGGTAGGGCCTGCCCTCCAGGGCCAGGTGGTAGGCGGTGTTGAAGAGCAGGGTCATGTTGCGACACATCTCTTCCGTCTTCTCGGGGTGCATGCGGAGCTTGTACAGCTGCAGGCACTTCTTGTGCAGGTTGCTCTGGCTGTGCAGCTTGATGGTGTGGATCTTGAACTGCTTGGAGCCGATGATGAAGGCCGAGGTGCGGGAGGACTGCACCGTGTACTGGCGGCAGACATGGCACCACATCTCGTTGAGGGTCGGGGAGTACCGCAGGAACCAGAATTTCTTCAGCCACTCCTGCTTGAAGCGCCGGATTCGGCGCCCGGTGGCCGACGACATCTTGGAGGGCTCATCGGTGGCCGTCATCATATCGTTGGAGACGGATTCGTCTGCCGAATCGACCTCCTGGTCGTCGTCCTCCATGATGGCAGGGCCGGAGACCATGCTCTCTGAGGCTGGAAGACAAATGGGAAAGAAACAGTTACACCTGCTGGAAAAGACACAGACATTTCCAAAATGAAGGAAACAGGGCCCAAAAGGTAGGTGTCGCATTTTGTGAAACAGGAGCCGATCCCTATGACAGACTGAATCCCAACCTGGAATTCATTTATAAGCACTCTTGTTGTCCATGCCTGTCTCATCCTCTTTGTGCATTAGCCCTGGGGGCCACCACGCTCCAGGCTGCCTGCCCTCACCTTCCACAAGTAGGTGCTCAAGGAACTTAAATGTTCTGTATCAACCGAACAGCACAACTAGGAGAGCAGAGCTGCTGGAGGAACAGAGCACATCAAAGGTTCCATAGTGGCACAGCAAGGACGTGGGACTCGTCCCACCACCAAGGTGGTCAGGGGAAGGCGTGCTGCCCTCAAATGAAGGGAGTTTGGGCCCCAAGCGATTTCGGGATCAGAATGCAGTGTAGTTAAGCTGCGTGCTTTGAATATCTGAAACACCTCATTCTGAGCTCAGGGGTGCGGTTAAAATAGGAAGTGCTATGTAACTCTCTAACTCAGCTGCAGATGCGTACTGAGAAACCTTCCTTGTGGTTGAGCATCCCTAAAAGATGCAGGCAGCCAACAGAAGACGGCAAAGGCAGCTAAATGCCCTGTATCCCCGTCGGTAAGGCCAGGGGCTCTCCCCCACGGGACAGCCTGCCTGAGACTGGGAGAGAGAAAGATTGGGTTTAGAAGTTGGGCTTTGGGGTAAGACACCGGAGAAGGGCAACGGGTCAAGAACACAGCACACACCCCTCCTGCAGCAGAACTTCCTTTATTGACGAGGAGGATACAAGGGCAAGACCCAAAGCCCCCACCGGAGCTGTAAGGCGGCCTGTCGGAGGCACCCGAGGGCGTGTGCTGCAGCCGGTACCCATCTCCGAGCTCCACGCCCCAGGTCTCCCCAAAGGTGGCTCCCCTGGGGAGCGCCAGGCCCCCCTCCACGCTGCCCACCGCGTGCTCTTCCCTCTGACAACAATCTCATCCACACCAACTTACCTGCGGGGTCTGAGAATTCGGGGAGCTCCAGTACCTGTGCTGGCAAGGTGGGGGGCTCAGGAAGCGTGCCAGACTTAAGCATGTCTAGTTCGGCCTGGAGTTCCCGGACCTTCTTCTTTAGGCGAATACAGTTAGGGCAAAAGGAGGTGGTGGGCAGCTCGTGAGGGTCGGATGCAAGGGAGGCCTCGGCGGGACTGTCGGCCTTGAACGACGAAGGCTCCTCCTCTTCGTCCTCCACTGGGCCTGCCTCCTTGGAAGCCCCTTGGGGGATCTTCCAGTCTCCTTCCCCCTGGGTCCGGCTGACATTCTGTACGCCATGTGACACAGTCATTGCACACTGACTGTAGGCGTCGTTCTGGTACTTGGGGACCTTCCTGATGACCAGCGAGGTACTCAGTGCCAGCTGGTGGGCTTCTACCTTTGCAGATTCCAGCGAGGCCTCCAACACATCCTTGAAAATGAGGTCGATTTTCTTCTTCTTGGCCTGGGGGTGCACGTCCCCCTCGTCAAAGCCACGCTTGTAGGGACTTTTGCCCTGTCTCAACACGGGGAGCTGCAGGGGACCCCTCAGGTCTTCTGGGTTATCCAGAGCCTGCTCAGACTTCTCCCTCTGCAACTTCTTCTCTCCTAGGAAGGAAAACCAGGGTGTGAGGAAGTGGGGAAAAGCCCCGAAGAGGAGAAACCAACAGAAAACGAAGCGCTCCTCTCAGGAAGTCGCTTGACACATCCCTCTGGGTCTGGCCTAATGGAGCAGGTGTGGCAAAAAGGGAGGTGGATTACTCAGTGGATCACGGGGCCTAGAGTCAAAGGACCCGAAAAAGTGGGAAGAACTCTTTTTAAAGAGACTGTTTCAATGGAGCTTTATGTGTAGAAGCTCTATGTTTATAAGTTGAGCAAACGCTATAGGGGCGGGGAGTTGGAAGTTAAGGAACGTGCCATCCTGTCATCCTAGAAGATGACATCCCACGTGATTAGCCGGGTGGGTGGTAACATAGCTCAGCTAAGTGCATGTGGAGTCCCCATCCCTTCAGGCTGCTCCTCCAGTCCCAGCAATCGGAAGATGGCTGCTTCGACTTGGTAAAAGGTACACACGAAACACCGAGTCCCACTCCTTCCTCCTCCCTGACTCTTGGGAGACAGCCCTGTTAGGGCAAAGTCTGGCTTATAGCAACTGTCCTTTCTAATTCTCCCAGGAACCGGAAGCCTTGGATTATGTGAGGAAGCACGGCCTGAACCTCTGTGGCTCTCACGGATGACCGAGGCAGGAAGAAAAGGGAAGTCGGGCATACCGACAGCGGCTGTGAGCTCCAAGATGGCAGCCCCCAGCACGATAAAGCACAACACGCCCACGCGGACCCAACACACGCTCAAACTACAGTAGCTGTGTGTCCTTACCTGACAATTCTAAGGACGTTTCCTTTTCTATTTCTTTCTATCATGTAAATGACGTCAAAGACCTTGGTGAACGCCCCAACAATATATTATGTTAGCCTGATTCTTCAAAATGGCCAACACAGTTGCATAAATTGCTATAGATGTATGGATGCTGCCTGGGGGGGACTGATGCTAAGAGGGACCCTCAGAAGGTCCTGACAGCCGTCTATGGAGCTAGAACTCTCAAAGCCTTCCTAGATCAGGGGCGGGGCCCTGGGAGATGTGACTCTGACCAACGACTTGACCTGAATATATGTTGTAATTAGGCTTCTGAGAGCTGCGTTTGCTCAGGGCCTCCGAGTGAAGGCCAAGGGCTCTCCATGTGTAATCCAGATGTTCCATGCTGTGACCAAGCCTTGGCATCCCACAGCTGGCATGGGGTGATGTACCCTGGCCCGTGTATGACTCCAGGTTTCCCACAGGTCACAGCACAGAAGGGAGCAGCCTATTCAGGATGATCCTTTTCTGTCCTCACATGAACACTTAAGGAATGACCTTATCTCCTGAAGGCTCCAAGGCTCCTGAAACTCAGGCGGCTCCCCGCAGCCTTGTTTCTATAACATCTGAGGGGCAGAAAGGGTGGAGATGAAGAGAACTTTTAAAAAATGCAACATGTTCGCCTTACAGATCAGACACTTGCCCATCAGAATCTCTGAAAGTCAAAGGCCACCCTTTCACTTTCTCATGGACCAATCAGGCAGCAAATAGCTGAGGATGTCAGGAGGTCCAGGATACGCATCACCGGGGATTCCTCATGCATCTCTACTCAAGGACAAGGTTATTCAAATTTCCTAGGATGAGCAGGCGATTTCTTTGGGCTCAAGGCTCCCGGAAAAATCTATGGGTCAAAAAGAATCTTTAAGCATTATGAAATTGATTCTAAAGCCTCCATAAAACATGAGGGAAACACCACAAAGAAAATCAATGACCCAAAGTAGACAAAAAACATAAATTCTTTGAATACATGTATTAGATGCATCCTATTCTTAAAAGATAACCACAGAGGAATAAGTTATACTCTTCAGGAAGCAGTTCTGGGCTCCAACTAATGTCTCTACTTAATAAGAGCTAATAAGTCACGCTCTGGACTTCACCAAGGCTCCAGCCTCCAATTACAAAGAAGCCTCCTCCCATGTAAGACCTTGAGTGGTTGAGCGTGGGGAATGCCCCCTACAGAGCAGAACTGGCACACAGATCTAAGACACCACTAACCGTATCAGAGTCTGCCAAAGCTACAGGCTACAGGGACACACGTCTAAAGGCCACTGAGCTCCACGGCTGCTTCCCAAGGGCTTTAAGGCCAAGTTCACCCTCTGCTCTGGCCCTGCCCCACGGGGGCTTCCAGTTTCCTTCGTGTTTCCTACTTCTCAGCCTGGCCAGGAATAGACACTCCTTCCTCCTGTATCTTCACACATCTTGGTTTATCTCATTTCAAGTCTGTCTGCCACGCTCCTTTGAACCACTCCTGAAAGCTCACGCCCTTCTCTGAGCGTTCCCCTTGGGTCTCAGGGCTCTCTGAGGATGATGCAGCTTGAGGTGCTCTGGAGTAGACACAGGGAAAAAAGGACATTACAAATCCAGAAGAATTCAAGAAGATCATGGCCAAGGGATGGAACCCGTGTCCTCAGATATGACTTCTCTTGGTTTTCTCTTCTTCTGGTGATATGATTCTTTTGGAGATTTCTTGGTGGTCTTCATTCATTTCTTCTTTTATCCATTCAACCAAGATTTATTGAGCATGTACTATGCATCAGACACTTTTTTACATGGCATCTCCAGAGGTCAAGTGGAAACCACGGCAATCATGTCACAGAAACATGCCTTCCCAAGTGTAATCGGCATGTATGTGCCTAACACCCAGCTCCAAAGAAAACAAGAGATGAGGGTATCTATTGGGTCTCCTTTCACTGCTCATCCAATCACCAGATACCTTTTACCAAGTCAGGCAGCAGTTGTGCGCTCAACGTCCACAATTTGCTTTGCTCTGTTTTGGTTTTGAAGATAGCTTACTTCCAATGGGTCACTCTTACCCCCTTTTCATCTCTTCCCCTCATGCTCTAAATGAAGCTTTACTTCCAATAAGTAGATTGGTCAGAAACATGATATGGTGGGGCTTGGGTATAGGCTTGGTTCCCGGGACCAGATGGACTCTGGGTCTTTGGATGTGTGGTTGTAGTGTAAGGAAGGTCCTGCTGGAAAAAGGACCTTGGGCTCACCCGTTTGCCCTGGCATGGCTGAGGATGGAGTAAAGAGGCAAAGGCCTAAGAGCTGGGGAGTATTTTAAACCACTTTCAAATGACTCATTTAAATGGAGCCTGGATAGATACCCACCCACCAGGCCACCACCCACCTCCCTCCAATCTTCTTCTCCTAACAGAGATTGTTGTTTCACAGCATATCATTAGGACTGCCAGGAGTGAGACCAGGAGGAAGCAGGGAAGAAACTAGTTTTGTCTGGGAGGCCTTATAACACTGTAGGTTAGAGCTTAGACCCTGGACTCAGACAGATGTGGGTTAGGAACCTAGCTCTGCCCCTGCTTGCCATGGGATTCTGGGTGAGTCACTGTATTTATCTGATGCTCAGTTTCTACATTTGTAAGGTGGGGATAATAATCCACATGCTATCATTAGTATTAAAAGTTTACAACTGAGGGCTTACGATGGTCAAGACAGACATTGTTCCAAATGTGTTATGTATATTACCCATCTAATTCTCACTGGGCACTTATCGGGCAGGTGCTACTGGGATGATGACATGGGACACCATAGAAAACCTGCTTAGCACATATTAAGTGCTTAGTAAATGTCACCTATTATTGCTGCTATTATTGAGCCAGTGGCAGTTCACAACATCCTTCCATCAATTTGAGTTGGGGAAAGAGAATCAATTTTGATTAAACTTATATGCTTGGCATTGGAGACTTGTCTCTCTCCCTGATCCTCTGGAACGTCTATAATAGGGCTTCTGACCATGTCTGAGGGAGGAGGACACACCGGGTGGCTATGGCCAGTGCCAGAGCGGCTGCTCCTACCTTGCCCATCAGTTCCCCTGAGTCCCTCTGGGTCTCCCCATTGCTGGTGCACTGTATTTCCCATCGGTTTTCCTAGGAAGTTCCTAGAGAAGCATTTCTGGCCTCCCCTGGGGCTTGGCAGTGGGCATGGCCCTCCCTTGGGTGTGGGCACTCACCTCTGGCCAGGTTGCGGTGGATGGTCTCTTGGGACATGCTGTGCAGGCGCTTCATGTAGTCCTCGCTGTACCAGACCCGCAGCCGCTCCCCGGGCCGGATGTCCCGGCACGCCCGGAAGTAGATGCACTCGCTGTGCTGGAACGCCAGCAGGTTCTGCTCCCTCTCCTCCCGGGAGATGACCACGTACCTGGGGGCGAGGGGGACAGGTGAGAACGCGCGGGCCACTCTTTGGTGAGTGCCTGCCGGTACCAGGCACGGTGCCGGGCAGGTGCCAGTGGCTAGCCGCCCATGAGCGTGTGGGCATCTGCAAAAGTCTACAGAGCAGCTGCCCCGCCGAGGAAAGGCACACCGGCTGGAGCCAGTCCCTTGTCTCACTGTTTTGTGGACTTCAAGCAAGCCTTTGAACCTCTAAGAATCTCTGTTTTCTGGGACTGGAAATGACACCTGCTCTTCCTACCTCCTAGGTTCTGGTAAATACAAGGTTCAATACCAGATATACAGGTGATTGGAAAACTATTCTTCACTAACTTTTAACCAGGCAGGCATTCCCAGATACCCGCAGGCCTCTGATGGTGGTAAGGGTGAGATCCTTGAACTGTTCTCAGAATGTCACAAAGCCTAGCAGAAATTACCCATGTGAAAAGGGTGCCCACGAGATCAATTAATAAATGCTGAAGATCAAAATCTTTAAAAATAGAGGGTCCAGTGGGGACAGGGGAGGTAGGTAAAGGCAAGGAAATGTGAGCAACCACAGGTTAATCCAAGTCATTTGAAGGTAAGGAAACTGAGGCTCAGAGAGGCTAAGTGACTTGCTTAAGGTCACACAGCTAATAAATGGGAGATTGAACATTGAGGTTCATGTTTTTCCCACTAGAACTCACAGCTCCTATGTGGGCATGTAAAGCACCAACTCAGCAATGCCCAGATAACCTTTAAAGTTCTGTCAAACCCTCAGAATCTATGGACCTCACCCATTCTCCCTGAAATGACATTTCCAATATCCAACCTGCCACCTCACTCGCCTCCAAAAGGTGAGATGATGCAACATCTGTAGCGAGGTGGAGATGTACAGATCAAACAGGCAAGAGGAAATTATTTGGAGTTTTAGGGTTCTGTGCTATCCAAGTGCCTAGGAAATTTGTAGTCAAAAACAAACTTCTTTTCCTTATGCTATGATTTGTCTCAAAAGCCAGGGAAGAAATCAAAGTCTGTCCGACCGGCACAGCCCAAAGAACTGTACTTGGAGCAGTCCAAGGGAAACAATAATTCACAGAAATAAATCCAAATGGATAATGAACAAATGAAAGGATTCAGCATCACTAATAAGAAAAGAGGCGCAAAGCAGCACATTGTCTTGTTGGCACAGAGAACTCTTTTACATTGTAAGCTCTGTATTGGTAAAGGTGGCAAGACTAGGGTCTCCCATACTAATGGTGGAGAATAAACTGGCACAACACTTTGGGAAACGACTTGGCAACATGGACTCAAACAAGTTTTTGTTCATTCATGTTCACAGCAGCATTATTCACAATAGTCAAAGGTGGAAGCAACCCAAGTGTCAACTGATGGATGAATGGATAAATAAGATGTGGTATATACACCCAATGGAATATTAGTCATCCATAAAATGGAAGGAAATTCTGACCCACGCTACAACATGAATGATCCTTGACGACACATACTAAGTGAAATAAGCCGGTCATAAAACAACAAATACTACAGGATTCCACTTATATGAGTAGTCAAATTCACAGAGACAGAAAGTAGGATGGTGGTTGCCAGGGGATGGGGGAGGGGGAAATAGGGAGCTAGGGTTGAATGGGTACAGAGCTTCAGTTGGGGAAGATGAAAAGAGTTATGGAGATGGATAATGGTGATGGTTGCCCAACAATGTGAATGTACTTAATACCACTGAACTTTACACTTAAAAATGGTTAAAATGGTAAATTTTATGTCATTTGGATTTTTCCACAATATTTGTAAAATTAAAAAAAGAACACCAAAACGTTAAGACGTGGAGCAAGAATGCAAACTCTGCATACCACCACGCTGACTGTTCCACTGTTTGTAATGGAGCAAAAGCTAAAACATCTAAACTTCTGATACTAGAGAAACAACTGAATAAACCATGGTATATTTGTACAATGGAATGTTACTCATCTACAGAAAAATGTTTTCAAAGAATCTTTCATGACATGGAAAAATGATCCTGATATAAGGCAGAGTGGGAACAATAGGACTGAAAGCTATTTATATTATGGATCTAATCATGCTTTAAAAACAAGCCTGGGTAAACCGCTTGGAGGAAATACACCACTGTTTTAACAGTGATTATCCATTATACATGGTTCTACTTCTTTGTAATTTTCTGTACTTTCCAAGTCTTCCTCAATAAGCAATTATTACTGTTACTCCCTCTCCCCCACCCCCTAAACAAGGAAAAGACATACACCAACGCCAATTCCAGTACAGGGTGGCAGTGGTGATGGTCATGGTGGCCAGCAGCATTGGGAATCTACATTTGTGGTACCCCAGGCATAGCGCCCCTCACATACAATCTCAACTCTCCAACTGCAGAAGTCTGCCTTTTCTTCATACGTGAGATTTCTTCTGAATGTGCAAACTATTTTCTAGTCCCCAATTTAGCAAGAGTCTGGGATTTGACCTAGTGGTGAGCACGGCATGGAACTGAGGTAGATCCAAACTTTCCTATTCCCAGACACAGAAGGCAAACCATCTATTCATGTTTTTTCTAACAAGAATCACTTAAATCATAGAGCACAAGGAAAGAAGAGTACAGTCTTTTCTTTTTTCAGTTTCTAAACAGCCGTCAGGCTCTAAAAACTAGAATTATTTTCTCTGGCACTCAACTTTATGAGAAAAAGGTAGATGAGAAACACGTAACTATCAGGGATTTATTCCAAAGAGCAACTTGGTGAGGACGCCAGAAGGTTTAGAAAGATTCAAGTCAATTTCCCCTTCCAACTTCTGGTGTTTTCCTACCCAACAAGAATCGATATTTAGGAACAGAGGTCCTCTTGTATAGCACAGGGAACTATATTCAATATCCTGTGATAAACAATAATGGAAAAGAATATGAAAAAGAATGTATATATGTATAACTGAATCACTTTTGCTGTACAGCAGAAATTAACACAACACTATAAATCAACTATACTTCAATAAAATTTTAAAAAAATATTTAGGAAGAGAGCTCCAAATCTTTGTATGGATCACGAAGTATCTTCAAAGATCAAAATTGGTTCAGCATCCAGTTGTATTTAGTTGTTCTGAAAGCTGGCGTTTGAAATAAGATATATATGGCAACTCTTAGTGAATCATAACAATCCGTTCCCCCTGAGATGTTTACGCTACATCATTGTTTAGGTAAAGCTAAATGGAGCCAGCTAAGTCCCAACACCAATTACTTCTAGTCAGGTCTCCCCATTTTAAGTATTTTGCAGTAACACCCAATGGCTTGATCCACTCCCAGAATCCTGTCCCCACACAACAATCCCTGTATGAAGAGGCATGCCTGTCCCGTTACACGGCTGCGGGTGAACAAGAGCCCTTCCTGGAACAGAAGGCTTCCAGGGAGTGAAAAATCTTTCTATTTGAAGTAGTTTCCAGGTCACTACTTCACTGGGGGGGAAGGCACAGAGTATGTCAGAAGGGGGATGGAAAATGCATAGCACAGGCTGATCTGTAAACACTAGTGCTTATTTGACAGCTTTTCAAATCAGACCCTTTGAAGCAATCAAGGGGGTGGGTGGGTAGTGGTGGTGGAGGGGTGGTTCTGGACTGAAACTTTCATGATGATAATGGATTGTTTTTATTCCAAACTCTTTGCTGACCTTGGGTATTGGCTAGATAAGCACTAAGACAACACTTTTCAGACCTCACCCACTGTGTCTTATCCAGTGCACCATATTTTCTAGCTGGGTCAGGAAATGACTATCAGTTCCAACTCAAGAGAGAAAAATAACCCAAGGGGCATCCATTTTGTTGGAGGGGATAGACAAAGGCCAGGCTCAGACACTCTCACCCAGTGGCTATGCCTCCGATGGAAAGGAAGCTGCCCCAGTCACTGAGGCAGAGATGAGAAAAGACTGACCAAGAAGAGGCTGGGCTCTGTATTCTCACATGCATTGAGGTCTCTGGGCTGGGAAGGTCTTTGGGTCATGCATCCGCCCACTAGATGGTCACCCGGACTCTAACAGAACACCACGCAGCCAGCCCTTGGCATGGCTGGAGGCCTCAGACTCTTAGGAGGGATGTCCCCAACTTAAGCTGAAATTGGCTGCCCATTCATTTCCATCCACTGGCCCTAGTTTCACCTTCCTGTTTGACATACTAGCCCCACAATCCCCACTGAAGCCAAGAAAAAGAAACTGAAATCTTTTCCATCTGAAGCTGACAAGTCTCTTCATCTCTCTGTCCCCTTTGCTTTCAACTTGGCCCCTTTCCCTCCCCAGGACCAGAGAGAGAGGCCAGCCAGTCACTGCTTAGTACCCTGACCTTGGTGGGAAAGACCCTAGGCCCGGTTTCACACAATCTCTGTATCTCCTGGAGATCGGATAATCTTGATTTCCACGACCATGCTTTTTGGTCAAGAATGGCAGAGGATGACCTGGATTCCCAGATCTGGTTAAAGCAGGCTGGAATCTTCCAGAAAGTGGATGGATCCCCGGTCAGGACATGGGTATTTCCTGCCTGGGAGAGCCTCTCCCTGTGACTGGAAGGAAGCCAGGGCAATGCAGGGATCAGGGGGTCCCTTTCCTGCCGAGGAGAGTCCCAAGGGGAGCCAGAGGAAGCCATTTCAATTACTTTGAGAAGCCTCAACTCTAGGTGGGCAGGGCCTTACCTGCGACAGTCAGACACCCAGATCAGTGGGGAGGTGACCAAAAAAAAGCGAGTGCCTCAGGGTGGTCCCTGAAGTACCCTGGCAAATGGACAGCCCCTGACCCTTCTGGAGTCTCCTGCCAGAAATGGTGGGGTTTTTCCCCAGGACCCCTGACATACCTTTAGGGAAAAAAAGGTATAATTCATTGAGCAACATCTCACTTTCGATTTGCAGAGAAATTAAATATAGTGAAACGATTTCATATGTGGATGCTTTGTCTACCTCGGCCCATCAATTCCTTTCCTTTCCTCTAAGGGTGCTGAACACGGGGCATCTGAGAGCTGATGAGATCTGGGAAATGCCAGGGGCACTTGAGTCTCCCTCACCAACACACTTTTCCTCGGTCATCTAACCCCTGCTTTGGGGGCCTTGAGGTTTTCACAGGAAGCGAAGAAAGAGAATATACACCAAAGAAAGATCCTGGAGACCGGGTGTGTTCCAAGTGTGAGATCAATTTCTTTTTATTGCCATCTTAACAAAAATACTTGGGAAGGCAATCTTTGATTCCAGCATCGGAGGGCAGGGCAATGGCAGGCAATAGTCAAGCCATCGGGCTGTTGGACAGGGGAGTATTCAGTTTGGGGGAGCAGGAACCCCCAGAGAACCACAGATTGGGAGAAGGAGCCCAGGACACAGGGACACTGCAGTTGTCCTCCGTTCTCCCGCCACGGGGCTAAGCTTGGGCTGGGGTTAGAAGCAGGACTCCAGGAATGGCGGCAGCAGGCCCTGGGCATAGCAGTCCTCCCAGACCCCACCCAACTATGGCTCTAGAGGGCAGGTGTGGCAGGATGGAGGGTTGGGATATGAGTCAGCCTCAGGCCAGGGAGCAAAGAGGACACACAGCTGAGCTGCACCCACGTCAGAGCTGAGCTTGCATCCCCCACTCCCCGCCTCCCTCCCTAACTCTAAGAACCCGGCTCTCTCCCCACACTCCAAAACCAAACACAAAGCTTCGAGATGTGTGTAGCTAATGCGTACGCAGCCCAAGCAAGCAGAGGCAAGGCATGCTGGAACCTGGAACGGGACAGGAGCCCTGCTGGGCTCTGGAGGGGCCAGAGGAGGGGTCGCCTTCTGGATCCTGAGACCTAGGTCCTACTTCTCCCCAGCCACTGGCTGTCAGCCTTCGCGCCGGGGTGGGGTGGGGTGCACTCACACCCTAAACGCTGCCATCGCCTCCCACGGAAACCCCGAAGAGCTTGGCAGGGGCAGGAGCAACGCCCCTCCCAAGTCCCACATCTGGTCTCTGACAGGGGAGCTGGAGAAACCCACAGACCTGGCTTCCAGTCCTGGCCCCCCGACCAACTACTGTTTCATTTGTATGAAATGCAGATGAGGATGGTAATAATGATGACCATAATACCCGACTCGGCTGCCTCTCCCACTGTCCTGAGGACCCACTGAGACCACACGTCTGCGAGCGCAGGGAGCAACATAAAGTGCTCTAAGAATGCCAGGTAGTCTTCCCCTTCCTCCGACGTCACCCCCCTCTTCTCCCCGCTCCACAAAAGGCAAGCATGGCAGCTGAGCACACGAGCGAGGGCAAGCGGAAGGCCAAGGCAGGGGCGCCACCCACCGGGGCTCGGAGCCCTGGGGGGTGGGGGGGACAGACCCCTCCTGGAAGGGCTGAGCTCTGCTTGCCCATTCTCGGGCCTCACCCTCCTCGAAAGCAGCCGCGTCAGGGCCGGGGTGGCTGATGCGGCAGCCCTGAGGATGGAGAGCAGGATTCCATTCAGATGCTCCCCATTCTCGCTCCCCCTTTCCCTGCAAGGCCTGTCGCTACGGGGTGCAGACCAAGAGGAGGCTGACCCCCCAGGCCAAGCAAGCATCAAGCAGGTAGCTTTTCCTGCATCTTGAGCACCTGCCAAAGATGAGGGAGTAGGGCTGAGCCCAGGGCAGCCAACCTGTACGCGGTGAGGAGATGACCGTCCCCCCAACACCCTACAAGGGTCTTCGATCTTGGACACAAGAGACTGGCCCTTGTCTCAAGGCCAGACAGCCCTCCTCCATCTCTCTTCCTCCCAGTGCAGACTGGCCGGCTTAGAAACTGTGCTTTCTCTTCCGAGACCTGGTAGTCCGTGCGTGGGCCGGCGCTGGGAGCGCCTCTGGCGGCTCCGCTGGGGGAGCCTCGGCCTGCGGGGTGGAGCCTGTGGGCGCTGCCCCGTCGGGCCCCCGCTGAGATGCCTGGACCCCATCCCGGATCTCTGTCAGCGTCTGGCACATCTGGCTGACACGGCTGGTCAGCTCGGCCATGGCCTGGCCGATGGCCTGCATGCCGTTTGCCATGTCCCGGTGCACGGTCACCAGCTCCTGGCAGAACTGCCGCAACACCTCAGTCTGCTGGGCGTGGGTGTGGAGTAACTGCCAGTCAAGGCCTGTGCTGGGTGGGCTGGGGTGCGGCCGAGGGGCCCTGCAGGCGGCCTGGGCCTGAGGCGAGGGCCGGGGCAGGACCTCGGGCTTGGGGCCCACTGTCTCGGACTGGTCGGAGGAGGAGGAGGAGCGGAGCAGGGTGGGCCTGGCCAGGCAGGCCTCTTCCTCTGGTGACGGCTGCAGCGGCCCCCGGAGTGGCTGCCTCAAGGGCCCGGGTGTCTCCTCATCTTCATCATCTTGGGGGACAAAAAACAAAGAAGGGAAAATGATTACAACCGCGAGAAAGAAGGCAGCCCTGGGCTCGGACGCACTCCCCAAAGTTACCTAGCCTCCCCCCACCCTGCTACCCCTCAGCCTCGTTCGGCACCTGCCCCCTCCCCCCCCCCAACCCGTGGAGAAGCACCTGCTCCCTAGATCCCTGAGGTGCTCGGGCCAGGCACCTCTGGGGGGACAGGTGAGCATGAACAGTGCCCAGGTCCACAGGTCCCCTTCCTTGTACAGGAACAGTGACTTTCTAGTGGGACCCCAGCCCCAGTGATGGCACGTCAACCCAAGGGCTCACTTCCTCTCTCTGCGGCTCAGTTTCTGCAAAGCAAAGGTAACGACTGCTCTACCTACCTCCCCGACCACTTGCCCACCTAGCAGGGTTGTTAAGACTACACAAGAGGACAGACAGAAGGGCACTCTGCAAAGCTCGAAGAGCGACACCTGCCAAAAGGTACTATGATGCTCTAGGCCGCCCTGAGTTCCCGCCTCCATGCGGCTATTTCTGAGCTGCTTGGGGCCACCTTGTGGCCCTGCTGGAATCTGCAGCTTCAGGTCATAGAGGGGGAAGCTGACAGGCTGGAGAAGGGAGGCAAGGGATGGCTCTGGGACAGACAAGCCCAGACGATGCAGAGCAGATCTACCTGGGCGACCAGCCCTGCCGCCCCCTCAGCGCCCCAAGGCAGGCTACCCGAGCAGACACATCCCTTCTACCTGGAGCACTTGACGACACACAGGGACCATCAGACAGACTGCTACTTGTGACCAGTCGCAGGGAGGGGCCCAGCCCTGCACACGCGAGTCTCGGCGGCTCTCTCATGAGCTGGTTCCCACAGCAAGAGTGAAAAATATACAGGCTGATCCTCCTGACAGGCACACCTCCCTGCCTGTACCTGGGGGGCTGAATTCAGAACCACCCCAGGGGAGGTGACAGGAAGACAGACAGATTCACGTTGCCCTGAGCCGCATGCCTCCGAAGGGTCCCGGCATCTCACTTGGGCCAGCACAGTAAGAGAGCCTAGAGCCTCATGACCCCCACTTGGCGGACACGCATTCTGGAAGGGCAGGGCTGAAAGAAGTGGGACGGGCTGCGGTGATGCTGCACCCTCCCTTTCAGGGCCTCATTCCACCCAGCCCCTGGCCAAGTGCCGTAGCAGCTGGGAAAAGGAGGCCTGGACCAGCCTGCGGTGGAGGGGTCCTGGGCCCCCTGCCCAGTTCAGGTCACATTTGGTAACCTCATTACCTTTGGTCTCGGGGAGACAGAAGGATGAGCAAGACAGAATTTAAGGAACAGACTTCACTAGATGCTAGCCTCCTTCTTTTTCTCATAATTAGGTAGCATCTTCCTGAAACTTGGGAATACACTGATTCAGCGGGAGCTGGCAGACCCAGGTTCAAGTCCTCATTCTGAATCTAGCTCTGAGACCACCTCTGTGTCTGGAGCTTAACTACCTCATCTGGACAACATGGAAGTCGGACCGGATGATCTCTTCCTTCTTTCCTAGTTCTTAATATCTGACTCTGAATGGCCACCTGTCAGGAGCCCCAGCCAGACAGGAAATTAGCAAGCTCCCTGCGGCAAGGGGCCTGGGAAGGGAAGGCTGGGTCTTTGTGAGCCATCTTCCCGAGGGCTGGCGTCCCTGGAGCCCTGCTGCCTGGCTGGTCTCTCAGAAGCCAGACAGCCTCCAGCTGGGACCGCAGGCTGCGAGTGGGGGGCAGGTGTGTGCAGAAGCAGAGCTGAAGCGGGTGCAGCCCAGCAGGGAAGGGCCTCGAGTGCTCCCCCTTATTGGTGAGCCCCAATAAGCACTACAGCCCCAAAGGACGCCCCGTTTAGGCCAGGAGATTCCACACCCCCCAACCCCTGGCATCCAAGTTCATCCTGAGACACAGGAAGCAGAGGGGAAAGAGGGAGACGAATGCTGAGGGAGCAGAGGGGTGGAGGGGGCCGTGGGGAGGGGACCCAGAGCAGAGAGGGAGGAGTCCTAAGGAGGGCCTTGGGGCGGGGGTTTGGGGGGAGGTTGGGCAGAAAGAGGCAGAGGGCAGAGAGAAGAGAAGGCAGCATGGCACCACGGAGGGGAGTGTGGAAATAACACAGAAATAAAGACACTCGGAATAGACAGACAGAAAGCGCTGAGCTTTTGGGGCCTGGGACTTGGCTGGCTTCCTCTCGCGCCCCTCCCCCTCGCCTGCTACACGGGGCTTCCCTGGCTCCTCTCTGTTCCTGGAACGTGCCAAGCGCCTTCCTGACGCAGGGCCTCAGGGCCTCGTACATGCTGTTCTGCCTGCGAGGCCCTCCCCTCCCCTGCGCTGCGCCCCACAGCCCACGCGTACCGGCCGGCTTAACTCTTCCTCACCCTTGGTCGCAGTTCAGCTGTCATTCCCGGGAGCCTTCCCCAGCCTCGGTGCATGGCCAGTCCCCCACTCCTGCTCTCAGACAGGCCGCTACATAATTTGCAGGGTCGAACGCAACACGAAAATGCGGGCGCCTCGTTCAAAAACTAGTCTGAGTTTCGGGAAGGCCACCGAGGAGCAGTTAGACCAGCTCCGGCCCTTGAGAGCGACAGGTCGCACGCCCAAGGAGTCAGCCCTGCTCTCAGGACCTCCTGTATTTGTCCTTCATGCCTTCTTTCAAATTTCCTTGCGCGATTATTTAATTAAAGTGTGTTTATTCTCACGAGTTTAAGGAACTTCCCAAGAGCAGGGGCAGGGTAGGTTTTATACCCATCTCTGTCTTCCCAGCTCCCAGCGCAACTCCTGGCACGGGTTCAGGAAATATTCTCGAATGAATGAAGGGAAAGAGGTAGACAGGACAGAAGTGGGGGAAGGAGGGAAGGATGGAAAGACGGGGCGAGGCAGAGAGGGACAGGAGAAAGAAGGCAGGTGCAGGGGACTTTGCCAGGGGTGGGTGGGGAACAGGCAGGCGGAGCCTGGGGCGGGGAAGCGGGCGGTACTCACAGCTGGTCGAAGGGCTCTCGGTGCCATCCAGTTCCACCCTGGGGAAGCCGTGCCCGGAGCGGGCTGTGAGCAGCGCTGACTTGATGGCCCTCTCATGGGCAGTGAGCACGATGGCGGGGGCCCGGCCCCCAGCCCCTGGGCCCGACAGGGACTTCTGCATGAAGGCCAGCTTGTCCTTGGTCCTCCGTTTCATGTCATCCCATCTGTGCTTAATGTCCTTGACGGAGCGGGGGACCTGGCTGACGGAGGTGATTTTCCGAGCTATGCCTTCCCAAATCTTGTCCCTGTCGGCATGGGACAGCCGCATGGTCTCCCTCCCAAAGAGAACCGCTTCGTGGTGGGTCACCTCCGTGACCAGAATGTCCAGCTCCTCCTTGGAGAACTTGGGCTTCCTCTTACGCTCAGCCAGGGGCACCACGTTCCTTGGGTTGAATATCCCACAAAGCACAATTGGGTAAATGACCGTCAGCGCGGCAGGCCTCCTCCTTCCTAATTGCCGGCCCCCAGCCGGGGAGCCAGGAGGCACCTGGGCGCCCTCGCCCGCTCACCACCACCACACCCTCTTCCTAGCGACAGGCCCCTTCCACTGCTCCTTGGAGGGCAGGAGGAGACGCGGCGTACTCGATGCGAGTGCTGGACGGAGCCGGACGCCTTCAGTTTCAGGCCCTGCCTCGCCTCTGCCTAGCTGTGAGACCAGGGCCGCCCAGCAGCCTCTGCTGGTCCCACTCTCTCCATCCGGAACCCGAGTAACAACTGCACCAACCTAGGGGCTTGTTACTAAGGAGGCAAAAGCACAGCGATGTAAAAGAGCTTTAAAGCCCTAAACGGGAATAAAGGATCCTTATTGGGGTTAGGGTGAGGCCACTGCCTCTACAAAGCGATCTTTACATAGGGCCATAGACCCCAGTGGCTTGGAGGAAGACTTTTAAACAGTGAGACTATTTACAGTGGGCTTCCACGGGGTGTGGCCTCGCTGGTGGTGCCCATGATTAGGGCGTGGCCACAGAAAGCTTGTTCTGTCCTGCGGCTCTTCCCCTTCCCATGCTCCCCAGTCCCCACCTCTGGGTGTGTACAGGCTCCCCTCCCACTGGAGCGCTGGCTGGCAGCAGCTCCTTTGGGGGTGGGCTGCTGTGCTTTTGGGCAGCTCATGGGTAGAATGTGAGGACCCCATGAGCACCCATCGGGAGACAGGTTCCACTTTGATGGAGACCAGGAACGACCTCGGCTTCCATCTGCACAGAGCAGCCAGGGGCCCTGGGCATGGGCACAGTGCAGCCCTGACCCCTCTGGCCTGGCACCTACCCTGGCTCTGCAACTCAGTATCTCCACAGTGTGGTTCTGTCCACTCTTTAACTCATGCCCAAGGTCCCAAAGATCCATCCAAGAGAAGAACCTAGGATATGGAGGGAGCCTGATTCACTCCTCTGGCAGGTGCCGAAGCCACAGCAAGAGACAAGGGCACAAAGATCCTTCAGCCTTCACCTCCCCCCCCCAGAATATCACAGCCCAGGAGGCAGGAGAAGAAGTCCGAGACTCTGTCACCTGGCCAAGACAGTGACAGGGGCCGGGGCTGGGGCCTGGGCCTTGCACTCAGACAGGCTTTGGATGAGAGGCTGAGTCTCCTGTGCAAACCCCGCTTCCCCCAGTACCACCTCCAAGACCTGCCAGGAAGAGTTCATCCAGGGCTTCCTAATCTCACCATTTGGGATCAGGAAATTCTTTGTTGGCGGGGGAGGAGGCATCCTGGACAACGCAGGATCTTTATCAGCTTCCTTGCTTTCTGCTCGACAGAAACCAGCAGCATCTAGCCGCAGGTGTGACAACCAGAAATGTCTCAAGGCGCTGCCAAATGGCTCCCGGGGACAAAAGAGCCTGTGGTTGTTGGCCACTGATTTCATTAAGGCAGAGCACCCCGCGTAGTGCTGCCATCAAGTCAACGCTCCTCACGTGGGTGCCCATTCTCTTCCTGGCCTACCACTTCGGGTTTGAGGAAATTAACCAACTCCATTCGATCATCTGCAAGAGCCTAAGCTGTGACAGTGCTAGTGAGAGTGTCTGAAAATTAGGAGGGGCTGTACAAATGGAAGCCATATATGAAGGGGAAAGGAGGGTTCCCAGGATGAACTGGCTTTCCCCTCACTCCAACTACCACCACAAGGCCATCTCCCTGGCAACAAACCATACACCCAAACCCAACCTACTCCTTGAATCTCTAATGAGATGAGGGCCCACCAGCTGTGACAACCCTGGTGCCACCTTGGATCAGAGTGGGTCTTGGAGCAGGAACAGGACAGATCCCAGGCCAGCAAGATAGCAGTAGCTGAAGCCACCCCACACAAGGCCCAGGAAGCCATGCTGTGCCTGGTCCCTTGTGTACAAGCAGAAAGAACACTGGCCTAGACGTTCAGAGATGTTCTGCCACTGACTGCATGATCTGTTCTGTTCTGCCACTGACTGCATGATCTTGAGTAAGACCCTGCCCTGCTCTGGGCCTCAGTTTAGCACTGTAGCATGAAGATCAGAACAGAGCAGCGGTTCTCAACACCAGCGGCGCATCAGAATCACTCTGGAGAGCTTTAAAAATTACCAGTGTCCTGGGCTCAGCCCCAGCCTGATTAAGTCAGAATCGCTGGGGTGCTGGATGTCCACTCAGTTAGTACAGATGATGAATCCCCTTTTTGCGGTTACAGTAAAGCCTTGTCCCGGCCAAAGCTTCAGTGCAGAAAGGCCTGACCCAGACTGTGCTCAAACACACTCTCCTTTGCTTGCCTAGAGCCAGACCAGAGCTACAGGCCAGGGGTCTGGGCCATGCAGCCCATCTGACGACCTGCCGGACACCCGGTCCCCACTTTCCACTTCTGAGTCTTTGCTCACAATGTCCTCAAATGAAATCCCAGCCCCTTTGAAGACCCAGCTCAAAGGCCCTCCCCACCCCTGCTTTCATCTGAGCCCTCCCAGCGCATTGTCCGTGCCTCCGTCAAACAGCCTTATTAGAAAAAGCAATTTCCACGGCGGAAGGTGTGAGTCCTGGGACGGCCAGGGGGGCAGGGCTGGGCCCATCCATCTAGGGCGCCCAGTACAGGCTCTGACTCGCCGCAGGTGCTCAGGAATGGGTGGTGGGTTGCATGTGCTAAGCTGACCTGCACCCGGCGGTCGGGGAGAAGAAGAGGGCAGAGGTGTACATCCACCTTCTTGGAGCCACTTTCAGGGCACGGCTGACCTGATGATGTGAAAGGGGGCTGGGGAGTGGGTGCCTGTCCCCACAGCGCAAGGCTGGGGCCCGCCTGTCCCTCGGTGCCTCTGCTTCTGCACCTGTTAAATGACGATGAGGACAGTGGCCCCGACAAATAAGAGGGTGAATCCTTAAGTGCCCCGGAGAGTGCAAGCTGCAGCCCACACACCAGCGGGCAGTGGGGCGCCGGGGAAAGGGAGTGGAGAGCTCACCACGGCCTCCCCACCTCAAACCAATTTCTCCTCATTTGCTTGGCACGTCTCAGGGTTTAAATCCAGCAATCTCCCTCTTAGGGAGGCCCTGACTGCCCTCCCTCCAAGCACAATCCCTCCTCGACCCCCCAGCCCCACGGGGCACAGAACTGCACAAACATCGACAGTGGGCCTGATCCACGGCGCGGTTCTGCCCCTGGGTCCAGCCCTCCGAGGCCTCCCTTCCCTCCCAACCCAGCTCCTAACCCCCGTCACAGCTCCTGAATCCCAGAGAGAGGCCACCAAGGAGACAATGAGGCAAGCCCGACCTCCCACACTGCTGGCTGACCCCACCAGGCACGGCCCCCCAGCACACCACACAGGCCAGCAGCACAGAACCCAAAGGAGCGCCCTCGGTCCCGAGCTCAGCTCGGCCGCCTCTGGGTGACCCTGGACCAGTCTCCTGCTCTCTCTGGCTGGCCGTGAAGGATCCTTCTGGCGCAAACTTCTGTCCCAAGCAATGGACAAAACCAGTCTAGCAATCGAAAACTGAGCTAGAGACTGTGCCCTTTTCTCTGGGGGCCTTTTAAACAATGGCTGGGGGCTGCCCTGGGATGATTCCTGCACCCCTCCAGCCGGACTCTGCCTGTGAGAGGTGTCAGTCCTGTGGCAGGGACACAACCCCCCCCCCCAAAATGGGAATGCTGCCAGGAGCCTGGGGCCTAGGGCCTCCAGAAACACTGACAAGTGTGTCCCCGTAAATGACTGGTCTGGCCACAGGCCTCCTCCAGAGCCCCCTGAGGGAAGCCTGGGGGAGCTGGAGGGTTGGTCCCCCAGAGCTAGACACGTCCCTGCAAAGAGCAGTCCGGGGCCTTCAGGGACCTCTACGACTGGAGACCCTAAAGGCCCAACATGCTCCCTTGGCCTCCTTTCCAGCGTTTGGGCAAGGCTCCCGGGAAATCAGCAGAGAGCAGAACTCACCTCATCCAGTTGGCTTTAGTCTCATCTGACCCATCGATGGACTTGTAGCGGTTGTTCTTGTCCACAATCTGGAAGACAGAGAGAGAGTCTAGAATGGGCATCCTCGAGGGGGCTCTCGTGTCCCTGGACTCCTCTCCAGACCAGGGCCCAGGGACACCACGCAGAACCTTCCCGTGCCCTCCCACTACAATGCCCCCCCACTGCTGTAGGACTGACCCCCCGCCCGAGCTGGGGCAGGAATCCCATCTCCCTCCTCTATCTTGATAGAATACCCAGCAACATGGCCAACAAGTGGCATTTCCAATAGCATCATGTTGCACCAACAGTTCAATTCAGTCCTTCCTCTCTCTCTATGGTTTCCGTGGGAGACGGAGGCTGGCACGGGGTGACTAGGCACACGTGATTTCAGAGGGCTTCTCCTCTCCCCAGTCTCTAAATGTTCAAGAGCCTCAGGGTTTGCGATGGGCCCCTTCATCTTCTATAAAATTGTCTTTATTTCATCATCTCTTTCGAATCAGAGTTCAGCTGGATATGGAATTCTAGACAGATGAAGTTTATTTTCTTTCAACAAATAAAGACTGCCAAAAAGGCTGCCATAGGCACTTAAGCAACCTACTGTTAGTCTAGTGTTGTTCTTTCATGGATAATCTGTCTATAGTAAATTTTAAGACTTCCCCTGTATTCTTGATTTTCTGCAGTTTCACTATGTGGTTTTGAAATGGAGATTTACTTTTTAAAATTCTCCTCATTACTGGTCGAGCACATTACTTGATAAGGACTTATTTCAATTCTGGGAAATTCTGAGCTATTGTGTTTTCGAGTACAGCTTCTCAGTCATTTTCTCCAGTCTCTTCCTGCAGAATTTCTATTAAACATATATGGTAGGAGCCCAGTCTATTCTCCAGGTCTTACAACTACCCTTTCATAATTTTCCCTCTTTATCTTTCTGGCTGATGCTCTCAGAAAATTTCTCAGAACTCTCTTCCAATTCACTCATTCTTTCTTTGACTTTGTCTGGTCCAGAGTTTATCTGTCTACTGAGGTTTTTCCTTTCTTTCTGGTCTTCCTTTTTATTTTATTTTTTCCTTCCATTTTAAATGCAATGAATATTTTTCATTCCTAGGATTTTCAATTGGTTCTTTTTCATACCCATTTTTTCTTATTCTGCCTCTTTTTTGTTTCATAATGTTGTGTTCCTTCTTTTTCTAACAGCTTTATTGAAGTATAATTAACATATAATATACCATTTGATAAATTTTGACAAATGTATATATCACAATCATGATAACAAACATATCCATCACCCCTAAGAACTTCTTTATGGCCCCTGTAATCCCTCCCTCCTGCTTCTCTCCACATCTCCCTTTCCCAGTCCACAGGCAACTAGTAAGCTACTTTCTGTCACCATAAATTACTTTGCAGTTTTCAAGACTTTATACAAGTAGAATCAAATGGAAGGCATGTCTGCCTTCTTTCACTAAGCACAATTATTTTGAGATTTGTTCCTACTGATGTGTGTATCAGAGTTTATTTCTCTGTATTGGTGAGTAGTATTCCACTGTCTGGATGTGCCACTATTTTTTTTTTTTTAATCTCCTTATTGATGGACATTTGGGTTGTGTCTAGTTTTTGCCCATTACAAATAAAGCTGCTAAGAGACATCACTAATAAATCTTTGTATAGAAACATATGCTTTAATTTCTCTTGGGCAAATACTTAGTAGTGGAATTGCTGGGACACATGGTAAGAATACATCTAACTTTTACGAAACTGCTAAACTGTTTTCCAAAGTGGTTGCACCATTTTACATGCCCACCGGTTGTGTGTGGGATTTCCAGTTGACTCACATCCTTGTCAATACTTGGTATGAACAGGATTTTTCATTTTAGCCATTTTGATAGGTATGAAGCAGTATCTCATTGTGGTTTTAATTTGCATTTCTCTGATGACTAAGGATATTGAACATCTTTTTGTGCACTCATTTGTCAGCTGCATTGTCTTCTCTGGTGAAGTGTCTATTCAAATCTTTTGCCCATTTTTTAAATAGTGGGGTTTTTTCTTATTGTTGAGTTTTGGGAGTTTTTAAAAAATATATTCTGGAATCAAGTCCTTTATCAGGCATATGTCTTACAAATATTTTCTCCTAGTCTATGGCTTGTTTATTCACTCTTTTGGTGGTGTCTTTCTAAGAGCAGAGGTTTTAAATTCAAACAAACAAAAACTCACTGTCTTATTCTTCTTAATGGATGTTATCCTTACTTTATTTCTTTGAAGATCCTAAGGCTGTGAGTGTTAATTATCTATTATCCCTTTCATCCATAGTAACAGAACCCCTGGATTATAACCGAATACCTGGCTACCTGTAATAACAGAATACATTTCTTGGCTTCTCCTCTGGCTAAGTTCTGGCCAATAGAATGTAAGTGGAAGTGTCATGTGTCATCTTCCTGAAAACTTCTTTAAAAGACAGCTGATATATGCACTTCTATTATCCTGCTGCCTGGAATGCAGATGTAATGGCTGGAGCTCTAGCTATCAACTTGGACTATGAGGCTATAATCCAAGCATTGAGACAGTGATTAGCTGGATCAAGCTTGGTTCCTGAGGACTTAATACAGGCTCAGAAGGTATTCATAGAAGAAATCTTAATTCCTGTTTTGCTCGAGCCACTGTTATTTTGAATCTCAGTGACTCACAGTCAAACCTACTCCTGATTCAGATCCTAGTTATTTTAAATTCATTTTCAGAATACGCTACTATCTTTATTTTAATTAGAGTGAATTCATTTGTCATTGTTTTTGAAGGCTGTCTTTGTAACATTAATTTTCTTCATTAGTTTTGGAGGTTTGGTCCAGAGGCTCATCTTGAGTAGGAGTTTGTCTGTTACCTCTTGCTTTTTCTCATTTGAAGCAGTCAACCTGGCTCCCCTCTCCACCTCACCTGGGGCACTTCTATTTCATAGTACCCTACAGGAGCTAAAACTTGATGGTGAACTCTGCTTGCACTAGACTAGAGCCCTACGGGCCTTTGTTTTCAGTTCTGTGATCACTTCATGTTTCTCTCCTTCTCTCTCTCTCTTTCTTTTTTTCTTTTCTTTTTCTTCTCTTTTTTTGGCTGGGGCTCAAAGCGTGAACTCTCAGTCCATCTGAATTGCAAGCCCCCGTGCCCCCTCCACACACATCCTCTTTACCTATACTCTTTCTCTGGACATTCACATCCATTTCCACACTCTCAATCTGTTCATTACTCACAGATTTTCATCTCAAGCCCCAGGCATGAATATCTGATTTCCCATGTGACACACCCCCTTGGATGTCTCCCTGGCTGCTCAAACTCACCTCAGGCCCCACCCCCAAGCCTGTTCCTCTCATTTTCCCCATCACAGTATTTGAAACCACCATCCACTCAGGTTTCACAAAGAAAGTCATCCCTACCAAACCCCAGTGAACTGTACACTTTAAATGAATGAACTGTACAGTATGTGAATTATATCTCCATAAAGCTGCTAAAAAAAAAAAAAGGAAAGTCATCCTTCATGCCTCCCTCTCTTTTTTAAATTTTATTGAAGTATAGTTGATTTACAATGTTGTGTTAGTTTCTGCTGTACAGCAAAGCGATTCAGTTATACATACATATATTCTTTTTCATGTTCTTTACCCTTATGGTTTATCACAGGAGACTGAATACAGTTCCCTGTAATATACAGTAGGACCTTGTTGTTTATCCATCCTATATATAATAGTCTGCATCTGCTAATCCCAAACTCCCAATCCTTCCCTACCCCACCTCCCCTCCCCCTTGGCAACCACAAGTCTGTTTTCTATATCTGTGAATCTGTCTTTGTTTTGTAGATATGTTCGTTTGTGTTGTTTTTTAGATGCCACATATAAGTGATATCATACGGTATTTGTCTTTCTTTTTCTGACTTACTTTGCTTAGTATCATAATCTCCATCCATTTTGCTGCAAATAGCATTATTTCATTCTTTTTTATGGCTGAGTAATATTCCATTGTGTACATGTACCACATCTTCTCTATCCATTCATCTGTCGATGAACATTTAGGTTGCTTCCATGTCTTGGCTATTGCAAATAGTGCTGCTATGAACATAGGGGTCATGCCCCCTCTCTTGATACCCACATATCTAATCCCTCAGCAAGTCCTCCAAACCAAATTTCAAAACTGCTCCTGTCTCCACTGTTTCCTGCCATCATCAGCTCTCCTACAGACAACTACAAGAGGTCCCTACTAACTTCCCTGGTGCCATTCTTAACTCTCCACTGATTCTCCTCAAAGCAGCCAGAGGAATCTATTAATGTAAATTAGATCATGTCACCCACCAGCTCAAGAAGGCATACACTGTACTTATAATAAAATTCATACTTAGGTTCACTGCCTTCAAGGCTTGTACGATCTGGTCCCTGCCTACCTCTCAACTTCTCTCAGGCCTCTCTCTCCCCCTTCACTTTTTGCAGCCACAGTGCTGTAAGAGTGAGACTTCACACTGCCTGCCACCTCTTTTCCCCACTCTTAAAACAATGATATTCATGAAATATTTCAAGCATTCAGAAATTATAAAGAGTAATGTAACTGACCACCTTGTACCCATCAGTGAGAGCCAACAAAAATGACCACCAGCCATCTCTGTCCCGGACCTCTGTCTCCTCTTGCTTCAGGAAAATACACAGATGTTGTTGAAGACCATCTCTGCCTCCAATTCATTCTCTTTCCCACCCTCCCTCCATCCTGAAGCTGGAAGGGAACCTTCTCAATTTTACTATACAAGGATTTATTCTAAAAACAATGTACAGAACCATTTTGCATGTTCGTACAGTTCACAGAAATGGCACCCAAGTGAATGTATTATCACTTTGGCAACTTTTTCTAAATTTTGCATGGCTGGTCCCTTCTTATCTTTTGGGCCCCGGTTTCTGTCACTTCCTCAGAGGAAGTTTTTCTTGACCTGAACCTCAGGTAGGTTCTCCCCTTCCACACCCTGACCTCCACATGCCCCTCTCAGTATTATCTCTATAACACTGTCCTGTTGCTTCCTTTTAGAGACCCAATTGCAGGGTTTGTCTGCTTGCCAATGTGGTAATTGACTGCCTTCTCTTTAGACCATAAGCTGGTGACGGCCAAGTGCATGGCTATCTGCTCATGACGGTGGCCTGGCCCCGGTTCCTGACACGGGGCACGGCACACGGTAGAATACTGGTTGAATGAATGAAGGATTGGATGCAGAGCCAAATTATATACCGTTAATACTCGAGTCAAACAGGAGATGAGTGGCGTGCTGGAGCTGGCTTGTACTGGCTAACGAGAGCTGACTGTGAAATTTTCCAGAATCTCATGAACCAGTTGTGAAACACAGCCATCATTAAAAATTAAATTATAGGGCTTCCCTGGTGGCGCAGTGGTTGAGAATCTGCCTGCCGATGCAGGGGACACGGGTTCGAGCCCTGGTCTGGGAAGATCCCACATGCCGCGGAGCAACTAGGCCCGTGAGCCACAATTACTGAGCATGCGCGTCTGGAGCCTGTGCTCCGCAACAAGAGAGGCTGCGATAGTGAGAGGCCCGCGCACCGCGATGAAGAGTGGCCCCCGCTCGCTCGCCGCAACTAGAGAAAGCCCTTGCACGGAAACAAAGACCCAACACAGCCAAAAATAAATAAATAAATTTTAAAAAACCCAAAAAACCACCAGCTTAAAAATAATGATAATAATAAAATAAATAAATTAAAAAAAATTAAATTATATAAACTTACAATTCAATACATTCTATTTTTACAAAGGTAACATATACCCAAAGTTTGCTAATTATTTTACTATACTTTACGATATCAATGTTCTCGAGGGTATTGGCATCTACTGTATCTGCACGGTAGAAATACTATAGAATAACTGTCATGATATATCTCTTCCCAGCTACTCATTTAACGCCTTCATGTTGGCAGCTTGAAACCAGCCATGGTGGGAGCCTTGACATCAAGAAACTTGGCACATGTATCCTGCAGCACAACCATCAGCAAGCAGCAGGTTGCTAAGTATTTGCCAGCACATCGCTCCGTATGTTTGTATGTGCACCGACAGTCTGGGAGATGCATTTCAAACTCTCACCTCTGGTTACCTCTAGAGGGGAGGGCAGAGGGAAGGAGGATGAAGATTTTCCTCTGTTTGTCTAGCTACAAGACTATACTGTCTCCGTGGCTTAAAACTCTCAGACAAAAAGAGAAAACATGCAGCTCAGGCTTCCCCTCCCCTGGGAATCTCCCCAGATGACACCCCAGTCTACAGGGACCTTCCCCTGGAATCTCATGGAACCCTATACTTTATCATAATACTAATCACCCTTCATTATCATTTTCTGATTGCTCCTCTCTCTCTGCGGGGAAAAGAGAAGCATGTGTAGGTCCCGCAGCCAGTAGCAAGAGCACCTAGTGGGTAGTGAGAGTCATGGAGCCCGAGGAATCGGCCAGAGTCTCAGCATCACCACTGACAAGCTGAGTGGCCTTGGGCAAGTGACTTCCCTGGTCAGGCTTCAGTTCCCTCCCCTGTAAAACGGGGTAAAAACCAGCCTTGCAGCGCTGCCATAATGACTGATTTAGAGGCACTCCATAAGAGGTCGCTATTAGCACTGTGATCGTAATGGTGATTATTAAAGGGACCAAATGTTCGTTATGATTAATTCTGGGTGGTGGGGGTCAACAGTAGTTGTCATCAGACTTTCTGCAGCTTCAGCTGGGCCGAGAGGCCTGAGTGGGAGCCGTGAGGGACACGGGAGCTGCCTAAGGTCTCTGTTGCTGGCTTCAGATCCCCCTAAGATCTCCAGGTTTGCTGAGGGATGTTTCTTGGCTTATCTTTCCTGTCAGTCAGGATTTTCTCCAATCGAGCATTCATTCATTCAGCAAATATCACCAAGGGAGCAGCTACAGTGACAGATTCGGGGGATAAAACGGTGATCTGGGAAGACAATGTCTTTGCTCTCACAAAACTCAGTCCAGGGAATTCAGAAGAGAGGCCACTGTGCTGTCCCGTGGTCAGTAGTGTGGTGGGGAATTCTGTGGAACACGGGAGCGCAGAGCTGGAGCCCTGTACCTGGTGGTCAGTGGAGGACTTTCTTGGAGGGCGTGGAATCCAAGCTGCAGTCTTGGAGAAGAAGAGGGCGAGGGGGTTCTAGGTGGAGGAAGCAGGGGCGCGCAGGATCACAGAGGGTATTTAGAGCACATCACATGTTACTGATGAGCCCTGCCATCGGAGTAGACAGCAGGCTGTGGGCCTCAAGTCCTGCAACTGAGATGGCCCACGAAGGGCCAGTCAGGGCCAGATGCTCGGGACCAAGCCCAAGAACACTGGTTTCCCAGCATCCTCCTTTGCCTCATCCTTCAAGGTCGATTCCTTGGCCCTTCTGAACCCAGCACTTCCTGGACCAGCCCAGACTCTGAACGTTGTGATGTGAGAAGGACTTTGATAACCTGGGCCTGACCAGAGAAGGACAACCTGCATGGTAAGAGGGTCCCTTAGACTGGAGAAGAAGAAGCTAGAGAAAGCAGATCCATCATCAAATGTGGGAAGGAGCACAACGTGGGGGAGGGCAGGCAAAACCAGGACCACTTAGAGGGACACAGGCCTGAACTCGGCGCGAAGAATATGCATGCAGAACGGTCCTAAGATACATGTTCTAACATGCAGAACCGTCCTGCAAGGGAACAAGCAGCCTTGTGAGGTGGTGAGTTTCTTGTTACTGGGAGTATTTAAGCAGTAGTAGGACGACTCACTATCAGGGAAGCGGAAGAAAGAATTTCCCCACTGAGTGGAAGTCTGTCCTAAATGACGTATAAAATTCTAAGAATTTTATGATTCTATGTGGACAGATCCTCAGAAAATAATATAAAAAACATAAGGTTTGGCTCCCTGGGTCAAGCATGGGTCCATGTGGACTAGAACACTATTTCTGACCATGGTAATAATTAACAAAGACATCAATAATAAAACATCACCCGCTGCCGTTGATGGAGCAATTTTACTGTGCCAAGTACTCTGATCTCATGAATTCTCACAACTCTATGGAGGTAGCAACAACTATTATCCCCATTTTACAGACTAGGAAACTGAGGTTCAGACCCAGTAGGCAACTTGTCTGAGGCCACAAAGGAAATGTGTGGGGCAGTTGGAGTTTAGACTCTGCAGGTACAGCCCTCGCTCTTAAGCACTCTGCAGAGTGATGGATGTCACCCCAGGCTCCCCCAAATGACCTCATCAGAATCAACCAGGATCGTGTCCTGGCGCCCTCTCCGGCGGACGTCCAGCTTTGCTGCTGGTTTGAGCAAATCATTATCTTTCGCATACCGATGCGAAGATCGGTATTTTAACAGGGAGGAACATTCTGCTTTGCGGCAGAACATCTGCCACAATCGAGGATTCACTGTTGGACTCCTCTAAATGGTGCCATAACCAGGTGCTGCCAAGATTGGATTTTTAAAAACCTGATTTGCCTGCAACTTTCCAGGAACCCATTGAATCCATAAAACGTTCTGATTTTCAGTTCTGCAACTCCTCTTGGAGCAAAGACGTTACAAAAATGATTTGTGAAGCCACTGACAGTTGACAAAGCTCTTTCACATGTCTCAGATGCTCCTCCCAGAAGCCCAGGAGGCAGGTGGCATCACCTCAGTCCCCAGCCACTTCCCAGGCTGGCAAACTGAAACGCAGAGAGATAAGGAGGCCGGCCTGAACTCGAACTTGAACTCTGGCTCCTGCTATGCCCAGAAACATGGAATGAAGAACACTTAAATTGGAAGGGGGCCTCTGAGATTATTCAGGCCCTGGGTTCCTAACTTGGTGTCCATGGATGGACTTTGGCCAGGAGAATGGGGGGGCAGTCCCTTAAAATGTGCACAGCATTTTATGAATATATATGAGTACAACCTCCTAGGTATATGAGTATATGAGTATAACCCCCTAGGTATATGAGTATATGAGTATATGAGTATAACCCCCTAGGTTTATGAGTATATGAGAATATGAGTATATGAGTATAACCCCCTAGGTATATGAGTATATGAGTATAACCCCCTAGGTATATGAGTACATGAGTATAACCCCCTAGGTATATGAGTATATGAGTATATGAGTATAACCCCCTAGGTGACTCAAGAAGGCTCAAGAAGCATGATCTAACCCATCCCCACACCTCCCGCACCACCATTTAACCGATAATGGAATTAGTACAGTCAGCGCTATGTATCTGCGGGTTCCACACCCACAGATTCAACCAACCAAGGATCAAAACTATTTTTAAAACTTTTTCCCAGAAGTTCCAAAAAGCAAAATTTAAATTTGCCACACACCAGAAACTATTTACATAGCATTTACAACAATTTACATAGCATTTACATTGTATTAGGTATTATAAGTATTCTAGAGATGATTTAAAATACACAGGAGGATACGTGTAGGTCATATGCAAACACTGCACCATTTTACAGAAGGGACTTGAGCATCCATGGATTTTGGGTATCCATGGAGGTCCCTGGAACCAATCTCCGCCGATTCTGAGGAACAACTGTACGTACTTCCTTTCATTATTCTATTTATCAAATTTCAAAAAGGTCCTGGAGACCTGGTAAATGAGGCATGTTTACATACAATCCCTAATTCCACATCCAGGTTTTACAACTGTAATTTCACTCATCACCCCCAGCCGGTCCTGAAACCCACGTGACGCTAACTGGAGATAATAAAGCTGCGAAGTGCTCATCACCTATTACACGCCAGGCATGCAACAAGCATGAATACTAGCAACTCGTGGGGTATGTTCCATTAGATTGTGCATCCCCATTTGATGGATAAGAAAACTAGAGCTCAGAGAGAACGGTGACTAGCCCCAAAACACGCTTCTTTCAAGTGGGAGGAATGTGAGTCCAGAGCCCTGTCACCGACGCAGACAGCTCTTCCTTTCCCAAGTCCCTCTGCTCTGCCTGGAAAAGGCACCCCGCTTTGGAACCAGCCGCAGAAACGACCACCCTCTACCCTGAACACCCTCAGCCTCACTCTCCTTGGTAATAAATCTGGCTGTTGGTGAAACTGATGAAATGAGCCCTTGGACCAGGACTTGAGGAGCAGGGTCAGGAAACTGGCCTGAATCCTGTCTCTTCACTATGCGTGACATGAGGGTCTTGGGGCAAGGGTGGGGGAGACAGCCAGGAGAAGGTGCCCATCTGGGAGGCAGCAAAAATGCAAATAAGAATGGGCATGTGGTCAGAGAGAAATTAGCTGGCAACAAACTTTATACATCATGCTCCAGATCTGAAAGGTCTTCCTGGTTAACAAGGCAGAGGGAGGTGGTGACAGGGCGGGTGTGAAACTCACCCCGTGGGGTTATTCAGAACACAACCTGCACACCCATCATGGGCAACTCTCCCTAATAACCAGTGAAATGGACAAGAGACAGAGAAAAGCAGAGGAAAAAACCCAAAGGCCCGCAAGGAGATATCGCTTCACACCTACTAGGATGGTTAGAATCAAAAAGGCAGGTAACAGTAAATGTTGGAAATCAGAAAAGAGAAATCAGAGCCCTCATATACTGTTGGTGGGAATGTAAAATGGTCCAGTTACTCCGGAAACAGTCTGGCAGCTCCTCAAACGATTAAACATAGAGTTACCATATGACCCAACAGTTCCATTCTGAAGCACAGACACAAGAGATGGGAAAACATATGTCTACACAGAAACTTGTACACAAGTGTTTACAGTAGCATTATTCATAATAGCCAAAAGGTGGAAACAACCTAACTGTCCACGCAAGAATGCACGGATAAACAAAATGTGGTATAGCCACACAGTAGAATATTATCCGGCCATAAAAAGGAATGATACCTGTCACAACGCGGATGCACCTTGAAAACATTAAGCTACGTGAGAGAAGCTGGTCACAGAAGACCACATAGTATATGATTGATTTCGTTCACATGAAAAGTCCAGAATCGGGAAATCGATAGAGACAAAGAGTAGAGTAGTGGATGCCCAGGGCTGGAAGGGGAAGAAGAAGGGAAGAGGCGGGTAACAGCTAAAAGGATGGAGTTTCTTCTTGAGGTGATGAAAATGTTCTAAAACTGACTGTGGTGGTGGCTGCACACATCCGGGAATATACTAAAGACCACTGAATTACACACTTTAAATGGGTGAATTGTATGGTGCATGACTTCCATCTCAATAAAGCAGTTAAAAATATCTGCCAAATCTTCATCAGCAGCAATCAGACAAGGAAAAGGAAACAACCTCATATCACTGGCTTGAAAAGCCTCCCCCAGAGAAAGGGGCGTGTCGGTGGCAGTGGGAAGACCAACAGATGTCACGTGGGCATCTAGACAGTCACATTCGGGGTTGGAGATGAGGAGCTCAAGCTTTGGTTCGAAGATCTGGTTCCACACTGCATGGCCTCGGACAAGTAACCTGGCCCTTTAAGCCCCAGTTTCCCAATCTGTAAAAGGGGGATAATAATAGCTATCCCATAGAACGGTTGTGAGGATACAAGAATTAAGACACACAAATCCTTTAGTGCCCAACAAACAACAGCAATTGTTGTTGCTATTATTACGATGCTTGCCCACGAAACCTAACTAGCATTTGCTGAGGACCCACTGGGGTTTAAGTGGTGCTGCATTTGGCTCTGGGGGTATAAATCAGACAAGACTTCTCCTGGAGGAATTTCCAAACACCAGGAAACCCCTAAACCCCTATTATTAAAGCCAGAAAGTTCACCAGAGATTAGTGTTTCTCAAAGTCGGGTCTTTGGATACGTTCTCAAGATCCAAAAGTTCTCTCTAAGAATGTTTAATTCAATGTTTTCATTAAAAAAAAAACCAATACATGGGAATCCCCATGAGATTTCTGCCCCACAAGAGTATTGTGCTTGTGGAAACTCCCTGGTGGTCCAGTGGTTAAAACTCCACGCTTCCACTGCAGGGGGCCTGGGTTAGATCCCTGATCTGGGAACGAAGATCCCGCAATCCCTATAGCGCAGCCAAAAAAAAAAATTAAAAAAGAGTATTGTGCTTGTGACTGAGTTGGCACCCATGGTAGACTGAATTCTTGGCCCAGCTCTCGCCCCTCCCTATCACCCTGGCCCTGTGACTACGCACTAGACTCTGTCTTACAGGTGGCCCATACTTCTTCACTCCTTGACCTTGGGTTCAGCCACGTGACTTACTTGGCCAATGGGGTGTTAACACGCATGATGCAGACACAGGCTTGAAACGTGCTTGTGAGGGTGGGCTTGCCTCCGGGATAAGAAGAGCTTCCCCAGGGAGCCTCTGCCTCTTCAGTCTGGGCCCAGAACAGACACACTTGGAGCAGACTTGGCCCTCGGTGAGGAGCCAAGCTCACCCTGCGGCTGGAGGCTGAGCAGCCCAGCCAAGCCCAACTCAATCAGCCCAACCGCAGGCAACCAGTGGACACACCAGAATCAATGAGGATCTGCAATCAACCAGCAGATACCCAAGCAAGGCTAAATGACTGTTGTTCTATACGCCAGGGGTCAACAAACCAGGGCCTGCAGGCTTAATCCAGCACGCCCCCAGTTGTTTTGTACAGCCCACCAGCTAAGAATGGTTTGTACATTTCTAAATGGTTGAAAATAAATCAAAAGAAGACTATTTCATCATGTGAAAATTACGCGGAATTCAAATTTCAGTCTCCATAAACAAAGTCTTACTAGAACACACACACGTCCGGCTGCTCTCACACTGCAATGGCAGGATTGAGTAGTGTGACAGACACTGTATGGGCCACAAAGCCTAAAATACTTACTGTCTGGCCCCTTACACAAAAAGTTTGCAGAGCTCCATTCAATTCCACTGCTTGTTACCTCGTAACAGCTGACTGTACAACACCAATTATTACTACTTGCCATGAGCCAATGAAAAAAGAACAGATACAAAGTTTAGTATGTAAATGATGCATTCTGGCAAAGACTAAGAAACATGGTGGCAGTTGCATTAATGGAAGATTTCCCAGTGTTTTAAATAGAGACAAACAAAGCAAAGTGTCACATGGCACACAAAAGCACAGGCATGCCAAATGCAGAAGAAGCTGTGTCTAAGTAGTCACTATAGTATTCACCCTATAAACAGCACGTTAGTTTCAGTAAAACATTATCCAACACAGGACACTGATTTTGTTCATTTGAATTATGTTGGTTTGTGTAGTTCTGTTCATTTTATATTTGTAAGTCTGTCTCGGTTTTACAGTTGTTTAAAAGCTATAAGAAATGTGTTTATCTAGTTTTTTATGTTTAAACCTTTTAAAGTAACTTTAGAATAAAATTAATGTAACACTGGGACCCCATAAACAATAAAAGTCAGACACCTGACCGAAGTGTACATGAAAAGATGTTCAACATCACCAGTCATCAGGGAAATGCAAATTAAAACCACAATGAGATACCACTTCACACCTGTCAGAAGGGCTTTCACCAAAAAGACAAGAAATAACAAGTGTTGATGAGGATGTGGAGAAAAGGGAACCCTTGAGCACTGTTTTGGGAATGTAAATTGGTGCAGCCACTACGGAAACCAGTATAGAGGCTCCTTAAAAAATTAAAAATAGAACTGCCATATGATCCACTAATTCCACTTCTGGGTATTTAACCGATGGAAACTTAACACAAAAAGATATCTGCACCCCCATGTTCACTGCAGCATTATTTATAACAGCCAAGAAATGGAAACAACCTAAGTGCCCATCAACGGATGAATGGATAAAGAATATGTGGATAGATATACAAGGGAATATTTTTCAGCCATAAAAAGGAAGGAAATCCTGCCATGTGCAATGGCATGGATGGGCCTTGAAGGCATTGTGCTAAGACAAATAAGTGACAACAAGACTAATGCTGTATGATCTCACTTATATGTGGAATCTAAAACAACAAACAAACAAACAAACCCTGAACTCATAGATACAGAAAACAGATGGATGATTGCCAGAGGTGGGAGGTGGGGTGTTGTCAAAATGCCGGAAGGTGGTCAAAATAAATTAGTCCTGGGTATGTAATGTACAGCATGGTAACTATAGTAACATATATACATATATTGTAAAAAGTGGCCTCAATATAACAAAAGTGAGAAACACAACTGCAGTGGAAGTGCTGAGGAGACAAGGAGTGTTGACGGTCAAGTGAGAAGCTGGCTTATAGTGAAAATTCAGAAGAGTTCAGAATAGTTTTTCATGCTTTATTTTTGTTCCATATAATAGAGTTTGAGAATTACAGACTCAGTTCCAGCCAAAACTAGTTCACTAGCATATTATATTTGGGGTTGTGGGGGATATCTTTGGTTTGGTTCATGATTCAGTAACCAAACTACCAGCATTTATAAAAGTTATACAAGCCAAGCCATTTAATGCTTCTGATATTAAGAGGAATCTTAGGGTTGATATTAAGAGGAATCTTAGGTTGATATCTTTGGTTTGGTTCATGATTCAGTAACCAAACTACCAGCATTTATAAAAGTTATACAAGCCAAGCCATTTAATGCTTCTGATATTAAGAGGAATCTTAGGGTTGAGGTACATATTTTTATTCCTGGAAAAGCTGATATTGAATCAATAGTGTTTGAAGATCCATAACATCTTAGAACATGAGACAAGCAGCTTTTTTCTAGCATCATCTTCCCCTTTTCCTTCTAAGCACACCCTGTACCTCTGCTATACCCCATTACCATTCCCCACCTCAACTTACACATGTGTCCCTGGGTCTTTGTACATGCTATGCCCACTGCTTGTGATTGCGTGTTCCCTCATTTCCTGACTCTGTTGGCCACTGACTTCAACGCATCCCTCAAAACCTAGTTCAGGCTTAGAAGCAAGGACACCCCAGGAGCAATGCACACACCTAGTGCCCAGAGATTTGAATTCTAAATACCATTTCTCACTAAAACAAATTAGAGCTCCTAAGAGAGATGGCTAGAACATCTTCTTTGGGACTTCCCTGGTGGTCCAGTGGTTAAGACTCTGAGCTTCCACTGCAGCAGGCAAGGGTTCGATCTCTGGTCAGGGAACTAAAGATCCTGCATGCCACATGGCATGGCAAAAAAAAAAAACCACTTCTTTGCACAGAAAGTAAGGAAGTACTAAAAGAAGGACAAGAAGCCAGTCTGAACGGGCTCCTGTTGGCCAAATCTAGGGCAATTTAAAGCTCAAAATGAATAATGATGGGAACGGACTAGAACACACTGAAGAAAAAAAAGAATCCTTGAGTCCATACTGATACTAAAAATAACTTTAAGGAATGGGGTGGGGGAGAAAGTTGAGCACTTTTTTTTTTAACAGAAGAATGTCAAGTCATAAGTGTAGAAGGAATGGTTAAAAATTATTTTGAACCATGAAAAATAATTGATACAGGCAAGAATCATCAATAGTTGCTAAAAGCACTGGGTTAAAGAGAAGACAAACGGACATCACGTGTTCCTGCTATCTGCAGTGCGGAAGACAAAACATCCTCTGTGCCAAAAAATCTATAATCTGAACCTATCATGAGGAAACAATCAGACAAATCTAAACTGTGGAACGTTCTGCAAACAACTGTTCTGAACTCTTCCAAAGCAGCAATATCGTGAAAGAGAAAACACAATGCAGGGAAACTGTTCTAGAATAAAGGAGGCTGATGAGACATGACAAGTAAATGCAATGTGTGATGCTTGAGTGGGTCCTGAATGGAGGGAAAACTACCAAGGCCGTTACGCAAGGCAATTGGAAAATCTGAATATGGATTGCAGTTGAGACAGTACTGTATCCATGGTTAAATTTCCTGAATATAATAATTATATTGTGATTATATAGGACAGGGGTCAGCAAACTACTGCCGGCAGGTCAAATCCAGCTCCTCATCTATTTTTATACAGCCTGTGAGCTAAGCGTGGTTTTGCTTGTTTTTTTTTTAATAATTGAAAAGATTCTTTTCGTATAATTTCATTTGTTTGATTTTCAAAACTTGTGAAACTCAAATTTCATTTGAACTTATATGAAATTCACATGTCAGTGCTTACAAATAAAGTTTTATTGGAACCCAGCCACGCTCATTCATTCATGTGCTGTCTACAGCTGCTTTCATGGTACAAAGGCAGAGCTGGGTAGCGGTGACAGACACTGCCTGGCCCATGAAGCCTGATGTCTGGAACTACGTCTCAAACAGTTCAGAAAAAACAAACGAAAAAGAACGTGTGTGTGTGCGTGTGTGTGCGCGCGCGTGCGTGCGCGTGCCTGTAGGTAGATATATAGAGAGAGACTGAAGCAATTGTTATAAAATGTTAGCAGCGGGCGAATCTAGATGCAGGGTGTGTGGCTGTTGATCATACTCTTCTTATACTTTTGTAGAGTTTGAAATTTTCAGAATAAAGAGTTAATAGAAATTAACAAATAAGCATGAAACGCACTTGCTCAGACTCTCACACACACACAGAAGCCCAAGCTGTTTCAAATGGGCCTTCTTTCCTTCCTGGACCAGCCCATTGTTCTTCCCCTCTCTGAGCCCCACCCAAGCCCCTGCTCCCGCTGACATCTTGCACTGTTGCAACTGTCTGCTCACACTTCATCTATCCCAGCTACTCGGGATTTCTCAGACTCTGTTCTGGAGGGCGTCATGAGCTTTTGCACATCCAATTTCAAGTTTTAAAATAAATCTCCATTTTTACGATGGAAGCTGAAATGGAAAACACTGAAACCCCATTTCACATCAGCTTCTCCCCAGAACAGTAGGAGTCTGGCAGGCAGAGAGGCTGGCTGACTGCGGGGGAGCAATCCCACCACACAGTGTCCTCTTTATAAGGAGGCCTGGGAAAACTCCCATCCAGTCTCCACCCAGAAAAGGAGACCTCCTCGGGAGCTACCTGGGACTTCTCGAGTTATGGCCAGAAAGCACCGGTAGCTAAGCAGGCTTGCCTTTCCCCAGTGGCTGCCGGATTTGGACCTTCTATAGCTAAAAGTGCACACACAGGTCATTATGGTATGCATTTTTAGCCTCATTCCTGGCTCCATTTAGGGTCTCCACCCTTGTTTTTCTTTCTTCTCTCTCAGTTTTAATATGCTATCATGTTATATTTGATATATGCTGCTAGGCTGCCCTAAATCCCTTCTGGAACGAGACTGGGTCTCAGTGAAAAACTGAAACAGAAACCCTGTGCTGGCCTCCTATTTCTCTGCCTCTTTACCAAACCATATGGCTGCCTGGCGCTCCCCAAGCATCTCATGCCTGCAGCATTGTCTCTGGCCTGCAGTGCCTGAGGGCAGCCTGGCAACCTTGGCAATGACTTATGGAGTCTATGATTTCCAGTGAGATGAGTAAGCAGAGGAAGGGGAATTTCTTTTCTAAACAGTCAGAAGTGAGAGCAAAACTCCTTCCAAGGAGGCCAGGCCATGAAGGAGAGATGCAAAGTGGAAATGGCCATTTGGTTCATCTAAACCCGGGCTCTGTCCCTGCAGCACACTGTACACAGTGGGACCAGCTTTCCTCCAGGTTGAGGGGAGATGGAGAGGGACCTTGTACTGGGCAGGAAGGATGAGTGGAACAGAGTCAACCAAGGCCAGGAGGTAGGCATAGGCCTGACAAGTAAGGGAGGTGGAGAGGACCAGTAGGCCGAATGAGAAGGTGGGTTCTGGAGGCAGACTGCCCAGGTTTGAACCCCAGCTCAGCTACTCACTAGCTGTTTAGCTTTGTGCAGAATGACTCATCCTCTCTGGGCCTCAGTTTTCTCAGCTGTGCAATGGATAGAACAATACCTGCTTCACAGGGGCATCGCTAGGATCAAATGAGATCATCCTGTGAAGTGCTGAGTACAGACCCAGACACGTAGTAGGCACTCAATAAACATTAACGGCTATGCTTATCCTTATAGCACCACCATCGTTTCTGCTGGAGGAGACTCTACATACTGAGTTGTGGAAGGAAATGTGTTGTGTTGGACGGAGGCCAGAGCTTTGGAAGGCAGGCAGAAGGTCAAGAACAGACAAGTATAGCTTTGGGACAGGATTTGACAGATGAATGCAGTTTATTTAGGATGTGGAGTTTCCGGATCCTGGTCCAAAGTCAGGGCCGTGGTTCAGCCCACCTTTCCCCCTCTCGCACCATTCAGCCAACCCATCGTCTGAGAAGGCAGAGCTGTTCCTCATTCCTGCTTTGCCCCAGGTGAGGCCCCAACTGAGGACAGACACACAGACACACACACACACAGGCTTCAACGCCTCTCACTTCTCTGCATCACAAAGGTCAAAGCCTCCACGTGGTCCTGCGACCTCCAGCCATACTGTCCCTGCAAACATGCGCATGCCGCAGCTCAGAGGCCCGTGGAAGGAACCTCCAAGGAAGCAACATTGCTGCCTCTGGCCCTGCCCCTGAACAACAGGCCAGGACCAGATGGAGCTGGTCTATGACCACACTGCAAACTCCAGAGCTTCCTATTATCCCTTTTCTCCAGACCCAGACCCATGCCAGACCACGAACCTGGGGATGCTACCTGCTTTAGAGACTCCAAGCTTTCCCGGCTGGGCTGTCCCAAGGGGTAGACTGTGGTGGGAAAGAAGGGGATCCTACTAGCCCTTCCCTGGGCATGACACTAAATTTTCTCCCCTGGGATTTTCCCGCAGGCTGAGAAGGCATCAGCCTCCTCTGCTGAACTCCTACCCACCCTTCAAAACCCATCCCCCATTTGCCCAGCCAACTCCCCTTCTCCCTACCCTTACAACCTACTGCAGCACCACAATCACCAGCAACACTCTGGGCTGGGAATAGGCCTCCTCCTTTCCCATCTACCTCAGTCCCCCCTCCCTGTGGCTGAACCAAAGGCTCTATAAAAACAGAGGGCAAACTTCATGTATTTGTGTTACCTCCAGAACTTCCTGCTCAGTGCCCAGTGCATGGGAGTTGCTCTGTGTCTGTGAGGATAGATTGAATTTGGACACATAACCACATTCACTGCTCCCCCTCCTTAGGCATGTCTCCCCACGATGGAACTCCTTAAAGCCCCAGGCATCACGGAGGGATGCTGTCTTTGAAGGAACCCAAGGTCTGTCAGGTACTAGCTATGGGAGTTGGGGCTGCTTGCTTGACCTCTTCAGTCCCAGGTTCCCTTATCTGAACGAGAAAGGCAGCCACCTCCACCTGCGGGACTGTTTTGTGGGAGAATGTGGTATACACCTGGCATATAATAATTGCTCAATGAGCACCCAGACTTTGAAAACAAGCCAATCACCCTTGCTGGCTCCCCCTCCTCACCTCCCACTCACATCTCAATCCACAGCAATGTGGCTGCCACCCATGAAACTGCCCCTGCCAAGGACGCCAAGACCTGTGTGCCAATGGGCTCTCGATCCTCAAGCTTCTCGCCCTCTGCAGCACTGACCCCACTGCTCAACCCTTCCCAGGGCTTCAGCTGCATACATTTATACGCTTGGTTTTCCCTCCATACCCAGGCATCTGCCCTCGGCTGTAGACCCACACACACCGACGTGCCTCGGGACAGCGCCACCTGGGCATCTCGAGGGCACCTCCATCTCTACCCTACCCAACCTGAACTCGCCTCCTCCTCAGTCTCAGGCTACCTCTCTCCATCTCTCTGCACATTTTAGCAGATGTCCCCCCAAACACATAAGCCCACTGGATTAGTGTCCTACTACTGCTATAACAAACGGCCACAAGCACAGTGGCTTAAAACAACACAAATTTATTGTCTTCCTTTTCTGGAAGTAAGGATTCCTAAAATCAAGGTGTTGGCAGGGCTGAGTTTTTTTCAGGTGGCTTGAAGGAAGAATCCGTTTCCTGGCCTTTTGTAGACTCTGCATGCCTTGGCTCCTGGCTCCTTCTCCATCTTCAAGGCCAGCAGCATAGGGTCTTCCAATCTTTTCTTTCTGACTCTAACTCTCCTGCCTCCCTCTTATAAAGATGCTTGTAACTGCATTGGTCCCACCCCGATAAGCCAGGATAATTTCTCCATCTCAAGATCCTCAACTTGATCACATGTGCAAAGTTCCTTTTACCATATAAGATAACACATTCACAAGTTCCAGGGATCTGGACATGGCCATCTTTGGAGAGCCATTGTTTGGCCTACTATAGTTACCTCCCTTCACCTGCTCCAAATCTCTAGGTTGTCCCCCTCCAGGGACAGAAAAAATGTTGGCCCACCTCCTTTCTACAGCCAGTGTCTCCATGTGAACCTTCTTAGGTAATATAAAAGCTTACCCATCACGCCTTATCTCTACTGTATATTCAATCATTTCTTCAGCTGGACTCCCTCCACTGGGTTTTTTAAGGAAGTTAATGTCTCATTAACAAACTCCCTTGACCCCAGTCTTCCCTCAGCCATCACCCTTCCTCTCTCCTCCACTTATTTCTAATCAAACTTCTGAGAAGTGACTATACCAGTCACCTCCATTCCAATGAGGTTCCCATCTCATTACTCTTCTGCAGGATTTCTCAGCCCTGGTACTGTTGACAACTGAGGCCAGATCATTCTTTGTTGTAGGAGGCTGTCCTATGTATTATAAACGGTTTACCAGCATCCCTGGCCTCTTACTTCTAGATGCCAGTAGCATATCTCCATCTTCAGTGGTGACGGCAAAAAAAAAAATCTCCAGACATTTCCAACTACCCCAGAAAGGGGGCGGGGGGTATAAACTGCCCCAGGTTAACAACCACTGGCTTATAGTAACAGCTCTTGCTAAAGTCACCAATGACTTCCCTGGCACTAAATCCAGCAAACGCTTTTGAGCCCTTCTCTTGCTTGGCTTCTCAGCAGAGTTGGACATTGTTGGACATTCTGGCCTTCCCACCTCAGGCCACTCTTGCTCTGTCTCCCCTGCAGGATCAAACTCCCCTTCTGGACCGCTCACCGTTGAAGTTCCTCAAAGCTTAGTCCTTAGGCTGCTCTACCTCTCGCTCAGCCCGTTCTCCCTGGGGGCTGCCCTCCAGCCCTCTGGCCCCACTGATCACCTATGCACAGGTGACTCATTAAGTAACATCTCCAGACGTCCTTTCCAAGCTCTGAACCCGTATATATAAAGCTGCCTAGTTGATATCACTACTTGGATATCTTGGCCTCACTCAACAAGATATATATCCAAGGCATCTCTCCAAACTCAACAAGCCCAAAACCCAAATCAGGATCTTCCCCTCAACCCAGTCCCCTTCTGGCATTCCCCATTTCTCACAGAAATTCACCATTCCTGACCTGTAGGGAGAGGAACGCTGCAGGAGGTGTTCACGACACTTCCCTGTCCCTTACTTGGGCCAATAGGTCTCTTCCCAAGTCAAATCTCTTTCATCTCTGAAACAGTTCATAAACCAGTTCACTTGTCTGCATGTCTCTGCCCCACCCTAGCTCAACCCTCCACCGTCACCAACTTCAAGAACAAACACAGCCCTCTGACTGGGGTGCAGACATCCATTCTTGACCGATGTCTCTACCCCATCAGTTCTCCAGCCTGCAGCCAAAGTCACCCTTTCAAAACATAAATGAAAGCTTTTCGCTGTTCTTAAAATGGAGAACGGAAGTCCCAGCTTGGCCCACTGGGCCCTACATGACCGAGCTGCTGTCTTCTCCAGGCCCATGTTTGCTGCACTCCAGGCACACTGACCTCCCAGTTGCTCAAACGTACTGTGCTCTCTTCTGCCACAGGACCTTTGCTCATGTTCTTCCATCCATCTTGATGCCCCTCACCAATCATCACCTGGTGGGAATTCTCTTCCTTCAATCACAGCTCAACTATTAGGAAGCCTTCCCCGACTTCTGGCCCCATCAAATCCCTTGGTTGATCACTTTTCTCCTAGCCCCACTGTCTCTCCATTACCTTTCAGAGCCATAATGTTACATTTATTGATGCTTATCTTATAAGCATCATCTTCCTTCCATCTTCCCCACAGTAAATTCTATGAGGGCAGGACTGATGTCTGATCTGGTCCACCATTGCGTCCCCAGAGCCAGCCCAGTGCTTGGCACAAAGCAGACCTTCAAGAGGTGTTTATTTAATGATAAATGAATCATCTTCCTACCCCCAGCCTGGCTCTCTCTACTGTCCCATGTCCCCCTATCCATGTTCAAGTTTGGTGCCTGAAAGTCATCATTGGTAATCCTTCCTTTTCGAATCTGAAAATCCCTCTTCCTCACCTTCACATCCTGTCTATCAACGAGTCTTGGGGATTCTCCCCCCTAAATCTCTCTCAAATGTGCCCACCTCTAGCACTTGAGTTTAAGCCACCATCATTCCAGATGTGAACCCTCACTCCAGCCTTTTACCTAGAATCCCAATTCGCCATTCTGCAACCTACCATGTCACACCTCTGCTTGAAACGTTCCGATGGCTTGAAACGTTCTGGTGGCCCACAGGATGAAGCATGCACTTGTCGCGGCCTATGAAACACAGCACGATCTGGCTCCCACCTCCCTCTCCCGCCAGCTCTCGCCGCTCTGCCTCTCAGGCTCACTGCTGCTGCCACCCCCCACCCCCCCAGACTTCTTGAGGTTCCTCTCTCTCAGCTGTTCTGCCTACACGGAGCATTTTTCCATCCCCCTTCTACTAACTGCTACTCATTCTTCAAGTCTCAGACCAGAGGAAATCTTGCCCAAACCCCTCAAGTAGGCCAAGAACAACAATAATAGCTGACAGTCACTGCGTGCTTACTAAAGGCAAGCACCATTCTAAGAACTTTGCAGCATTAACTCATTTCATCTTCACCATCAGCTATGATTATCCTGGCACAGAGAGGTTCAATGACTCATCCAAGGTCACATTAGATAGTAATTAGCAAACCTGGCTGACATGATGAACTCAGGCTCCAGGCCCCAAGTCCCAGAGATCTGTGAACGCTGCCATCTCCCTGCGTACCCAGAGCGTCCCGTGTTCCCCCTTCAATAGCAATTGTCACATGTGCACGTATTTGTTCACTGCCTGTGCTCCCCACCAGACTGTCCACTCCCAGAGGGCAGGGACCGTGCCTGTCTTGTTGGAAGCTTTGCCTCTAGCATTGGGTATTACTGCTTTTTTAGCTGAACGTCATGCTATGCATCGCCACAGTCCCCAGCTCCAGGTCACCCACGCCAGAGGAGGGCTGGGGAAAACCCTTCATAAGTGTCATAGAATGGCCTGCCAGACACACGCATGAGGACTCATGGAGAAACTGCCCCACCACTGACTCTGTTGACTACCGCCAGATGGGGCTCCTCCGCATGGCCCTCGGCCACCAAGGGTCACAGGGGCAAGGGGACAGCCAGATCCATCATCCACGTGTCCAGGAGTGATGGCAGAAAAGCTCTGGGCCAGGCTGGGCCAGCGTATGGCTCCCCCTGCTGGTTTCCTTCCATGTTCGTGGCACCCTTTTCCGAGGCACAGCCCGGGAGACACTCACCAGCCACGAGAAGAAGCCAGTTGATTTGTCCTGGGTGGAGATCTGCCCCTCATAGGGGCCGAAGATGTGGCCCTTGGGGATGACCTCATTTATGCAACGCACGTCATTCTCCCCACTGGCTTCCTTGACCACCTCCATGCCCTGGGGGATGGTGAGGGCCGCCCGGTCTGGGATGCCCACAGGCACCGGCGTGTCGGACACAAACACCGGGGGACCGTGGTTCGGGCACTCATCCACAAAGTACTCCTGGCAGGACTCGCAGACTGGAGGGATGGAAAGAGGAAAGAGAGCCTCAGTTGGGAGGTAGGACCCCCATGGAGGTGGCTGAGGGGCTGATGGGAGGCCCACCCTCCATGGGGGTCAGCGTTAAGCCAGTGGAAAGTACACAGCATGGGACTCGGGAGTCCCAGCCCTGGCTCCACCCCAGCCAGTCACAGGCCCCTGAGTCTTCAGTAGTGATAACTCACTCCCCTCCCTGGGGACTCAAAGGACACACCCACCAACACCAAGGAAGTCAGTCTGAAAAAATAGAAGAAAGATCATGACTGGAGTCCAATAGGTCTGGGTTTGAATTGCAGCTGTGCATCTGTGAGCTGTGGGACCTGACGGAGGCGGTACTTAACCCTCACCAAGTCTCAGTGTCCCCCCTGGAAAATGGGACCAAATAATGGACACCTCAGTGGCTAATGGTGAGGATTAACTGAGGCCTGGACCTGTGTCTGGTACATAACAGGTGAGTGCCTATCTTCAGTATTCTCACTGCAAATTCCCTAAGCAGAGATGGGATGGGGGGTGGGCGGGTGAAGGGCACGCGGAGTGGCCAGGAGTAGCCCCAAGCTCCACTTACACCAGAAGTCCACTTGCTGGAAGCTTTTGGGCATGATGAGGTCACGCTTCCCCTTCAGTTTCCTGGGCTCCACTTCCATGGCGGAGGGGTCTGGTCTCCTAGAGCTGGCCAGGACAGGGGCCAGTAGAGAAAGCACAAAGCGATCAGAGTGAGAGGCTGGTGGGCAGGGAAACCGAGGACGTGGCCGGATGTGAGGCAGGTGGAGGAACCCTAGCCCACCTGCTTGTTCAGTGCAGTGGGTAGTGGAAAGGTAGGAGTCCTGAGACCTGGGTTCAGTCCTTCTTGGGCCACTGCTTGGGTTTTTCTAGTGCCTGTGCTCACCCCTGGTCCTAGGAGTCGCCCAAAGCAGAGTATGGAAGATGAGTAAAGCATGGGATGTCTTCCCAGGGTCCCCCATCAACCCAGCGCAGCAATGCCCCCCCTCCTCCCTCGCCTGTCCCCACACTGGGGCCTCACCAGGGTTGGCCATACTCCTGGTCGCGGAGCGGTGAGCAGACCTCTGTCTTCACCACCGTCACCATCTCCCCCACGGCCGCCTTGGTCTGCGCCAAGCACTCCTTCATGTTCTCAGTCATTCTGTCCTGGGGACGCGAAGGCGGGACCAGCACAGGAAGAGGATCAAAGAGACAGGGGAAGAGGGGTGAGTGGCAGAGAGGGCAAGCGGGGGTCTCCTGGAGCCTGGTTACCCCCCCTGCCATCCCCAGAGGAAGCGCTTGAGAACACAGACAACAAAAACAGCTGTAGCCCGGCCAAGAGGAAATGCCATTTCTATCCCGGGCTGGTCCTGGGGACGACTGGAGCCACCAGCCCCATGGGGTCAGGGGCCAGGAGTAGCTCAGGCCAGGAGGCAGGGCTGGGAAGCACAGCCTGGACCCCAAGACCAAAGGGCAAAGGGTATGAGGGACCCACAGGAGCCTCTGCACAGAACTCTGCAATGGGGAGCAGGGGAGGGATCGACTCAAGTCCAGCTGGGGCCAAAGGGGGCAGGCAGATGAAATGGGCCCTGAGCGCCTGGCTGCACAGCCCCTCACCCAGGGGCTGCCAGGGAATGCAGCCAGGCTCGCTTTGCCAGCTCAGAGCAGGTACAGGCGGGGCCTGGGGGTCCCCGTGTGGGCCGGCCCTGACTCCAGGCCCCACCCAGCTCTCTCTAGGGGAGTCTCCCTAGCCCGCAGCTTACCGCCCTCCTCCACCACCGCGCTGGGCTTCAGCCCCTCCCTTGGCACCCCAGGGTCCTCATGCCAAGCCCGGGGACACTCTTCGGGCCAGGACAGCGCTCAGCTCGGGCTGGGAGCGCGCTCGGCCCCCGGACTGGGCGAGCAGCGTGTGTGACTCACTACCCGGGGCCCCGCTGGCCACACCCCTGCTCCTCGGCTAATCAGCCCCCTGCTCCCCACCGGGGCCCCAAAGCCGCCGGCAGCGGGGAGGGGTGTGGGGAAACGTGACGGCCTGCCCCCTTCTCCGAGCCGGCGGGGACTGGGGGCGCGCGGAGGGGGGCGGGGGAGGCCCGGGCCGGGCCGAGAAGCCCCGCCCCAGCCCCCCCTCCCCCCCCCCCCGGGAACCCCCAGCTCCTGAAACCCGCGGGTCATCCCGGCTGCGTGTCCGGCTGGGAAAGTGTGAGATCCCGAGATCCGGCCGGCACGGCGCACCGGCCGGGAGCAGGGGCGGCGCGGGGGGCCGGGGAGGGCGCAGGCTCGCTCTCTCCCTCTCACCAACCTTCCCGGCGGGGCGCTCCCTGCCCAGCCCGGCCCTGCCCAGCGCCCGCCCCCCGCCCGCCAGGCCCGGCATTCCTTGCGGGGGCATGTGGCTTCTTGCCGGCCCCGGGGGCACGCAGTTGGCTGGCGGCCGGGAGGGGGGCGCGCGGGGAGCGGGAGGAAGCGGGCGCCCGGGAGGGGCGGCGGGAGGGGGCCCCGCCTGGGAGGAATTCCAGCCCCTCCCGCGGGTCTCGTCCCCCACGCGGGCCGGGGGGCGCCTCGCGGGCGTCTGGTGAGGATGATAGCGCCGGAGAGGCTGGGCCCCGCGGCCCACCGCGCGCCCTCCCAGCCTCCGCAGCCCACTCGGCACGGCGGCAGCGCGTCCTTCGGCGCGGCCAGAGCGCCACCGCCACCCAAGTCGCCGGCCACGCACCGCAAGCCCGCCCCTTCCCCACCTGCGCGGCCTAGGGTGGGGACCGGCGTCTGCGAGGGGCCCCAAGGTTGGTGCTTGGCTGACCTCAAAGCCCACGAAATGGCCCCCCAGCCACCCGTGAGGTGGGCAGGGGTTGGGGGTCAGCGAGGCAGGAACCTAGGGCTGGAAGACATCCAGTGACTCGCGCAAGGTCACGCAGCCCATTCCTGGCGAAGTCTGCACTGGTGCCTAGGGCCTCCTCTGAGTAAATGGAAAACAGCAGGACCCCGAAATGTAAGCGTTTTGTTTCAGGACTGGTTCACTTTCATGCCACACCCTCAGCCCAGTCTTCTTCTAGAAGGATCACCCGAATCACCCTGGGGTGGGTTCAGGACTCAACCCATAGGTGCAGCTGCCAGGTGGGGGCAGGACCCAGGGGATTTATAAACCGTCACTGAACACCCCTGCCCTAAGGAGCACTTCTCAACCGCATGGACAACATTTATAGGCAACACATCCTGAGGCAGTTGGTCTAGAGTTTAGGAGCCTGGGCTCCCCGAGCCCACTGCTTGTGTTCAAACGCCAGCTATTGGCTATGTGACCCTGGGCAGGTGTTAAGGACTGAATGTTTGTATGTGCCCCCCCAGGAAAAAAAAAAAATCCATAATCCCTATGTTGGATGCCCTAACCCGCAGTATGCCTGTATTTGGAGACAGGGCCTGTGAGGGGGTGATAAAGGTTAAATGAGGTCATAAGGATGGGGCCCCAATCTAATAGGGCTGGTGCCCTTAAAGAAGGGGAAGAGACACCAGAGCGCCCCCTCTCTCTCCACCAGGTGAGGACAGTAGGAAGGCAACAGTCTGCAAGCCAGGAAGAGAGCCTTCACCAGGAACCAAATTAGCCAGCACCTTGATCTTAGACTTCCCAGCCTCCTGAACTGTGAGAAATAAGTGTCTGGTATGTAAGCCACCCAGTTTATGGCATTTTGTTATGACAGCCCGAGCTGACCTAGGCAGCAGGCTATCTAACTTCTCTGTGCTTCCATTTCTTCATTGGGAAAATGTGTCAAGTATTAGATTCTATCACAGACGTTGCTCTATTAAACAGACAGAGACATGTTTGGAGGGAGCTAGGGAGCTAGGCACCGTCTCTATACATCCACTGAAGAAAGCTCATCAAGAAGATGGGTATGTGCAGCATCATTAAGGAGAGGCTTTGAATTCTCTCCGTTTGGATTGGACTTATTTTAAGTCAATCATTTGCAGACTCTGGCACTATAATAGGAACTGACCGCTTGGGACCATTTTGCATTGAGCTCTCCTGTTCTAGCCCCTCTGGCCTCCCCCAGCTTCACCTGTATGCCATGCTCCACCCTGCCGGGGGGGGCCTGTGAACTTGCTGTGTATTCCACCTGGAACACACCTGGAAAACTCCTACCCATTCTTCAGCCCTCACTGTCCCCCCCCCCCATAATATGCTCTCATGTCCCTTTCCTCATGGCACTTGTCACTCTTAGAGCAGTCTTCTGTTAGTATGATTATTTGATGAATATCTGTTTCCCATAATAGATTAGAAGCTCCCCAAGGGCAGAGGGCAGGCCTTTTTGCTCACCACTGAATGGCCAGCACTTGTAACAGTGAGTGCCTGACGTCAGGGCAGAACAAGTGAAAGACAAGCCATATGCTAGGGCATAAACTTTAAGGAGGCACCCATTCTCAGGGTCATGAGCTTGCAGGATTGGCACCTGAGACTGAGTGCCTCCTTCAATTTTTGCACCCCTAGGTGCCTTGCTTGCCTTACCCGGGTCTCAGCCTTGCCTATCACATAGCATATTCTCAATAAATATTTACCAAGTGAATTCATGGCCAAATGACCCATGTCATAACTCACTGTCTCCCACCAATATGTCCTTCTGGCCCCTTTGAGTATCTCAACTCTGTAAGAGACCTCAGAGGGGGAGATAGGGTGGGTGGGTTATTGTTTTGAACCCTCTTCATGGGGTACTTTCTCGTGACCTCTGCCAGGCAAGGTGGGGGAGGCTGGCACCGAGAGGCAGTGAGGGACAGTGAGAGTGTGATGGGATTAGACTCCTGAGGCCTAGAGCCTGAATTTGATAGTAAGTGTAAAGCATAAGCTGTGCAACCATGGGCATATGACTTCAACTCTCTAGGCCTTAGTGTCTTCCTTGGTAAAATGGAAATAATCAAAATTGTCCCAGAGAAATCACTGAGACAAAGGCTGGGTCAAGGTCTTGGAAAGAGCCAAGTGCTAAGGGTTTGTAAGGGATATTAATAGTAAACTGGCTGCCAGAGGCAAGGGGGTGAGCAGGAAGAGAAAGGAGAGGGGGGATGGAGGGAAGAGAGACTGGGGGGGAAGGAAAGGAGGGAGAAGTAGGCAATAGTAAGAGAATAAAGGCTGGAGGGGAAGAGGGAGAGGAGAGGAAATCAGAGAAAAAAGAAGGTGGAAAGGGAGAGGGAGACTCAGAGAGACAGAGGGAAAAGGCACACAGACATTTTTCTAAGTCTTAAATGGCCCTGGGGAAAACATTCCCTTATAAAAAAAAAGCATTCATTTGAATCTCAAAGTAGAGATGTCTGTGGGCCACTTACTTTCATGTCTTATTTTTCATTTACATCCCACCTTCATCCCATTAAAAAAATTGTGACGATTTATAACATAAACTCATACTCAACAGGACAGTTGAACAACGAGGGACCTCATGGAGAGGAGTGATGCCAATTATACCCAGAATCTGTGGTAAGATGTTTAATGATCTAGCTTTCCATTCAGTTCTGAGCCTCCTGGCAGCTAAGGCAAAAAGGGAAACACGATGGGTTACAAAGTACTCATTATTTGATACCTATTTATTGACTGGCTGCACAATTAAGTTCTTTTCATTCTTGGAGGGGTCCAGCTGCCTGGAGAACCAGAATCAACTCTCACTTACATAACTGGTGTGTATTACAACTCCTTTCTGTGTCTGTAATGAAGGCCATGGGAGCAGGGAGGGAGAAGATGGGATGTGGCAGGACTGAATGAACTTCCATTTGGGAAGAGAGGGAGAACACGGGCTTGTGTCCTTCATTACGTCCAGCTCAGCGGGCACAGTAAGGCCCGAGCCAGGTGAAGCTCCAGCAACTGTTTCTGCAGACTGCTCTGGCCCTGCTTGCCCAGAGAGGGGCTTAGGGGAGGGGGGGGTGGCGGTCAGCAGGCCTCATAGAGGACTCCAAGCTGCTGGCAATGCTCCCTCTCAGCTGGCTCCTCTGAGTCTGCACCCGCAGAGATTAGGCATGTTGCAAACCCAGCAATGAGATGCAGACCCAAGAGGAGGGGGCAGAATGCGGCTCAGGAGCCTGCAGCTCTGTTTTCACTCTTGGCAGGTTGCCAGGGTCCTGGAATGCCCGGCAGCCAGTGTGGCCAGAGGACCAGGGGCCTGTACCCACTTGGGTACCCTAGAGGCTGGCACCATGAGAATCTGGCAGATCTGCTCTTGTACCCCCACAGCATTCTGTGTTGTCTCCCCGATGACAAAGGGACACGCAGTGAGGGGGCTGGCCCGAGTTACACAGTGACCTGGGCTGGGTATCCCAAGCCTTGGGTCTCAGTCCTGACTGTGCCATAAACTTTTATTTATTTATTTATTTTTGGCTGCGTTGGGTCTTTGTTGCTGCGCGCGGGCTTTTCTCTAGTTGCAGCGAGCGGGGGCTACTCTTCCTTGCGGTGCTCGGGCTTCTCATTGCGGTAGCTTCTCCCCCGTTGCGGAGCACGGGCTCTAGGCGCGCGGGCTTCAGCAGCTGTGGCTCCCGGGCTCTAGAGCACAGGCTGAGTAGTTGTGGCGCACGGGCTTAGTTGCTTGGCCGCATGTGGGATCTTCCCGGACCAGGGCTCGAACCCATGTCCCCTGCATTGGCAGGCGGATTCTTAACCACTGTGCCACCAGGGAAGGCCCTGTGCAATAAACTTTTTAGGTGATCCTGAGCAAGTTCCTGCCTGGCCCTGAGCCTCAGTTTCCCCTTCCTGAAAAATTAAAGTTCCAACATGGTTCTTAACAGTAAACCATGGGGATAATTGGGGGAAAGCACGGAATTATTACAGAGAGTTGTTGGATTTATATGTCCAGCAAGCACTGCCTATGGAAAGAATAGATTATATGCCTTGAACTTATGCATAAGACAGATTTGCAAATGTATGTAGGTACTTTTGTGAGGAACTAAAAGTAAATTTATTTAACACTGTTATTGATTCATAGAAGCCCTATGGCACCATGTGTTTTGTTAACCAACTGATACCAGCACAGCCCTCAACAAGCTGTGTAACCTTGAGAAAATTCACTACCTGCTCCACCTCGGTTTTCTCATCTGTCCAATGGGACAGATATCAGATCCTATCTCATAGGGCTGTTTTACAGAGCATAGTGCCTGGCATACAATAGGTACTCTATAGATATTAGTTCTTCTTATTGTCCATTTTATTTATTATTTTAAAAGTGTAGCACACATCAGGTGAGCATGTTGGTGAAATTTTTTTGACATTAAAAGAGGGCCTTGGGCTTCCCTGGTGGTGCAGTGGTTAAGAATCCGCCTGCCAATGCAGGGGACACGGGTTCGAGCCCTGGTCCGGGAAGATCCCACATGCCGCGGAGCAACTAAGCCCGTGCACCACAGCTACTGAGCCTGCGCTCTGGAGCCCGTGAGCCACAACTACTGAGCCCACATGCCACAACTACTGAAGCCCGCGCACCTAGAGCCTGTGCTCCACAACGAGAGAAGCCACCGCAGTGAGAAGCCCACGCACCACAACGAAGAGTAGCCCCCACTTGCCGCAACTAGAGAAAGCCTGTACGCAGCAACGAAGACCCAACACAGCCAAGAATAAATAAATAAATAAATAAATTTATTTTAAAAAATAATAATAAAAGAGGGCCTTCACGAGTAGTCAATACCCTTAATAGAGAAACACTTTCAATAAATCTATACTATAAAGATGCTTATCCCAATGGAAAAAAAAATGGAAAAGAACGTGAAAAAGCAATCTGCAAAAGAAAAGAGACAAATGGCCAATATGCTTTATGGAAAACCACAAAACTCTAATACTCAAATAAATATAAGTTAAAACAAATAAATATCATTTCTCCTCTATTAAATTGGCAAAGATTAAAAATCTTGATATTAGTCAGAGTTGGCAAGTGTGTGGGGGAAATACCCTACATACCCTACTAGTTAGAATAGAAATCGGTGTAATCTTTCTGCAGGGCAATTTGGCAATGCATATGAAACGCCTTGAAATGAGCAAAACCTTTGTAGGAGCAGTCCCAAATCTAGGAATTTATCCTAAGGACATAATTAAGTTGTGTGCAAAGATTTACCCACAAGGCTGTCCTCTGCAACACTATTTTTAGTAGCAAAAAACAGGAAATAACTTAAACCTCGAAAACAGGAGAGAAGTTAATACATAACACACAATGAAATATTACACAGCAATTAACAGTGCTTTAGAAGAATATTTATTGACACGGAAACACAGGCTCAACATACTGTTAAAGAAAAACTGAAAGTTATGAAGTGAAAGAAGCCAATCTGAAAAGGCTACATGCTGTGTGATTCTAACTCTATGACATTCTGGAGAAGGCAACACTATGGAGAGAGTAAAAAGATCAGTAGTTCCCAGGGGTAAGAGGGTGGGAAGGGTGAATAGGCAGAGCACAGAGGATTTTTAGGGCAGTGAAACTACTCTGTATGATACTATAATGGTGGATACATGTCATTATACATTTGTCCAAACCCTCAGAATGTAAAGCACCAGTGAGCCTTAATGTAAACTGTGGCCTTGGGATGATAATGATGTCAGTGTAGGTTCAGCATTTGTAACAAATGTACCTGCCTCTGGTTTTAACTATGTAACCAACAGTTGAATGCCTGCTGGAGTGGCCACTGGACTGGCCACATAGCTGAGGACTGATGGGTCCAAGCACACCCCCAGCTCTTGGAGTCTGGGCTAGTCCTCTGACTAATGCTGCTGTCCATAGTGGGGGAGGTTCTGGGGGTGGGGGCCAGGGAGCACAGGGAAACCCTCTACTTTCTGCTTGATTTTCCTGTGAACCTAAAACTGCTCTAAAAAATAAAGTCTAGGGACTTCCCTGGTGGTGCAGTGATTGGGAATCTGCCTGCCAATGCAGGGGACACGGGTTCGAGCCCTGGTCTGGAAGATCCCACATGCCGCGGAGCAACTAAGCCTGTGCACCACAACTACTGAGCCTGAGCTCTAGAGCCTGCGAGTCACAACTACTGAGCCCGCGAGCCACAACTACTGAAGGCTGTGCACCTAAAGCCCGTGCTCTGCAAGAAGAGAAGCCACCGCAATGAGAAGCCCGCACACCGCAACGAGAAGTAGCCCCCGCTCGCTGCAAATAGAGAGAAAGCCTGCGTGCAGCAACGAAGACCCAACACAGCCAAACAAACAAATAAATAAATAAATTTATTTATTTATTTAAAAAAATAATAAGAAAGTCTATTTTTTAAATGAAAGTTGCAAAGATAGATACAAAATAATTCCATATAAAAATGTATATTTAGCTATACGGATTTGCACATACAGATCTGGGAGAATACATATTGGGATATCACTAGTGGTTAGTTGCGGGGCTTATGTTAAAGAGAGTTTCTGTTTTCTTTTTGCTAAAGAGAAAAAAAGTCACTTAAAAAATTTCTAAAGGAACTCTTCATACTCATTTAGCTGAGAAATTGCCAGAGAAGATAATAACTAAGATTCTTCCATCTTTACCCACTTGTCAGTAGATACTGAGATCTAACCAACTATTTGGGAGGAAGGAGGAATCCAAATTAAAGACTGAACACCAGGCATATGTGTCACTTGATGCACATTCGATGAATGAAGGAATCAATCAATCGACCAGTTGAGCAATAAGGGCCCCAATATTTCAACCATGAAACACCTCTGTTTTAATTTTTTCTGATTCCCATTTGAAAGATTTTGTCTACCAAACATACTGCATGTATTGTATGATAATTCATTCATTTTCCTAGTTTTTCTAATACACACAGGTTATGTGATAACCAGGGTGAACACATGGGTTCTTTGCTGTCATTCTAAGCAAAAGCAAAGAAATCTAGCACATTCATTCACTTGTCCTGCTGATTACAGGGAGCCGTGCGATTTTCATTACACTTCTCTATGTTCAAAAAATAGCTCGGTGGATGGAATACTATGCAGAAGTGAGACTGGACCACAACTGCATGCTTAGTATAGATGAGTCATAATACTGAGAAAAGAAACGAGACCCCAAAGACTACATGCCGTATGGTTTAATTTATATAGTTAAAAATAGGCAAAACTATGGTGGTTACAGGTGTTACTGGTTATCCTTGCAAAGAATTATTATAGAAATGGGCAGAAAAGGGGGTTCTAGGGTGCTGGCCATGCTCTATTTCTGGATCTGGGTACTGGCCCCTTGGGTGTGTTAAGTTTGTGAAAATATATTGAGCCATGCTCTTATAATATGTGCCTTTTTAATATGTATGTCAATAATAACAAAGAAAAAAATCTGCAGGGGCCCTCAGGGCAAGGAACTCCCGTGGCGGGACCTCCAACCCCATCCAGCCCTTGATTTTGCAGCTGGGGGAACTGCGGTCCAGCCAGGTGAGGCTCCTGCCTCAGTCATGGCGGATCTGGTTTCAGGCCTTTACCTGCACGGCAGTTTCCACTGAGCATCAGTGGTGCAGCTGGCCAAGGCCTGTAGAACACATTCTCCCAAGGTGGTTCCTCCTGCAGAACCTTTTAGAGGTACTATGTTGACTCCATGATGGTAAGACTTTGATAAGGAGTTGGAAGAAACAGTGTAAAGGTTCGTGAGTCAGATGGAGAAGTTGGTGAAGGATGGCACCTTTTTTTTTATGAGTTTGCTTCTTACAGCGGATACTGCTAGTGGCTTACCTGGATCCCATTCCCCCTTTCCTCCCACTAATGGAATTGGACTTTGTTCAGATGCTGCACCTTCCTCACCGGACCTACTGCCCTACCCTCGGGGGAAAGCACGCAGCCTTTGTTGCAAATGGCTGCCATGTCCTGCGGAAGACCCCAGCAGGAATCACCCTTAGGATGACGTTAGCGCGGCAGAGCAGCGGAAAGGTGTGGTATAGTAATAAATGTATCTGGTCTTTGTCCCCAGTTCCTGGAACAGAGCTCCTAAAACCCTTGGCATTTCCCAATAGGAGTGTCTTTTGTTATTCACAAGGCGCCCCTTGCTATCACACCTGAGTTGATGCTAATGAAGTGACTTAGGATGGGGCCCCTTGATAGACTTAAGATGGGGCTGATCACCAGAAAGACCAAGAGATTAGAGTTAGAACTTTCAGTCCCATCCACTGACTTGGGGGTGGAGGTAAAGACTGAACTCTATAAAAATTCTTAGGATTCAGAGAGCTTCGTGGCTGGTGAACACATCCAGGTGCTGGGAGAGTAGCGTGTCTGGAAAGGGCATGAAAGCTCCACGCCCCTCTCCCCATACTTTGCTCTACGCATCTCTTCCATCTGGCTGTTCCTGAGTTGTATCCTTTATAATAAACCAAAAATAGTAAGTAAAGCACTTTCCTGAGTTCTGTGAATTGTTCTCGGGAGTTATAGAACCTGGGGAGGGGGACGTGGAAACCCCTGATTTATGCTGGTCAGAAGTATGGGTGGCCCAGGACTTGCAAGTGGCGTTTGAAGTGGGAACAATCTTGAGGGAGTGGGCCCCCAACCTGTGGGATCTGTGCTCATTCTGGATAGTTAGTTTCAGTTGGTGTCGAAGTATCAGAGCATGGTTTGTTCGGTATTGGAAAACATACCGGAGATGGGGACTTTAAATGACATGGTTAAGGCATTAAATCAACGCGTCCTGAAATCTACCCTACTTCTGCACTTCCTGTTACTTCGTTTTACTCAGGCCTGACTAGGACAGGGTCTCTGTTACACGCAGCCACAACCATCCTCACCGGTACCCTACCCTGCCAAAGGTACAGGCTCCACCTACCCGCAGGTCCAATCGGGCTGGGATCAGAACTCCGGCTGTGCCTGTGTAAAGCATCCTCCTCAGTGGTGCCTTGGACTACAAAGGGGCAAAGGGAGGGGCTGCAGCATTACACCCCCAGCCACCCCTCTCCCCTAAGCCCAAGATCTGACCTGCAGCTATAACCTGAGCTCTCTCTCTCATGCACTGCTGGTGGGAGTGTAACACTGGTACCTCTAGGGAGAGCAGTTTGGCACTGGGAACCTTGCAAAAATGCACATAATCTTCGATCCTGCAATTCCACTTCTAGGAGTTTCTCCAAGACACATGTGTAAGGGTATTCACTGCAGTCTGGAATCGTAAGGAACAACGAGCGTGTCCATCTGGAGGTTGGTTAAATAACTGATGGCATATCCATACAACAGGCAGCTGTTTCAAAGAAGGAACTGATGGAACAAACTCCATCCCCTGCTTCCACTCTGCCCCTACTGTCCATTCTCCACCCCACAGCCAGGGTGAACCCATTACAGCCTAGGTCAGATCAGATGGCCCCCAGCTCAAAACCCTCCTCAGAGCCCCATCTCACGCAGAGCAAACAGCAAAGCTCTTCAGTGGCGTGCCAGCCGGACCCAGTCTGCCCTCGCTCCCTCTGGACCTCATCTCCTCCCACTCCCCCTTCACGCCCACCACAGCCCCAAAGGCTGCCTTGCACAGCTTGCAACAAGACACGCTTCGTCTAGAGCCTTTGCACTGGCTGTTCCCCCTGCCTGGAATGTTCTTCCCCCAGGGACCCACAGGGCTCACTCTCCTTCATGCCCTTCAGCCCTTTGCTGAATATCACATTCTCTGGCCACCTATATAAAGTTGCAGCCCCCTTACGCTTTCTACCCCTCCTTCCTTGCTTCATTTTCCTCCAGAGCACTATTCGCTGTCAAATATATGCAGTACTTATTTATATTCCTGGCTGGCTGTCTCCCCGACTAGAATGTAAAGTCCAGGAAGGCAGAGATATTTATCTGTTTTGTTCATTGCTGTATCCTCTGCCACTAGGAGAGTGCCTGGTGCAAAGTGAAGCACACAATACACACGTGTTGAATGGATTACATAATTCATGGTGAAAACAAAATCTTGGTAAAGAAGACTTTGTATAATTTGAGAGGCAGCAGAAAATGGTGGGTTGAGACCAGGCTGACTAGGTTCAACCCCCAACTGCGTCAACCACTGTGTGATGTCGGGGGAGTTCCTTAACCTCTCTGTACCTGGAGATATTAATAGCATCTACCTGGTAAGGCTGTTATGAGGATTAAATGAGTTAGTATTTGTTATCTACCTAGAATGGTGTCTGACACAAACTGAGTAAGCTATATAAATGTGTGTTACATAAAATAAACATACCCCGTTTTAATAAAATTAGAAGGACATACACATTCATATGTGCTTATGTATGCACAGAATAGCTCTAGGCTATGACAGCTGCTGTTCCTGGAATTGCGGGCTGAGGGAGGAAAATTCTCATTGAATTTTACACCAGATCCACGCATTTCTAATTTAAAAAAATAGATCAGCAATGCCCAGGAGTTGTCAATTGTTGAGGCTGGGTGATAGGTCCATGGAAGTTTATTATACTCTTCTATCTTTTTTGTAGAGTAAAAAATTTTAGAGTACATATCAGTATTAATAGTCTAAAAAAGAAGTCCCAGGCTACCCTGCCACCTCCCCTCCCAGCACGCCAGCGAGTGGAACAGAAGGGGAGACTGCATCTGCTGATGGAGGGAGGGTGGGCGGGTGGGGGGGGGTCGGGGCTCCTTCCAGCCACCTGCTGTCCCCACGGAGGGGGACCCTGAAGTCCAAACAAATTCCCTGAGTCCCACCTGGCTCCAGGATTCCAAGCACCAAGTCAACCACACGAGGCTGGGGGAGAAGGGCTGTGCTGGGAGCGCTGGGTCAGGCTGCAAGCGCCGTAGGGTCTCTGGGCTGAGCTACCAGGGGCTCAGGGAAGCCACGCTTGCAGATGCCAAAGCGGGAGGAAGGGAAGGTCTTGATAGAAAACGGCCTGGATGTGTACATTCATTTAAGGACACTCAGAGGCAGCCTGCATTGATTGCTTGCAGGCAGATGTTGGGAGACCAGATATGTCCTCTGGTGTCCCCAGCTCCTTACCCCTGTGATGCTAGTGCAGAGGGCACACAGTCTTTAAGCAATCTGCCCCCAAGTCACACCTGCAGGGGTGTGACTTTAAGCAATCTGCCTCCTAAGGGGCAGGGCTGGGGAAGGTGTGCTCTCGCATCTTACTGCCTCCTACTCCCAGAGGAAGACTCTGGGAGATACAAACCCACCGCCATCCAGCCTGTGCTCGGCAGCCCCTCCCCCAGCTCCGTTCTCCCCGCCCCTCTCCACAGTGCTCTTAGCTTTCTCGACTCTACCCTCCTCCCGACCCACCCACCGACGGAGCTGGCGCCTCTATGTAGCCAGGTAGGACCCTGGTGAAACACCACGCGGTGTCTTGGCCACAAGGAGAGGGGTCCTACTGTCCGCAGCACGACTCCCGGAGGGAAAGGCCCATGTAGGGAGGGGCTGCAGGGCCCTCAGGGGCCCCGTGGGCCTGGTGCCAGCCTTCACTTCTCCTGCAGTCTCCTTCGGCTCCCTCCCTCCTCCTTGTTCCACCCAGCCCTGCCATTCTCACTGCCTGTTTATTCACCCAGTCCTGCCCAGAATCTCAGAATGAAAAGAAAGCTCAAAAGTCACCTAAATCTTTGCTTCTCCTGGTGTGTCCCACAGACCAGCAATAGGGCCACCACACGGCACTTGTTAGAAATGCAGAGTCCCGAGCTCCACCCCAGACCCCCTGAATCAGAGTGTGCCTTAAAACAGGAGATTCCCCCAGTGATTTGTATGCAGAGTTGAGTTTGAGAAGCACTAGTCTAAATTGCGAGAGGCTGGAAGCCACAGTGTATGTCATCACTGAGCGTGCTTGAACACCTCCAACAGGAGACCAGGCAGCCAGGCCACCATCCCATCTTTGGACAAGTAAGGTGTGTGTGTGTGTGTGTGTGTGTGAGTGAGAGAGAGAGAGAGAGAGAGAGATGGAAGGGGTGGTCCGCCATGGGTCCTGAGCGTCCCCTGCTGAGTTTATCAGACTGCAAGCCCTCACCATTCTCTGACCTCTGACTGTGAGCCATTTCTGTAGCTAGTCACACAAGTAACTAAGTAGGTCATGGTGACCACAGCATGAATACTACCATACAACTGCTCGCTCCCCGGGGAAGGGGAACCAGCTTCTTTACCGCTTGCTACAAAAGGTGCCAAGCCCTCAGCCTTGAGCTCTTCCAGCGCAGTGTAACCCACAGTCACCATCTGGGTCCGTCGTGTCACCCGATGGGACCTGGGGGCACAGTAACCGGTTCTGCCGTGCTCACGCTCCTGCTGTCTCCCGTGCTGGGGGTAACAAACTGTCTTGCTGATCCATGGAGTCTTGGCCACATGTAGCATCCACACCAAGAGACTGGGGTTCTTTCCTAACTATGTATGTGTGTGTAGGTGTGTCTGTCTGTGTGTGGGTACCATTAGTGGCCATTTATGAAGAATTAACTATCTTCCCACGTACTCCTGGAAAGGCTCACGCATGTGGGTTTATACTAGGACCTCGGTTTGAGGGGATTCAAAGGGAACCTGGACCTTCCTGAGCACCTGCTTTGTGCCAGGTCTTGGCCAGGTGCTCCACTTTTTTATTATCTAACTTAATCCTCTTCGCAAACCTGCACGGTGGAGTCTATCCCCGTTTTATATTTGAGGAAACTGAAGCTCTACCAGCAGCTCAATCTTGAAACAGTAACAAGCATAAATTATCTGGACACAGGCAATAAAGAAGTAAACAACGAATGAGATGATTTCGGAGGACACCTGTGAATGCGAGGCGCTGTGATCACTAATTATTATAATGATTGTGTGTCAAGCTGGACCGAACAAACAGTGTCCTGGGGCTTCTCCGGCTGGGCTGACAAGCTCCGCACGGAGGAGACACTGTGGAACCGTGACACTCCGTAGCGGGGGTGGGGCGAACCTGGCAAGGACCAAGGACAGAAGACCTTCATCCTGGTCCTGGAGGAAAAAGGGGCACGGATGTGGCTGATGCCAGGCTCTGAGCCCGGTGTTCTACACATACCGTGGAGGATACTCATTTATTCGCTCTTGACTTTTGCATGCTATGGAGTGCCAGGCACTGTCCTAGGTGCTGGGACCCTAGGGTGAACTAGGTCCCTGACCTCGTGAGGCCTGCAGCCTGGGTAGAATGTCTGTAGGTTTCCCCACTAGCATCCATTACCCCTTCTGGCACCAAGCCCCCTGGTGTCCTTGGGGAGACCCCTTTTCAAAATGCTTCACTCTGATTGGTTGGCCCAAAGGCCAACCCACCAGTGCTTATATCTGCCCATCACAGTGAATGGTGTAGGGAAGGGTAAAGGGCCCAGTTAATCATGAGCTGCAGTTTTGGGGTTTTGGAGGAATCTGCTGGGAAGAGGGACTCTGAAAATATAGAACGTAAGTACGGATCTGCTGGCAGCCAGCCACGGTGCCACCACACACGGCAGCCTGCCTATGAATGGAGCCAGTACAGAATAAAGCAGAGTAGGATAGACCGAGTCCTGATGACACCGTGTGAGCCCTGGATCCAACTGTGCCTGAAGCTGTAGATGCTCCTGGACTTCTCACTTTGCGGAGCCCATAAATTCCACTTTTGCCTAATCCTGTTAGACTTGAAATTCTGTCTGATTGTATTTAGTCCTTTCAACAATCTCCTGAGTACAGTTTTACTTTACTTGTTTTTCAGACAGAAAATGGAGGCTCAGAGAGGTTAAGTGGCTTGAATAAGGATGCACAGTAACTGTCTGGAGACTCTCCAAGTCAAAGCCCATGCCCTTTCCACTACTCCAAGGTGGCAGTCTAGTGTAGAGGGTGATAAACTGCAGTCGAGCGTGAGGTAGGGTCTTCCATGTCAGGGAGTGAAGGGACCTCCTAGGAGAGGTGGCCCCTGAGGGATTACTAGAACAAGACTTGCTCTAATCAGAGACAGGTCTGTAGAGAGGCAGCAGAGGAAAGGATCCACAGCTTACAAACTGGTGGCTGGGTTTTTTTCCAGTTTTTATTTTTGCTTTAGTTGCCAACTTTAAAGAAACATAAGATTTCGTGTAAAAACATGGATGTTCAGCTTTTCTGGAAAACCAGAAGCTCTAGCAACGCTAAGCAGGGGGTCCCACGTGGCAACAATTTGCCAGAGCTGGGCGATGGTGGCCAAATGGGCAAGGCACTTACTTTCCAGATCTCCGGCCAGCCCGTGTCATTCAGGGTCGTCCCCTGCCTGGGCTGGGCTACTGAGTGTGTGGCCTGCATGGCAGAGACCAAAGTGCTGTGTAGACGCTGTCCTCTGAGAACCCAGCCTCAGGTGAGAGGAGGGCGCTGGGGAGGGACCACGGTGGCCCCCCGCCTCTGTCCGCTCTGGCTGCTTCCAAGTCCCCAGGGCCCAGAACGGTTCCTGGTAGGGGCTCAATGCACACTTGGCGGAGGGAAGAAGAAAATGAGAGTGTGAGCTGGGAGCTTCCAGGACCACCTCACAGCGACCGTATAAACCAACTCCAAGAGGCACCTTGGTGTAGAAGTCAGGAACAATGTGGGCTCTGGAGTGGGCACAAATTATGGCTCCACCACATACAACTGTGTCATCTGCGGAAGTTATTTTCACCTTCTGGGCCTTCAGTTACCCCTCCATAAAATGGGGATAATAATAGTCAGAGGGTTGTTGTGAGCAAAATGGTAAGCAGTCAGTAAGTAACTATTAGCCTGACTTCTTCCATGATTCACTGACCTGAGATAAATTCCTTCCCCTCTCTGAGCCTCAGTTTACCCGAGGCGGTTAGATTTGATTTTCGGCTTGAACTTACCAGCTCTGGTATTCCGTGACTACGAAAATTCAGCATTCCTGCAAACTCCCAGAGCTGGGCCACAAAGAAGCACCCTAGCAGGTCACAGGGGTCTCTCTGCTAAACCACTCCCCCACTGAGGTCAAAACAGACCTGAATGTCCGTCATGGTATAACCATTTGATTCCAAATTCATTTAGATTTAGCCAAGTTCCAGCCGCAGGACCTGCTGTGGTTCATTTACTCCAAATCATAACCCAAAGGCACAGGGACAGAGCTGCAAGGAGCTGGCCCTCGGGGGCCCTTTCAGGGATCCCAGGGTGTCCTGTGCTTGCTTCTGAGCATGCAAGCAGGGCTCGGCACAGGCGTTTCACTGCGGCTGGCGCCGGGTCATCCAGCTGGCAGAGCCGTTTCCATTTCTCTCACACGCCCCCGGATGGGAAATGATTCATGAAAACCAAGAAGGTAAAATTAGCCCAGAGGCTGCCGAGTAATTTATACAGCCAACAGCCCCAGGAGGGAGGGAAGGCCCCCGCTGCCAGCTCAGTGTGGCCTCCTGGGGGCTGGCGGAGACCAGCCTGGCCATCAGGAGCCTCTGCCTCTGGGGTCTTCTATTTCTGGACTCAGCCTCCAGGACTGCTGGCGAGGCTTCCGGAGCTTTCTCTGACCCCTTCCACCCCCTCAACAGATCTGCTCGTGACATTAGGGACCTGCTGAGTGTCAGCGGGTGGCTGTGGAGACACGCATGCGTTTCACCCTCACCTCAGCCTTGGGGGGAAAGTTTCACCTCCTGTCTCACAGGTGAGGAAACTGAGGCTCAGAGAGGCCAGGTGAGTGGCCAAAGATGTGTGGCAAAGCTCACATTCAAACCCAGATCTCATGGCCCCCAGAATCAGTGCTTCCCCCCATGCGGGCTGCTGTCTGCCGAACCCCAGTTTCTCAGGGTGGGGCGAGGGAATGGACCTGGTGGGGTTCCCTGGCAAGCCCCACCTCATCCTGCCATGTGCTTCTCAGTCTCAGGACTATTTAGGACTAGGACCTGGTCCTTGACTCCAAGCCCAGTTGTCCCAACTGTCAAGGTGGAGAGTCCCCAGTATCCTAGTATCTTCAAAAGGGGATGAGAAAATGCCAGGCTGGGCCCTGAGCCATAAATCATACCCCTAAAAGGGAAGGACAGAACAGCAGGTATCGGTGAGCCCCATGGTCCCACTTCATGGGGCCAGACACCAAGGCCCAGAGAGGGGTAGGAACTTACTCAAGGCCACACAGCAGATCTATGGCAGAGCCTGGGATGGAACTGCATCTCCTGAGTCCTACTGCAGAGAGCCTACTGTCAGAGCTGTTCACAAAGTGAGCAAATCTGAATGGGGGTTCCCAGCACGCAGGGGCAGCTGAGGCGGGAGTCACCCGAGACCTCCAGGGGCCCTTGATCTGGTTCTTCCCCAGGCATCTGCCCCCAGTTTTGGAACCCACAGTGAGGAACTGGAGAGGGCCCCTCAGAAGGCGGTAGGTGAGACTCCACACCTGTGGGAACCTGGGTGAGTCACCTCGCCTCCCTGAGCCTGGATGAAAGACGGGCGCGGGGAACTGACAAGCAAAACGTGTGTGTGAACCACCCAGCAGGCTGTGAGCGTCCCACAGGAATGCAGGGGTCCCTCACGAGCTCGGTCACAGCGCTCACCCTCAGCCCCTCTGGCCCCTGGCTTTGCCCAGAGGAAGCCCAAGGCCAGCCACGGGTGACACCCCACAGCCACCCATGCAGAGGGAACTTGCCTCTGTCCCCGGGGCTGGGCAGCTGCACGCCAGTGAGACAGCTCAGAGCCACACCCCACTCCCAGGACGGTTCAGAGCAGCTCAGAGGCACCGTCTCCCCAGAGGGACCGCGGCTGCCGTGGGCCGGCCCTGAGCACAGCACTTTCAAACATCACCGCACTGGACCCTTCCCATCAACGCTGGAGAAAAGGTGGCTGGGTCCTCACTTTACTGACACTCAGAGAGGCTGAGTCGCTTGTCCAAAGCCTCACATCCATTCGCGCAATTATTCACTCGACAAGTGTATACCAAGGCCCACCATGCGCCATGCACGGTGCCAGGATGAGACAGGCATGTGTGGCCCTCCTGGCCATGAGAGGCCTTGTAGTGGTTCATGGGCAACCTCGAGCCACTCTGCTGGGATTCCAGTCCCAGCTTCACCCCCATATGTCCTTGAGAAGTCACCTCTCTGCACCTCAGTTTCCTCAGTAAATGGAGGATAATAATGGTGTCTACCTCATGAGGTTATTCTGAAGATGAAGTGAAATATTATGGGTCAAGACTTAGAACAGCACCTGGCACATAGTAAGCACTCAATAAACATGAGCAGTTATTGTTGAGCCAGGACGCAAGCCCACCTCCCTCTGACGCCAGCAGCCATGCTCTTAACTCAAAGCTAGGCCGGCTCAGTGTCCGAGGTGTGTGTGACCCAGCAGCACGACTGGTGAGGGTCTACAGTAAGAATCAGAAGGTGGGTTCAAGTTTCCCCTCTGCTGGCCGCCAGCTCAGACCCGCGCCTGGGCCTTTCTGAGCCTTGCTTCCTCCAGTCTTAAAATGTACCCCGTGATGGCTGCTCTCCTGCCTCCCTGGGGAAGTACCCAGAGTCCCCAGGGTTGCGGCAGGCCGCTGCCCACACCACAGGACAGGCCCAGGGAGCGAGCCTTCTCCCCAGCAGGGCACACGGCCTCAGCTGAAGCAGCCACACTCTGTCTCCTGCCACCTCTGGCTACTGAGAGGGTTTGTGGCTGGTGCTGGGGAAGGGCTGGGCCCCGGGCCAGTGACGGTGCTTCTCGCCTCTCGGGAAATAATCCCAACCCTCTGTGCTCACTGACCACACATGCCACAGACCAGAGGGCAAGAGGTCAAGCAGGGCTGCCCCGCTGGGCACCTTCCGCCAAGATATCACGTTGGGTGGCCTCGTGAAAAAGAACTGAACGAGGAGCCAGACGGCCTGGGTATATTCCCAACCCTGCCAGCGGCTAACTGTGTGGCTTTGGGAAAGTCACTTGACGTCTCTGGGCTTCTGATTCCTCATGTGTGAAATGGCCTTGACCAGGCTGCCGACTTCAGAGGGTGGCTGTGCAGAGCTGGTTAGTTGGTGGCCTAAAGGTGGTTTCGAACCTGAAAGGGGGTCGGGGGGGATGGAGGGGTGAGAAAAAGAGCAAAGGGGCCATCCTCTCCAGCACTAAATATACAGTCACCTGCGGAGATTTGCCCCACGGGCTGAAAGGTAAACCCAGGCCTGCACCAGCCAGTGTGGCCCAGAGGGGCCCCGGGGCTCTCAGGGGAGAGCTTGGCCCCAAGCTGCTTTCTTCTCCTGCCCACCCTGCAGGCCAAGGGAGATCAAATCCCCGGCCACAACAGGCCCCATTGAGAGTCGGTAAATCTGCCCGAGGTGTGGGGTTATGTTACCAGGCTCCTGGCCACCACCACTAAGCGAAGGGTCAGGCTGACCTCCTTCCCTCCCAGTAGGCCCTGATCCAGAACCTACAGGACCAAGCCAGGCAGAAATCGGATCACCCACTGCATTCCCAGGCAGCAGCCTCCTCTGGGAAATTGGTGAACAGTGGGATGGAGCTGTCGCAAAGACCGGAGCCATCCCAGGCTGCCCACGGGAGCACAGGCCCTCTGCGCACCAAGGTGGGCCTGGACCTAACGCAGACAGGAGACCCCAGGGTAATAATATTATTAGGATTTTATGAGCATTTTGCACCTTATACATGTTAGTTTACTTGGTCCTCACAGAAGCACCATGGTACGCATGCTATTGTCATCTGTATTTTACAAAGGACGAAACTAGGCACCGAGAGGTTAAGTCCATTTCCCAGAAACACCAGGATTTGAACCAAGGCATCTGGATTCCAAAGTTCACTTATCACAACAGCCACCTGAGAGAGGAGTCATTCAAAAACACACCTTTTGAGTAACGCTAGAAAAACCCAAGTGTGAAAGAGAAAAGACTCCAGGGGCCATGGCCATTGTTTCCAGCTCTCTGGGGACTGCCAGAGGGCACAGGGGCAGATTTTCTCTCTGGCTAAAGAAGGGATTCAGGAATAGTGGGAGACCCACAGGGAGACATTTGGTTCTGTGCAGAGCCTCAGGGGACAGATTTTAAATATTGTACAATAATTTGTTAAAAATGCAACTGGCTCCCATAACCCAGCAGTAGCTGCTACAGATATGACCAAAGAGGCACAAGAATAAAATCAGAATTAACCTAAATGTCCAGCAGTTAGAGAATGGTTAAATAAGTGATGATCCTCTCCACTGATATACTACTGTCTATTAGTTTAAAAAAAAAAAGAAGAAAAACAATATGGTAAGCTCACTGTGTAAAACTATGACTAGATTTCCTAGATCCAATGTTAAGTGAGAAAAGCAATTTGAAGAATGAAACCATTTGTTTAAACACACATATGCATGCACACACACACACACACGCACATGATATAATGGTACATATTCCTATAGGTTCTGTGTGCGGTGCATAGACAAAGATCTAGATGGATATATACCAAAGTAATAACAGTGATGATTAACCTTGCAGAGGAGGCTGGAATGCTACGGTTATCAAGGAGACTATATTTCACTTTTTAAATATTATTTGATTTTTTTACAGCAAAAATGTATCCGTATATCCCTTATATAATTAAAACATAGTAAAACAACATAAAAAAGACACAACGAGCTGTCTTGGAAACAGTGAGCTACTGGCCCCTGGAAGTGTGCAAGCATGTGCATTGGGGTGGAGGGATTTACCACAAGCATAGGTGGGTCTAGTCCTTCTGGACTTCACAGCCTCATCAGGGGAGTAGAGCAAAGCCCTTACTGTCCCTGCATCGTGAGCGGCTTTAAGGAAGCACAGAGAATCGGATCTTGGAGGAGGGAGAGGCCAGGAGTTGTGGACGCTCACTGTGACGCAGTCAGAGGCACACAGGCCAGCTACCAAGTCCACCTCCAGCTGTACAGCTCCACCCCTCCCCTTCTCCCAATAACACCCAGCCCTGGCCCCTCTGTCCCAGCAGCCCCCAGCCCCTGGCCAGCATGTCTGGCGTCAGCCTCAGACTCCCAGGGTGGGGGCCATGTCTTTGGGAAGACCTCACATTGGGGACAAGAATTCAGGAAGGAAGGAGGAAGTGGATGTAAAATGCTTATAGGGCTGAGCACCCCTGACTGTGACACTGAGCCCAGGCAATAGCCCAGGTCACATGAGGAGCCCTAATCCCCAACAGGCGGATCCCTAGCCTCAGCCAGACCCCTAGCCCTAGTCAGGCACTGTAACAAGCCAGGACCAGTGAAGCTCTTACCTTCAAGACAGCTACAGCATCAAGAAAAGAGTCAAGCGATATAGCTCTGAGTCCCAGCTCAGCCCCTGACTTCTTACAAGACCTTAACAAAGTCACTGAACCTGTGGAGCCTCAACTCCCTCATCCGCAAAATGGGCTCACAGTATCCACCTCCCAATCTTGCTGTGTAGATGAAACATCATCCGTGTAGCCCCTTTGTGAACCATACGGACTCCCACAGAACACACGGCCTCATCCATGCCGCAGACAGAAAAGGAGGTGGCAACATCTTATCGCCAAAGGCAGCCACACTTGCTGCAAGACAGGAGTGAGTCCAAAAGGGCAGGGGAGCCTTTCTTGGCTACTGTCCTGGGCCGAGGGCCAGGGTGCTTGCGGGGAGGGCAGGGAGCCACCGACAGGTGCCCGGGCGGAGTCCGGTTTCTACCTGAAACTGGGGGCAGGGGCTCCTGGGAGCCAGGCCAGCGAGTCCTCCCCTCACCGCTAGCCCAGGGAGCCGGGGCAGGGGCGGGCGACAGACCCACAAGGGCAATCAAGGGGAGGAAGAGCAAAGCTCAGTCACTGCCAGAAGGGGCGAGCAAAGGGCCGGCCTCGGAGGACTTCACCTGGGAGGCAAAGCAGTACGGGCCACGCAGAACTGGCTCGGGGTCCTGTGAGGACAGGGGCTGCCGAGAAGCAAGAAGGTCCCACCTGGCACTCACAGTGAAAAGTGCCAGCTCTGGGAGAGGGTGGGGCAGCAGGACGAAGCCTGAGGTGGTCCAGCTGCCCCAGAGCTGCCCCCTCCTGCCTCAGGGAGACCCAGGGCTGTGGCAATACTGAGTCCAGCATGGGGCCAGCCCACGGCACAGAGGGCCAGGGAGGTCTGAGGACAGAAGCCTCCAAGCACGACCAAGTCCCCTGTCAAAACCAAAGCACCAAACGTAAAATAGAGAGCTAGCGGGAAGCAGCCGCATAGCACAGGGAGATCAGCTCGGTGCTTTGTGACCACCTAGAGGGGTGGGATAGGGAGGGTGGGAGGGAGGGAGATGCAAGAGGGAAGAGATATGGGGACATATGTATACGTATAACTGATTCACTCTGTTATAAAGCAGAAACTGACACAGCATTGTAAAGCGATTATACTCTAATAAAGATGTTAAAAAATATATATATATATATATAGTTGGATTAATATCTACAAAAAAAAAAAAAACATCCCAGTGACTCCTGCGAACGCCTCCCCAGCCCCATCGGGCAGGATCCCAGGCAGCTGGACTCCCCGCTGAATGGCAGCCAGCCCGGCGGGGAGCTGCAGGGAGGGAGCCAGAGGCTGGGCCACCTTGAACAGGGCCCCAGGGAGGAGGGCGTAGGTAGGGCTGGTGGGAGGGGCGCTCTGCACAGCTCCCTCCTAGGCAGGCCGCCACGCTCTCCGTGGACCTGTGGCCACATGCAGGCCCAGGTGCACGTTGGTCTGTTCCCAGGGACCCTGGGACGGGGCAGGTCGCCTCCTCTCGGAACAGGAGGCTGGGTCAGAGCTCAGGACCACAGCAGCGACTCCGCTGCCCCGACACTGCGCCGCTCTGCCAGTCGGCCCAGGTGGGGACATCAACTCTCCCTCGTCACCTCAACCACGTGTTCACCGCTCAGGTCTCAAAGGCGGGCCTCAGCTCAGCTCTGGCCCATCAGAGGGTTCACGCAGGAAGCAACTTCAGGCTGCCGTCCACTGCTCACCTCCTAAACGGACCCAAGCCATCACACACCAGGCTCCTGGCGCCTGGCCAACCCCCAAACTCAGCTACAGACCTCAGGCCTGGCTCCTCCCGCCCGCACTGACTCCTAGGCGGTAGCTGGCACAGCCCCGGTGAGCTCGCAGCGCTGGCAGCGTGGGGCAGTGGAGACAAGAGGGTTCAGCCATGGCCACCCGACCACCCCAGATGCCACCCCACTGACCAGGACAGCCTGGGAAGGCCTGCTGCTTACGCCAGAGGCCAGCCTGCCTGTCCAGCCAGGACTGACTCCCAGGGCAGCCAGGCACCGGCAGAGCTACGGGGTCTGCTTACTAGCAACCTACCCCACTGGGTACCAAGAAGCAGCCTTCCTCAAGGGTGAAGACCGAAAGGAAACTCCACCTGATGGCCCTTTCAGTCCTTTAAAGCACCTACTCAGCGTGATCTTACCTCCCACCTCAGGATCTCTGCCTCCAGGACAGTCTTTAGGTCTCAACTCCTTAGCCTGGCCTTCAGGGCCTTCCTGGGCTGGCCCTAACCTGCCCCTCCAGGGTCATTCAGCCACCTCTTCTCCAAACACCCTGCTCACCTGCCATTCCCTGAACCCTGGGATCCTCACGTTGCCTGACTTTGCACATACTGTTCCCAGTGCTGACAATGTCCTTCCCTCTTCCTCCACCGGGCAAACTCTTACTCCTCCTTCAAGGTCCAGCTTGACATCACTTCTGGGAAGCCTAACTATGCTCTCCCTCCCCCACTGCCAAGGCAGAATACTTGCTCCCTTCCCCACCCTGTCTCTGAGCAGCAGGGCACTTCCTACCTTTAATCACAGTTAGGATCTGGGCCAGAGCTGCTCAAACTATTTATGGTAAAGAAACATTTTTTTTTGGTAAGTTTTCCAATCTGCTGCCCACTGATGCTTTTGTAAATTACAATTAAAAAATGGCGTGGCAGTGTCAAGTTGCAATATGAGTTTCTCAACACTTACTCTAATGTCTGTACCTGTCTCACTGCAGACCAGTAACACAGAGCTCATGGATGGGCGATAGTCTGCAGATCACCCTCTCCATGGCACTGGCAGGGCTCTGTGTTCCCGGCGCAGGGCCCTTCAAATTATGTCTGTGTTTGGACCTCCAAAGCCCAAAGGCGTGCTCCATGAACATCTACTGACTCAAATATTGCATTGGAAGGTCCCAGCAACCCTGTAACAGGTGCATTACCTGTGCTAGGCATCCCCATTTCTCAGGTGAGCATGTAGAAGCACACAGAGGGTGACCGGCCTGATGTCACAGCTGGTCCACATTGGATCTACCCAAAAAAGAATTCAGAGTAACGATAGTAAAGATGATCCAAGATCTCAGAAAACAAATGGAGGCACAGATCTAGGAGATACAAGAAATGTCTAACAAAGACCTAGAAGAACTAAAGAACAAACAGAGATGAACAATACAATAACTGAAATGAAAACTACACTAGAAGGAATCAATAGCAGACTAACTGAGGCCGAAGAACTAATAAGTGAGCTGGAAGACAGAATGGTGGTGATCACTGCCACGCAACAGAATAAAGCTGGCCCACACTGTACTCTCTCTGTACTGCCCAGCATCACAGGGGCAGACTTTTGGAACCTGCAAGCCCTCAAGTCCACCATTCCCTCCAGCACAGGCTCCTGACAGCATTTCCCACTGCAGTAACAGTGAGGTAGCCCCATGCAGTGGTGAAGAGCTCAGCCTCCGGAATCAGACCAGACCTGGGTTCAAATCCTGGCTCAGCCTTTCATAGCTGTGTGGCCTTGGGTACGTCACTTCACTTCTCTGGGCCTCCATGTTTCCTCTGTAAACTGAGGCTAGTAACATGAGTCAGGCAGCACCCCGCTTCAGGCAGAGCCCATACACACCTATAAGCCCCATTCAGGTTTGGCTGTTACCGATGTGTATAAAAGACCTGGGATGACCCAGTCGGAAACTCTTGACCTGGACCTTCCCTTTCTGCTCCTCTCCCCGAAAGACCCAACATCTCTTGGGAGTAAATTCTTCCTGGCTGCTGAGTTTGCTGATCTCCTTTGATGATCTCACCGCGCTGCCCTCCCCACCCCAGGCTAAGGGGCTTCTCCCTTCTCACCCTGCCCCCCTCCCTGGGACACCTTAAGCCTCTGATCCTCTTCACCTCCTCCCCAAATACCAGCCCCCTCTGGAACACAGCTGGTCTGAGGAGGGGCCCTGCACCACCCCGGGAAATGCCCCCTGTCTGGCTGGGTTAGAGCAGTGAAGAGCCGGGCTGTGAGGTGGGGTCGGGCCCCAGCCTGCAACTCCACCCTCACCCACCCAGAGCCCACCTGCCCTGTACCTTAGGCCATGACAACGCTGAGTCCACCCCAACTGGGTCCCGGTCGGCTGTCCCTACAAGAGGCTCACCCCCTGCTGGGGCTGAGGGTCCGGTGAGCTGCTCCCCATGCCCCTCAGCCATCCTGGAGCCTCTCAAGCTGGTCGTCTCCATCCCCTGGGCATTGGGCAGCAGGATCCCTTCCTGCTCCTCAGCACTTTTCCTTGGGGAAAGTACAAGATAGTGGGAGAAGCCACTCTGGGAAAGCTGACATCGTGGGCGTGGTTCCATATTTACTTGCTCAGTGACGTCCACCGCAGCCCAGCCCAAGACAAGTTGATATCCTGCCTGCCGATCCCTCTCGCCCCCAGCCCTGCCCAGGAGAAGGAGCCCACTGGTCACCAGCCCCTCCTACCCCGAGTTCCTTCATGCACATCACCCGGGGTTGCTGCCTCTCTCCCCTCAGGACGGGGTGAGCTCCTGCCGCTACAGATATTCAAGCAGTGACCGGACAGCCTGTCCTTTTGGAGGGCAGGGCACCAAGACTAGGCCAAACGCTCTCAGAGGTCCCCATTCCGCTCTAATTCCAGGAAGTGGAGGCCTGGGGTGCGGAGGAAGAAATGCTAGATGTGGGGTTAGAATTTTAGCTCGGTCACTCCCTAAATTGTATGACCTCCGGCAAGTCACTTCCCATCTCTGACCTCAGTTTTTTCAGCTATAAAATGGGGGTCGTGAGAGCTGTTCTGCCTGCCTCAGAGACTAATGATAAAGGATCTGGGAGAAGTTTGAAGTCAAGAAGAGAGTCCTGGGTTGCCCTTATGGATCAGGTGGGATGGGGAAGAATGAGGGGTGGAAGGGAAAGCCCTAGAAGGCACTGAAGGCTCCAGAAGCCCAGGCTTGCCTCACTTTGCGAACAGGGTCCCCACCCTCAGCACCCACCCCTGATCTGAGGCTGATGCTGGGGAACAGGATGGCCAGCAGCCCTCGTCCTTCTCCACCTCCGCCCCCACAGCCCAGAGTCATTGCACAGCAGGCTCTTAGCTTGTCCGGATGCGCCAGCAAGATCTGATCCACGAGGTCCCTGGGTGGGGAGAGGTTCCTGGGTGGGGAGAGGGTCCTGAAGCCGGCTGTGTAAACCAAGAGCTTATAAATCAAATCCTGGTTTGAAAGCACCCAGGGAACCTGCTGGGAATTGTTACATAACACAAGGAGGCAACCCCTAAAGCCTCCTTTGTTGATGTGGGTTTCTCCAGGTGATTGGAAAGATTAGATTATGACTGTGGGATCTGAAGCTAGTCACGTATCCTCTCTGAACCCAAGTTTCCTCATCCAGAAATGGATGTAGAAGAGACCTCACGGGGCCGATGTCAAGTGCCCTGATGCTCAATACGTGTTCCTCTTAACACGTGGTCCTGAAAACAGGGAGGAAAAGGTTTTCTTCCACAGAAGGTGATGCAGGACTGACATTACCGTCTCCATGTACAGAAAGGGAGACTGAGGCCCAAGCACGGTTGGCCTTGAACACAAGCCTGTGGGGGTGGGTAAGTGTCTGAAGGTGTGGTCCAGTCACCTTCAAGTAGAGACCCCCCCCCCCATGACTCATCCACTGTCTCACATTCAGGCACTGCTGTCCCCAGCAAGGGGCACAAGATTATTTCCGTGCCCTAGGGCATGCCTCCCCTGTAGTCATGACCTCACACCCGAGGAGGTGGCCCCAGAGCCGTCCCCGTGCCACACTGGTGCTCGGTGCTGCTTCCTCAGGAGCCTCTGCGAGGCCAGCACCATTATCACGCCTGCTGTGCAGATGAGGAGACAGGCAACCCCCAGACAGGCAGCCTCTTACCCACATCTCCCAGCTGCCAGGCACAGGGGCAGGAATGAACCTGAGGCCACACCCGCCTCAAGGGCATAGCGCTGTCCCCGCCCACACGCTCCCTCTCAGTGGCCCCCTCCAAGAGGCCAGCCCAAGGCACTTTGCTGCGTCTTATCTGGGGGTGCCATGGCTACTCAGAAATGAAGCCAGACACACTCTAGGAAGCCTGCAGCCCCCAGAACTGTGCCCCAAACCATCTGCACTGAGCCTCAATGTGGAGGACCAAGTCCTCACCTCCTTCTTCCACCTTCCCTTTCGGAATGGCCATCACCATGCCCATCCTCATCCTCATCCTCTCCTACCTTGACTACTGTAACAGCCTCCTAATCGGCCTCCCTGTCTCCAGCCTCACACCCAAGTTGCTGCTGCTGCTGATTTCTGGGACCTGGACCTGCTCTCCACGTCAGCTTTCTCGTCATAAAACCCTCTGCGGTTCCCAGAGGCCCCACAGACAGAGTATAAACTCCTCAGCATAGCAGTCATAACCTTTCACAATCTGGCTGGGATAGAGCATCAGGGTTAGGTGGGAGGGCTCAGGAGCCAGAAGACCTGGGTTCAAATCCCAGCTGTGCTGCTTACCAACTGGGAAACTTTGGGCAAGTTACTCCACCTCTCTGAGCTTTGGTTTCCCAAAGGGAAATAATAGTGTCAGTAGAATGGGGAAATAATAGTACCAATATCAGGGTACTGCTGGGAAGATGAAATAGAAAATGTGTTCTGAAGCACTTTGCACATAGTAAGTGCTCAATTCATTCATTCATTCCACAAATATGAGGCCTTACTATGTGCTCTGCACTGTTCATGCAGCACTGAACAAAGCTGACAAAACTCCCCGCTCTCCGGGAACTTACAGCATAATTAAAGGAGGCAGCCAAAGACAACATATTGATAAATAAGTAAAACACAGGGCGTGTTATATGTGCTATGCACTAAGGAGAAAAAAAGCAGGCAAGCAGAGGAGGATAAGGGGGCAGGGGTTGCAATTTTAAATGAGAAAGTGCCCACAAGAAGGTGACATTTGAGCAAATCCTGATGGAGGTGAGGGAGCCTGCCATGGAGATAATGGGTAAGAGTGTTCTAGCAGCGGGAACAACCAGTGCAAAGGCCCTGAGGCAGGATCAGGACTGGTGTGTTAGTCATATTACTATTATCATCACCGTTATTCTCTTTCTAGCCTCATCTCCCTCCACCTCCTCCCTTACCCACACTCTCCAGCCAAATGAACCACCCAAGCCTCTGCAAGCCATTCCGTGTGCTCATGCCTTTGTACAAGCCTCGTCCCACACTGGAATGCCTCTCCCCTTTCTTTCCAACTCCTACTCATCCTTCAAAACCCAGCTGAAAGGCCTCCTCCTCAGGGAAGCTTTCCTTGACTTAGAGTCGATGGCTGTCTCCCTTGCATCCTTCTGCTATAAACTGTAACTGCCTGGTTAACTGCCCACCTCCTCCCACTGGTCTATGAGGGGCAAGGACTGGGTTCCACACTGCACCCCCAAGCCCAGCACAGTGCCTCGCTGTGTGCACTGACCACCTGATGAATGAAGGAAGAACTGAAGGATGCCCCAGGCCTCCCCTCTTAAAGAGCCTTAGCCCCGGCGACGCCACCACGAGTGTGACTGCCCCTGTGAACACTGGCCTTTCCAACGCAGATACAAATCTGCAATAGGAAACAGGCTTTTTAAAAATAACAGCACATTTTTCTTTTTTCTTCATTGTTTTTTTTTTTCTTTCTGCACGGCTTATTTTTCCGGTGCAGCCCCGGGGCCAGCTGCAGGGAAGTCCCTCCCAGGCCCCACTCTAAGAACATGGAGCTCTGGGGCCTCTAAGGACTCCCAGGCCAGAACAGGGGTGGAAAGGCACCAGATGCCCTGGCACCAAGGCCACCAGGCACCTGTGAGCCAGGAACTCCTTTTCTCAAACCCCAACGTTAGGTGGATGTTACCTCCTGGAAACTTTATAATGCCATGTGACATTTCCAAAGGGGCTTCTCCTTGGTGGGTCTGGGGTTCCCTGCCCTCACTCTAAGAGGGCATCCCAAGGGAGATGGCATCAGACTGCCATCTTTGGTTACTGCTTTGTAACCCTGGGTCCCTGCCATCACCTCTTGGGGCCTCAGTTTCCCCATCTGTGAAATGGAAATAATAATACCTACCTTGTTTTCTGTGTAGGGTATGTGACATGCTTAGGACCACACCTGGCACACAAGAAGCCCTCAGTAAATATTAGCTGCCTTCATCATCATTATCTTTATCTTCATCAGCCCTAGATCTCCTACTGTGTGGTCCCTTCACTGAATCATACACTCCATAGATCAGAGACCTCAAGGATCTGTTAAATCTCACCCTCTTGGCCTTTCTGGAATTTTCCCTCATACACTCTAGAAACATGGTCCTTCTGGGGCATGGACACCTGTTAAGTATGGGGAGCTTAGGATCTGCACTCTACAGGCCACTTTTCCTCGCACACCTGACACCTCCTTGCAGCTGGACCCACCTGCCCATACTCCAAGGAAGCAGCGTTTATTAATCCTGTCCTTAGCCTCCAGCACATTGTGAGCCCCCAGCTAATGCTCAGGGATTTATCAGAAGGTATTCCGTGAGCAGCTCTCATGCACAGACACTGGAGGTGCAGCGGCACACACACACCAACCCAGGCCCTGCCCTCACAGAGCTTATGGTCTGATGAAAGAGTGAGACTGCAAGCAATAATTACAACAATAAATGTAAAATTGCTACTAAGACGAGTGCTATAAATGTGAGGTACATGGGGCCATGAAAGGCCATAATGGGGAGTTCAACCTAATCTGGGAGGGCTTCCCTGAAGAGGTGACGCTAAAGCTAAAAGATGAGGAAGAGGCCTACGAGAGGAGTGGAATTCATGGTCAGGGCAGAGGGGGCAACATGAGGATAGCACCATGTTAGGCTAACCATGGTAAATAGGGGGAGGCAAGACGGTGTCCCCATAGCATCTGGAGGGCAACTTAAGGATTTCTGTCTTTCTCCTAAATACAGTGGGAGTCCCTGAAGGCTTTTCAGGCAGAGGTTGATAGACTCAGATTTATTTGTCAAAAAAGCTCACCCTGGCTGCTGAGGATGAGCTTTTCCAAGCCTGTGTGTGTATACTTGTCTCTGCCTGGAATGCTCCCCTACTCTCTGTATCAGTCAGGACAGGCTAAGTTATGCTGCAGTAACAAACAACCCGTAAATCTAAGTGGTTGAAAACAACAAAGGCTTAATTATCACTCATGCTGCATGTCCATCATGGGGCACCAAGGGACTCCACTCAGGTAGTAACACGGGGACCCAGGCTAGCAGAAACAGCCACCACCCCACCTCCTGCCAGTTGCCACACCACAGGAAAAGAGCACTCAGGAGGGTCTCACACCAGCAACTAGATGCTTTGGCCCAGAAGTGGCATGTGTCACCGTAGTTCACAACTCACTGGCCAGTCACACAGCCCCACCCAACACAAGGGGACCTAGATTCAATCCTACATGTGCTTGGATGAACTGGAAATATTTAGGGGGTAGCATTAAGGACCACCAGACACTCTCCCTCTCCATCTTGCCCTTCCCCAGCCTTAACTCATTCATTAGATCACAATTGTTTCAGTATTCCAGAAGGAGGGACCAGCATGTGCAGGCGAGAATACGGAGTACAGAGAGATCTAGGGGAGGTGGAAGATGAGGCCAAGGAAAGGGTAGGGGCCAGATTACTCAGAAGCTTCTAGGTTATGGTAACAATTTGGTTCTTTATCCCAAAAGCACTGGGAAGACTTCTCAGTGCTTTACACAAAAATGGGGAGTTTGCTGTGATCTTCTTTGGAACAGATCACTCTTACTGCCATCCTGAGACTGGCGTGGAGGGGAGGTCACAGGTGGACAGTTAGGAGGCTAGTGCTGTTGTCCTGGGGATAGACAGTGGTGGCTTGACCAAGACACTGGGGAAGAGAAGACGGAGAGGAGCGTACGGATTCAATTTATAGGTTAAAGTTCCCTAGATCCGGAGATATAGTGGATTGCGGTGAGGGAACGGAGACACAAAGGTTTCTGCCTTAACGACTAGCAGAATAGTGGTAGCCGTGGCCAAGATGAGAGCCCTGGAGGAGGTTTAGGGAGGAAGATGATGGGACAGCCTTGGAATCTGTGTGTTGGTCATAACTGTGAGATGGTCAAGAGAACAGACAGAGGAGGCATATGAATAAACAGGAATGACTCCTGACTCCTCGTTCAGTGGTCTTTACTTCCTTCATACTTGCCAATAACTTAGAACTAGGGAAACCTCGCCTCCCCTCCCCCACCCAATTTAAGTCCAGGTGAGGAAAGATTCAGATGATTGTAGTCTTAACTTGACACCAAGGAGAACAAATTTATGAAACACATCAATCCAAAGGGTCTGGAGGACAGAACTGTAACTCAGGTCAGAGTAGTATATAAGTGATGGTTGTGATGGCTGATCAAGGGCTCCTGGGACCAGTGAGGGGAGCCCCTCATCTTTGAATATGTCTCTAGGGAAGGGAGAGTAGACCCTGCCCCAGCTGCTCCTTGGAAGCCCCGTCAGTTTGGGACTGAATGGACCTAGGTGGGGCTTGTTGGGCAATCCTGATATTCCCAAGAGAGTGCTCTGCAACAATCCCAGGCAGAGAGAACAACACTTCTTATATCATGTGTGGCCCCCCGGGCTGGGCATTTTCTCTGTGCTATCTCATTTAATCTCACAGCTGACTGGCCAGGCAGGCTTTGTTAGCCCCACTTTAGGGATGGAGAAGCAAGGTCCAGAGAGGTCAAAAGTAACCGTGCCAAGTCCAAAGTCGCATTATTAGTATGAAGGGGAGGAAGGACTCCAGTGGAGAAGCCCCTTTTCATTAAACTAAAGCAATAGGCCTGGGCTCTATTCCCAGACACGTGCCCACACAGAAATCTGCTTGCCCACTTCTCAGAGCGTTGGTGGGTGAAAATCATGCCCCACTCCCCCTGAAAGGAAACATAGCCTGTTACTTTTGCCCCATGGACCTCACAACCCTAACCCCTTTCTTCCTCTCAAGGGGAAATGTGGGCAAAGGACAGTTTGGGTGCCAGAGGCATCACGCTCCATGGAAAATTCTTTTGCCCCAGCACAGATAAAACCCCCATTTTATAGGGTTTCCAGGCATGGAGAGCAATCTCTCATTATTGCCTCCTGTCCCCGCGGACAAAGAACTGGGTGTGTTTCCTTCAACCACTCTAAATTATATACCACAGCCTTTCTCCACATGAAGCAAACGTCTAAGAAGAGAGGTTTAACATTTTTCTCCCCGAAGTCCCAGCCCACCCCTGGGATCTAAGCCCCTATCGCCCAACCCCATACAAGACACAAGCAACTTTTCCGCCAGCACTGCTCAGCGCTCGAGACATTTGTATTCTCCTTGCAGTCACTTGCCTAGGGCGTGCTGGCCTTGACCGGAGAAAGGTCATCGGCCGCTAAGTGCCTGCAGAGCAGAGCACCTTGGGGATTGCGAGTGGGGGATGGAGGCTACACTCCGGACATTTCCCGAAGAGTCTACACCGCAACTAAGATGGAAAATGTATTAAAGAAACAGCCCCCGGCGCGGCCACGTTTAGCGGGAAATCGTGCGGCGCGTGGGAAGAGGCCCCACTGCACCCTGGAAGGACCCGTGCCCCCCAAATCAGCCCCCGGGCGCCGAGCCCAAAGTGCCCCCAAGAACTAGGCCAGCGGCGGCGGCGAGCCCTCCAGCCTTCGGCGCCCCGCCCCGCCCGTGTCACCGCGTTCTCATTCCGAACGCTCGGCCCGGGCGGCCGCTCCCATTGGTCGGCGGCCACATCCGTCAGCGGGCGGCACGTCGGCGCAGAGAAAAGGCTACATTGTAACAAGGCGAGCGAGCTAGGAGCTAGCGGGGAGGAAGGAGGCGGAGGGGCGGCCCCCGAATCCCACGGCGGCGGCGGCGGCGGCGGCGGCAGCGGCGGCAGCGGCGGCAGCTACCTGCCGAGGGTTAACCCACCTCGGGGCCGGGGCGAGCCGCCCCCCCGGTCCGCGCCCGCGCCGCCCGGGCCCCCCGCACTGCCCGCGATGACTCCGCCGGCCGCCCGCCACCCCCGAGGCCGCTCGCAGCCCCTGCACCGGCGGCCCCCGCGCGCGTTGGCAAACTGCCGAGCGCTTTCCGAAGCCATGTTCAATGGCCACATTGGCTACCGGGGCTGACTCACCTTCCCGGGAATGCTGCGGCAGCCGCGGGGCCCGAGCGGCGCGGGCGGCCCGGCGGGCGGCTCGGCGGAGGCGGCGCGGCCCGGGCTGGCGGCCCCCGCGGCGGGAGCGGCCGCGCTGCGGGCGCGCTGGTCCCCGGCGAGGCAAAGTTTCAGCGCCAGCCTCGGCGCGGCGGCGGCGGCGACTCGCTGCTGCTCTCCTCCCCTGCTTTGACCACCATCTTATTAGTACAGGAAATGACATGGAAAACGGAAGAAAGCGGCGTTTGGGGCAGACGCGGACCCCCCAATTCAGGGGCCGGAGCCGGGACTCACCAGCCGCGTCCCAACCCGGCCCCGGAGAAAACTCCCGGGGCCCCCCTCGGCCCCCGCCCCGCGCCCTGCCCGGAGGGGGGAACCTGGCTCCTCGAACCCAAAAGGAGAGGGCGACTTTTATAAACCAGCCCGCGGAGAAATCGAGAAAAAAAATAATAAATGAAAAAAGAAAAGGTTAAAAGAACTTTCGAACTGGGACACTTTTTTTTTTGGTCGGAATTAAAAGTTACAGAATTTTAAAAAGTCATTCCTTGGGGGGTGCTCCCCGGCTCCCCGGTGCTATTGCTGCCCCTTTTGAACCAATCTGGGGAATAAATGCGTTGATGTTTTTAACCCTTTCTTGGCTCCACCGCCCGCAGCTGGCCCCCTCCTGATCCTGTTTAACCCTTTGAATGCCCAGCTGTTTGGAGATTCAAACTAAAGTTGTGAAACAGGGGCATCCCGCTGAAAGCTGAGGGAAAGCGTCTTTGGGTGGGTGGGTGGGGGGGGTTCGTTTAAAATGTTATTTACGTGGGGCTGCGGTTTTAAAGTCGCGAACCGCACGTGTTCTTCAAATGGAAATTTATTACCGGGATTGAGATTCTGAGAACCCGACGGGCTGGTCCCTGGCTGCCTTGGAAAAGATGTTTAAACCGCGCTCGCCTGCTCGGTTCCTCAGTTTCTCCATGTGTGAAATGGGATTTAACATCGCAGAGTAACAAGGTAGCAAGGAAAAGATGGGGCGGAATTTTCATAAAGACAAAGTGTTTAAAAGCTTGAAAGTCTTTCTCCCGCGCTTAGAAAACCGACGGGTTAGGATGGAGCAGGGGACACCGCGGGATGGCGTAACCGAGACAACCATTCCCCAAATAACCGTTTTCTTCTGGCGTTGTTGTCTGCAAGGCGAGTGGCCGAAGTGCGAGATGTCTCCTGTCAGGGGAGGCTGCGCTGCTCTGGCTCTAAAACCGGGGCGTAACCTCCAGTAGAAATTATCCGAGAGGAATTCGACCCCAGGACCGCGGCGGGGCGCCCCCCCGACATCCTTGGAAGCCCTGAAAGGCCTGGCACAGGAGGCCTCCAGTGGGTACCTCCTTGCAATGACCTCCTCTCGGGGGTGGAGTTCCCTGTCAGTTTCTTTGCTGGCTGGGAGCCTCGGCCCCAGATGGCGTCCATGGTCAGACCCCAGGACATGCTCCTAGTTCTTGCAGTCTGGATGTTGGGGCTTGCGGGGGGAAGCACTTCATGCACCACTTCATTTGTTTCCCTTGACTTTGGCATCACAAACACAGCTTCTTGGAATCGCCCATCTCTTACTTGCTGTGTGACCTTGAGTAAGTGACTTCCCTTCTCTTGAGTCTCAGTTTCCTTATCTGCAAAGTGGGGCACACCAGTAACCCACGCTGCTGGCTCTGTGTGAGGAGCCATGAGAGTACTTAAGGAGCGTAGCACCAGATTGCTCACAGTAGATGCTCAAGTAACGGTAATTAACACGATAATTATATGACTCAATATAACTATAAAAGTTTCCTAATGTCTGTCTGTTCCATGCCAGGCAGAGTATTGGGTACTGGGGAGTACCAAGATTAGTTAGATCTGGTCCTTCCAGGAGGTCTTGGTCTGGCCAGGAGATGGAGGAACTCATGGCTAACTCAGATTGATTCAATAATTAATGCACACCCGACTGTGCTAAGCTTTATACTGGAGGCCAGGTGCTTGGGCAGGGAGGGGAAAGGACACTGAGGAGGGAGCCATTTGTTCCTTTTGAGGAGTAGGATTCACCAAGGAAATGATGTCAGAGGTGGGCCCTAAGAGGGGGTTTGGAATTTCCACCAGTGGTAGGATGGCATTCCAGGAAGGCAAACAGCACGGGCAAAGACGTGGAGGTCTCAAAGTGGCCAGAGTGTGTGACATGTGGCCAGTTGTGAATGGAGTAGAGAGTGGGTGGGGCAGAGGAACCAGAGATGAGGCCAGAAAGCCAAGTGGATAAAGACAGAACATGGTCACAGCCTCCAAAAAGCAAAAAGATCTTTAAGAGTAGGAGCTGGTGAGTGAGGCAAAGAGGGAATTTTTCCATGTGGTGCTGGTTTTCTATTTAAATCTCCCCATCCATTTGGCCTGGTCTGGCTTCTCTTTGCCAGGAACAGTCGGCCTTCAGGCAGCAACTCTGGAGTGGGGCTGGTCCTCAGGCATTGCAGGCCGGGAATCTTCAGGCGTCACACTTGGGGAGCACAGAGACACTGCAGGGTTCAGAGACCCAGGTCTGAGGTCCAGCCTGCCCCCCCATGCCGTGAAACCTGGGGCACGTGACTCTGCCTATCTGGGCTCCAGCTTCTTCCTGTGTGACACTAAGAGTTTGGACCAGGGGTCTTACATTCTGCCCTCAAGAAGCTGCCCTGTAACCACATAATCAAGACCAGAGCGCAGGAAGGAATCTGGAACAAGGCTGGGAGGGTTGCTGGGAGCCCAAGGCAGCCAAGGGCTGGCACAGGTGCTCTGGGTCAGTGGGCAGCAACTGGCCCCAGGGCCTGAAGGTAATCACCATAGACAAGTGGTCTGGACAAGGCAGGTCTTGTGAGGCCGTGCCTCAGCTGCCCTCTGCGGGCTGAGTTGGGCCTGAAACACAGAAGTAGGGATGGGAGTGGGAGCTCCACTCAAATTCTCTGAGAGCAAGTTGGTTGGGGGGAGGGGTGGTACAAAGGGGATTGAAGTGAATAGAGCACATGACACACACTTTCAGGGACCTTACCATTTGACTCTCTCAATAATCCAAGGCAGACCTCATCATCACTATTTTTACAGACAGGGAAACCATGCTCAGAGAGGTTAAGAAACTTGCCCGAGGCCACACAGCTAGTTAGAGGTAGGATAAGATTCAAATCTACATCTGCCTGACTCCATCGTTCAGTGCCTTCCACTCTTGGATCTTTCTGGTTTATCGTCCTTCTCCATAATGCAACTTTTCAGCCTAAAGGTTTGTAAAATACATCCCCCTGGTTTCTCCCTTGGGCATATCACACAGTAGGAGCAGACCAGAACTTTGTGATGGGAGGTCAGGTACTTCATGACCACGCCCTACAAAAAACGTGTCAACAATCCCAGTCACTTGCAGGTCCCTGTGAGGATATTTAGATGCTCTAGGGGAATGAAGCTCAGCTCTTTGGAAGGAAAAGTCAATCTGAGGCCTTTCTCACCTACTAATAATAATGACACCCAGGTAAAACATACATACAACAAGCTGCAAGTTAAATGCCCCCCAGATCACTTCCACATTTGCTGTAAAACAAGGACAAGTGTTTATTGCATCAATTAATGACCCTTCCGAAAGCCTTGAGGGAGAAATTTCATTCAGGATTTAGTGCCTGGAAAAAACAAACTAAAAACCAACTGTATTTCCGCCGAGGAACTGGCAAGCATCTCCCTTGCTAATAAGAAGAGCTCCATAACTGATCAGGTTTCCCTTTTTACACAGGCTGCCAGGAAGCTCAGAGCCAAATTCTACCCCCATTCCCAACAACTTTGGCAGTTGCTTCCTCCTCATTCCTCCTTTCCCACTTCTAATCCTACTGACTCAGCTTTGTTTTCTCTGCCATTTATTAAAGATGCCCCCCCCTTTTTAATGGTAAGAAATAAATATTTAAAATAAATCCACATTTGGAAGAGTTGCTGAAGGGAGCTGGATTCCATGGGCCTTGTGTTAAGCCAGGCATGGTTCTGTTCTGGTCTTGTCTTGTCCACTCGCCCAACAGCTGAGGGATTCCTCTCTTGGAAGGAAGGAGGGACTGGCTTAAGACCAAGGGATTCCTCGCTCAGCTGCTGACGACGGCTAAGATCAAATGCCCTGCATCAGATCATCATGGCTATTTTTTGGTTCTACTGACAGACAGCTTGCCTCTCTCCTGGCAACTCCCCAGGAAGCATAAACCACTATCCCCTACCCATCCACCCCAAGATATCCCCCATTCATCCCCCCCGTTGAGGTTTGGCAGGGAACAGCCTCCTCTTTTCTAAAGAAGCCACTGCCACTTATGGGCTGCTTACCACGTGCCCAGCAAGGTGAGGTGATTAGGATGGAGGTTGGGGGTAAAGGAGCAACTTCAGAACCTAGGACAGGGAAGGCCTCTCTGAGGAGGTGGCATTTCATGGGAGTCTTGATCAATGGAAAGGAGTCAGCCTCTCCTACAGTGGAGTAGTTGAGTCCACTCAGCAGGGGACACAGCCCGTGCAAAGGCCCTGAAGCAGGAGCTAGCCAGGCTTGTTGTATGGGGTGGCCCGTGGCCAGTGTGCAGAGTATAGTACGGAAGGGGAGACAGGGAAGGTGACGAGAAGGAGAAGGGGTTGAATCTTGGCCATGCTTTTCCTTGGTTTGGTTTTATTTGAACATCAGTGGAAGCCACTGATGCTTTATAGCTGGGGAGACTCAGGGCCTGACTTATGTTTTCACACAATCACCTTGGCTGCCATGTGGCTACTAACATTGACCTAGTGGCAGGTAAGTGGGTAGGTATGTTCAAAAACCATCTTATTTAACTATCACACCCCCCACCCCCCACCCCGTTATGAGGTTGATGTGGACTTGTCTTTTTTCTGGCTGCCCAGCAACTGACTTCCCTTCCAGTGACTGGAGAAATTCCCACCTTCCAAGCCTTGGGGAGAAGCAGGGTGTGCCCTCCCCCATGCCCACTAGAGAATCTGAAAACATCAAAAATTCCCTTTCACAGTGCTATAGACTGAATGTTTGTGTCCACCCCTGCACCGTCCCCCCCACCCAAATTCATGTGTTGGAACCTAATCCCCAGCATGATAATATTTGGATGAGGCCTTTGGGAGGTGCAATGGTCATGAAGATGGGGCCCTCATGAATGAGATTAGTGCCCTTACCAAAGAGACTCCAGAGAGCTCCCCCTCAACCCTCCCACCATAGAAGGACACAGAGAGAAGACAGCTGTTCATGAACCAGAAAATTGGTTGCCTCCAGACACAATCTGCTGGCATCTTGATCTTGGACTTCCAGCCTCCAGAACCATGAGAAATAATTTTCTGTTTTTATAAGCCGCCAGTCGGTGATACTTTGTTATAGTAGCTCAAAGGTAAGGCACAGATACATGATGGAGACTCAGCCAATTGGATGGGTTCCCCCACCTTTGAATTGGAAGCTAGTGACACGTAGAGGCATGAACCATGGACAGTCCTTTCTGGTGAGAGTAGGGGTGCAGTACAGTCAGTTCTCAGGGGCAGGAGTGCCTGTAGCTGGATCCAGCAGAGCTGCGGGGCTTGCGGTGCAAGCTATAGTACCTGTTGGGCAGTATTGGGCAGTGTCCTCACTGCGTTGGTTCTGTGGCATGATCTTGGCTATGGCTCTGCTTCTGTGCACCCCACACTTGGTTCTCCAACCTTCCAGAGGGTCATGAGCTACCTGAACTCTTTTCAATATGTTCCTCTTCTGCTTAAATCAATGCACTAGTTATCAATCGCTACATAACAAATGACCCCAAAACTTAGCAGCTAAAGACAATAAACATCTATTCTGTCCCAGTTTCTGAGAATCAGGAATCCTGGGAGCAGCTTACCTGGGTGGTTCTGGATCAGAATCTCTCATGAGGTTACAGTCAAGTTGTCAGCTGGGGCTGCAGTCATCTGAAGGCTTGCCAGGGGCTGGTGAATCCACTTCCAAACTCCCTCACATGTCGGATGATCCATTTGCCTGGGACTGAGGGGGGATTCCCAGGACGTGGGAATTTCAGCTTTAAAACCAGGTTGGCTCCAGGCAAACCAGGGTGGGTTGGTCACCCTATTCCTGTGGTTGTTGGAAAGAGGGCTTAGATTCTTGAAGTGGGCATGTCAATAGAACTGTTCGTGGTATTGCAGCTGGTCTCCCGTGGAGTGAAGGATGAGAGAGAGAGAGAGAGAGAGAGAGAGAAGAAAACCATAGTAGTTTATAACCTAATCTCAGAGTGGCATACTATCCCTTCTGCCACATTCTGTTGGCTACACAGACCAACCCTGGTACAGTGTTGGGGGGACTACACAAGGGTGTGAATACCAGGAGGAAGGCTCGTTGGGGGTCACCTTGGAGGCTAATGACCAGAATCACCAGAGCAATTTCTATTCCTTGCAACATTATGACCTAAGAAATTATGTAACTTGTAGACAATCACAAAGCTATTCTCCAGAATTCTTAACCATATATATAGCCAGGACAGTAGACCAAAGACACCCCCAGCTCTCAGGTGAGTGCCAACTGTAGAGCTTGCCTTGCAAACTGCTCTCCGTCATAGACAGGGCCTTCCTTGGTAGACTGGTAAAATCAAAGTTGGAAACATTGGTCTGAGTGCTAGTTGTTGGAGCTCTGCTTCCAAACTTGAGATTCTAGGCAACTCCCTCCATTTCAGGGGACCTCAATTAGCCCCAGATCTCTTCTCTAAGTCTCAGTCTCCTTATCTGTAAATTGGGTTGGGAATGTTGGATTCAATCATCATTCAAAAGACAAAGTACGTTCCTCGTGTTGTTCTTTTCTTCTTGTGCGTTAGTGATTGGAATGGAGGGAGGGATGAAGATTGAGGCATTATAGAGGCTGTTTTCAACTTCCAGGAAACTCTAGGATAAGACCCTTGAATGCCACACATTCCTAAACGTGCAGGACCTCATGCAGATAGGGGAGCAGGTTCAGGGATGTGGGGTGGAACCACATTAAAACACATTTTAGCTCCAGGGAAAAAGAGAACTGCCTAAGAAATGGAGCCCTCCCCCCTCCAACCGACAACAAAAGGGGCTGTAGCTGCAAATGGTGAGCTTGCTTTAGTGGAAGTATGTAAGCTGGGGTGGTGGGGCGGAGGGGGTTTTTCGAGATAATTTATGCCCATATCAGATGTTAGCTTTGGTGAGCTCCGAAGTCCCTACCACAGGGGAGTATTCTTGATTCTAGGAATAGTGTGGCCACGTTGTTAGGTGGTGGGCACTGTCTTGAAGATGGAGCTCTGGGCCAGGAATCAAGAGGTATGGGTTCTGGTGCTCCCCCTACTATTTGGTCTCTGGGGGACTCCATTCAGGTCCTACCTCAGCTCAGAGCCTCAGTCTCGCAACCTGTAAAATGAGGGACCAATTTCCACGTGCTGGTTCATGGAACCACCTCTGTCAGAGAACTTTTCCCTGGTCCTCGAGAAGATGAAAACCATAAAGTAATGGAGATTGTTTTTATAAAGCTAAATCCATTCAACTTGAAGGATTATCTTTTAGTCAGAGTGTTGATGTGGTCTCTCTTATTTTGGTGTTTAAATGTTCTTTTATGAATGGATGTTAATAGCATATGTGAAAGTTGGAGGTAATTTTGTGGGGGATTTTTCCCCAGTGACCTTACTGGGCAAAATAAAGAGTTGACAAATGTATAGTAGTTCCCTCAATTATTTTGGAATGGATATTAGTGCATGAAATTAAGAAATATGGGAATCAATAGACTAGATGATTCCAAACAACCTCCAACATTGTTTCCCCCTCTTTCCCTCCCTTCTTTCATCAACTCACCCATCTGTCCATCCAATCCTAAAACATTTATTGAAGGCCTCTCACATACCAGAAAAAGAGCCACTTCCCACATGGAGCTAAGAGGGTCCCTGGGGAGACCAACATAAAGACATGTAAACAAATGCACATCTATAGTTCATATTTTTCTATCATAAAAATACTGAAGTAGACAGCCTTAGATGTATATTTTGTGTGCTTCTCTCATTATCCCTTTGGAATAAGTTTCAGAAGTTTCAGGGTCAAAGTGTATGCCCAGCTTCACATCCTGAAACATTTTGCCAAATCGCCCTCCAGAAAGGTTGTACCAATGTCAGTTCTCATTGGCTTTGTCTGAGCCTGTTCGTTTCTCTAAACCCTTACGCTGAACATCATCCATCTGCTTAATCTTCAGTAATTTGATGTGCAAGTAAGCTGTCTCATTGCTGTTTCAGATCAATATTTAAATTGATATTGTTAGCAAGATCAGCATATTTTCATGTGTTTATTAATCTTTGTGCTTCTTTTGTGAATTGCTTATCACATCCTTTGTCCACTTTAAATTTGGGATCTTGTATCTTTTTATTGACTCATAAATGTAGTTTACATATGAAGGATAACAAGTCTGAAATCTATAACACGATTTATTTTCTCAATTCATAAGTTTTTCATAAATGTATTTATGATTTTTTTTTGCTCTATGGAAATTTAAATGTTTTGTTTTTCCTTTATGGTTTTGTGGGCAGAATTAGAAAGACCCTTTCCTTCAGATAATTACAAAAACATGCCCTTAGATTTTTTTTTTGTTTAATATTTTGAAAAAAATATTTGATCTACCTGGAATTTATTTTGGTGCAGAGTGTAACATAGGGATCTAACTTTATTTTTTTCCTTAGTGAATAGTTAGTTGTCCTAACACCAATTATTGTATAATTCACCCATTTCTCATTGTTTTGCAGTGCCATCTGTATCCCGTGTTAAATTTCCATATCATACACATGCCTACTTCTTGTCTCTCTATTATGTATCATTGATCATTTGTCTATTTGCACAGTACCAAACTGTTCAGGTTACTATAGCTTTACAGTATATTTTAAGGTTAGACAGGGCACAGCCCCCACTTTGCCTTACCTTTTTATTTTAATTAACTGGTTCTAATTCCTAGAGGCAGAAATTTTAACTCTTAGATGGTATTTGCCTTCATATTCCAAATTGTATGTTTACATTGCTAGCTTCTGATTAATCAGTTTTAGACATTATGCATTGATTTTTCTGACATGGAAGATGAGTCTTCCATTCACTTACACTCCCTCTTCCCTGATGCCCCCCGCACCACTACCACCTTGGGCTCAACCTGGTCACATCTCAGTGTTGGCTTGTGTCCCTACTCCGTGTGTTCATTGTAATGACAATGTGAATGTTGCGAATTGCTAAGCCAAAGACACACTGTAATTACATTTCCTTGATTACAGCTTTTTGGTTTTCCTAGGGTTCATAATAGACATCTTTTTTCATTTGCTAAGTTTTTTTTAACATCTAAGATTTTACTCCAACACTATAGAATGCCTTTCACTACAATTTTCGACATCCTCAGACCTTTCAAATGATCTATCAGAAACTTTTTTTCCCTACAGACTTTTTTTCTTGTATAGTGGACCAGAAATCTTTCTGAAAAGAGTCAGATAGGCTATAGGCTTTGTAACTCCCTGGAGTCTCTGTCACATATTCTTGTTTTTTTGTTCTGTTTTTTCTACAACACTTTGTTCAGCATGTTTTGAGATTCATTCATGTTGCTGCTTAAACCAGCAGTTTGTCCATTTTTAGTATTGAGAGTAGCATTTCCTTCCATTGATATACCACAATTTTTTATTGTACTTTCTGGGAGATTTCCATGACCTTATCTTTCAATATTTAGACTCTTTTCTTAAAAAATTTCAGCTCTCAGGACTTCGCTGGTGGCTCAGTGGTTGGGAATCCACCTGCCAATGCAGGGGACACGGGTTTGAACCCTGGTCTGGGAAGATCCCACATGCCGCAGAGAAACTGGGCCTGTGCGCCACAACTACTGAGCCTGCGCAATAGAGCCCGCGCAATAGAGCCTGCGAGCCACAACTACTGAGCCCATGTTCCACAACTACTGAAGCCTGCGCGCCTAGAGCCCGTGCTCCACAACGGGAGAGGCCACCGCAGTGAGATGCCTGAGCACCGCAACGAGGAGTGGCCCCCGCTCACCGCATCTGGAGAGAGCCCGCGCGCAGCAGTGAAGACCCAACGCAGTCAAAAATAAATTAATTACAAAAAAAAAAATTTCAGCTCTCATAGTTTAAATTTCCATCAAGAAACAAGATTTCTTGTTCTCTGTTTTTCTTATAGCTTCTTTTATTTTTAATGGATACAATGTTTTCACTTCTCTAGGAATATCTTCTTCCCCTCTATTCTGTGTATTATCTGCTTCCTTCAATTTCTTTCTCCCCTGTTTATTCTCTTTCATGTTGGGGATGTCTTCAAATGTCCAGTATCCCTGACTGCCTTTTCATATTTGAAAGTGAGGCACCAAGTAGGCTCTGTGCGTCTGGGAGGGTGGGATCTGTGGGCAGAGCTTACTGGGGGCTGAAACTGGCTGATTCCCCTGGTGGCATAGGTCTTCCCTTCGTTTACAAAGAATGACCCTCCACCCTCCTACCAATGGGTGTGTGTGCAGGGGACAGGGGTTGGAGTCGGGGCCAGTAAGTCTAGTCCTGGGCTGACGTCAAAGTGATGCCAGATCAGAGGGACCTCTAGTTTTGGACCTGAGTGGGGTGGAAGCTGGAGGTCTCAGATGTCTCCTTACTCATCTGTTTTCTGTTCAGCACTTTCCCACCTTCTTCAGTGCCTGCTGAAACCAAGTTAGACTTTCTGTGTCCATTTCTTTAGAAAAGGAATCTCAGGTGGTCTGCAGGGACAGGAGAAGGATAGCCCCTTGGTGTGGTTGAGATGGGCAATCTTGGGGTCTCACTGCATCTTGTATAAGGTTTTGAAAAAAGATCCCTGGATTTTCAGCCACAGGCTTCACCTCAACCTTCTTAGGGACCTGGTCTCTCCTATTCCTGAGCCTTTCTGGTGGTGAACAAATTGGCTTCCTCCTTTCCCATGGCCCCCACTGGGCACTCTTGCTTCTCGGGTTCTGCATCTCTTCCTCCAGCTGCCTCGCATCTGCTCACATCGTGATCTTAGGTTTCCGATGCTTCCTCCTCTCATCCAAGATGGATTCTGTGTTGCATTTTTTCTGCTTCTTGTTTGAGGCTGATCTTCAAGAAGAGAGGAGATGGAAGCCGCTTCACTTTACCTTAACTTTGTAGGCACCCATTAATCTTAAAAGGAAAATTTTGTCCTGTTATCATCCAGTTATCATTCCAGGTAAAATTTAGAATAAAGTCGAAAGTTTCCCCTTCTTTCCACACTCCCCCCCAACCCCGTCAAAAATATCCCATTGGGATTTTTTTAGAAAATAGACTTTATTTTTTTTAAACAGTTTTAGATTTACAGAAAAGTTGCAAAGATATCACAGAGAGTTCCCATGTATTCCAGTTTCTCCTATTATTGACATCTTACATTAGTGTGGTACATTGGTTACAATTCATGAACCGATATTGATACATCATTATTAACTAAAGCCCACAGTTTATTCAGATTTTCTTATTTTTTACCTAAAGTCGTTTTTCTGTTGCAGAATTTCATCTAGGAGACCACATTACATTAATTATCACATCTCCCTGGGCTGCTCTTGCCTGTGAAAGTTTCTCAGACTATCCTTCTTTTTGATGACCTCAGTTTTGAGGAGTATTGGTCAGGTATTTTGTAGAATGTCCCTCTATCATAGTTTATCTGATGTTTTTCCCAAGGTTAGAGCAGGATTATGGGTTTGGGGGAGGAAGCCATAAGGATTTTGATGGAATGCCATTAAATTTATAGGATAATTTGAGAAGAATTGACATTTCCACAATATTGTCTTCCTTCAGGGATGAGGTACATTTCTCCATTGTATTCAAGTCTTCTTTTATAATCTTCAGAGAAGTTTTATAGTTTGCTTCTTATGGACCTATCATATTTCTTGTTAGATTTATTTCAAGGTATTTTATAGCTTTTGCTGCTATTGTGGGTAGGATCTTCACAATTACATTTATTTTCTAAAGCTACTGATTTTATAAATTTATATTCTGACTAGCTATCACATATTGTTTATAATAGCTCTGAATTGATACTCTTGAATTTTTTTGATAGAATATCACATGCAAATCATTATTTTTGCCTCTTCCTTTTAAATACTTACGAATCTTAGTTAATTTTCTTATATTATCACATTAGCTCCAAGACAGTGGTGATTAGGAATGGAGACAGCAGGCATTTTTGTTTTGTTACTGATGTCAGGTTTTCACTTGTTTTTATGATGTTTTCTATAGGTTTCTGATAGTCTCTTTCTTACATTTTGGAAATGTCCTTCTATTCCTATTTTAGTAGTTTACATTAGGAATGAAAATTGAATTTTATCAATGCCTTTTTTTGGTATCTGTCAGAATTACAACTTATTTTTTCTATATTATCCTCTTATATAATTATATAGCCATAATTATTGCTCTGTTTTGTTTCCCTGCATGGTGCCAATCTGCTTCCCAACCCAGGCACCCTGAAGGGAAACTTCTCTCCCAGCCTTTGTCCCCTACAGCTGGGGTGAAGCTCACCTAAGTCTCCCTATACCTCTGGCCACCCTCAGAGGCAAGGCGCCCATGTGGAAATCAAACAATGACCCACATATACAACTGCTGAGTGAGCTCACATCAGCTACTGATGGTGATAAATCTAGTCCTTTGTTTATTTTATTTACTTATTTATTTATATTTGGCTGCATTGGGTCTTCATTGCTGTGCGCGGGCTTTCTCTAGTTGTGGCGAGTGGGGACTACTCTTTGTTGTGGTGCGCTGGCTTCTCGTTGCGGTGGCTTGTCTTGTTGTGGAGCATGGGCTCTAGGTGCGCAGGCTTCAGTAGTTGTGGCACGCGGGCTCAGTAGTTGTGGCTTGCGGGCTCTAGAGCACAAGCTCAGTAGTTGTAGCGCACGGGCTTAGTTGCTCCGTGGCATGTGGGATCTTCCCAGACCAGGGCTCGAACCTGTGTCCTCTGCATTGGCAGGCAGATTCTTAACCACTGCACCACCAGGGAAGCCCCTAGTCCTTTGTTTAGAAATAGGAACAGACAGTGAAAACTCCCTGGATGTGTGAGAAGAATCAGTAAATTGAATAATCAGACCAAATGGCCCATGCTAAAGTAGAGTTAATGCAGCAAACAGAAGAAAACTTTAAATGTCTACTCCTATGTCCTTTGAGATTCATGAGCATATTGCATTGATAAAATAATCTCAGCTGTTACAAAAAAGAAACAAGTAGAAACAAAAAGTTATTGAGACTAACATAAACCTGATTCCAAAACTAAGAAAGCCCACTCACACAAATTGCTCTATAATATGAGCAATTTGAATGCAGCAGTATATTAAAGGAATCACTTAACTTGACATATTTTACTCTAGGAGTTCAAAGATGATTTGACAATTATCAAAGCCAATAATGTATTGAATTTTTGCAAGTTATTGAAGAGATGGGACCCCCCCCCATCTTAATGTTGGTGGTTGTGGGTGTGCTCAGGTGGCAAAGACTTAACATCTGACTTAATATGCTGTCTGCATCAAATTAGACCTTAGAATTGGGGTGTGTGCTGAGGCCAACTGCTTTGCATGGAGGATCTGAGAAATTGCCAGTTCTTGGATGGCTCCTCGTTACTTGTACTTATAGTCTCAGCTATGTGCTCTTTGGGGATCTGTATTTAGTTAGCACTATAGTTAGTGCTGCAGGTGCCAGTAGAAGGGAAGGAGTTACCAAAGGAGGAGATTTCAGTGCTGTGTTGAGCTCCATTGGCCAGTCTCAGAAACCCAACTAAAGCTAGTTCGATCAAAAAGAAAAACATGTTGGCTCATGTAACTAAAAAAAATCCATGGTGAGCTTCAGGCATGGCTGGATCCAGGTGTTCAAACAATGTCATCATGAATATATCTTTATCTATCTCTCAACCCATGAAGAAAAAGCTATGGACAGAAAGTTATGAGGAACAAAGATAGCAAGATATCCTGAGAAAAGAGATAGCAGAGCATTCAGAAAAAGAAAGTAAGCAATAGGGTTAAATGCAACAGGGACATCCAGTAAGATAAGAACTTGAGGAGGTCCTCCGATTTGGTTGACAGGAGGTTACTGGTGTCCTTAAAAGAAATTTCAGTGGTATGCTAGGGAGGATAGCAGATTAGAATGAACTGAGGAGAAAATGAGATGTGAGGAATTGGAGAAAAGGAACTGTAGATTAAGTTTTTGAGCTATTTGGATGAAAAGCAATGGAGAGATAGGGCAGGGTTAAAGGTTTTTTTGTTGTTTGTTTGTTTGTTTAAGGATGGGAGAAATTTGAGCATGTTTCCAGCCCATGAGACTGGAGCTAGTGAAGAAGGCAAGGTCAAAGGTACAGCAGAGAGGTGACATTACAGGGACAACTTTACCTTTAATTTGGGGGTGGTTGGGGGAGTGTGTGTCCCATTCTTAGACAGCCTGTTGCTCCTCTCTCCCCAGCAAGATGGCTGAGCCTTTAGTGTCTATCTGACTCCAGCTCAGCCTTTGCTGCTCCTGGATGACTTCAGGAATGGAGAGGTGTATACATCAGAGGATTTCTAAAGCATCCATTGCTGTATTTAGGTGTTTCCCCATAGTTAGCTGGATTACCTTGAGTAAGTTGCTCTCCTTCTGAGTTTCCTGTAAGAGGTTGACCTCAATGTTCTTAGAGGTCCCTTCTCTTCCAGCATCACTTTGAAGTCAGATTTTGAGTAGCCCAGGGGCAGATTGTGAGAGGATTGTGGAATAGAACGAAATAGAAATAGAAAGGAAATGACTGTAGCTTCATAAACAATCACTCTACATTTTAGGAACATACCTTTCCAATCTACAAAGTTCTAGAGAAGTACTTAATGATTCTCAAGGTCATTTTCATTTTTAAATTATTGTTTTAAAATAACATTTAGAACTTTCTTCTTTATTTTTCATTATTTAAAAAAATATATTTATTTATTTGGCTGCGCCGGGTCTTAGTTGCGGCATGCAGGATCTTTAGTTGCGGCATGCAGGATCTTTTAGTTGTGGCATGCGGACTCTTAGTTGCGGCATGTGGGATCTAGTTCCCTGACCAGAGATCGAACCTGGGCCCCCTGCATTGGGAGTGCGGAGTCTTAGCCACTGAACCACCAGGGAAGTCCCAGAACTTTCCTCTTTAATTACAAAAATAATACATATTCAATGAAGAAAACCAAGAGCAAAACATTAAACCAAGATAACCACAGTCTTACCACCCCGAGATAAGGTTCCTGGTCAGGTTCAGAGCTTGGTTTATGCCAGTTTGGTTTGGATGTGGTAGGAGGGATGCTGTGGGTGGATTGTGTATTCAGTGCAATCTCTCCCACTGCCACTCATTCCTCCTTGGTGGCAAAGCCCTGATTTTATTGGTGTTCAACCTCCTTGTGGCCACCTGCTCAGGGGAAGCAACCCTTCCATAGCACAGCTTCAGGGAATCCAATTGTGATTGGTCAGAGATGACAGTACGGTCTCATATCCCTCTCCTGTGATTGGTTTAGGCATGGACATGTGATACAGTTTTGGCTAGTGAGATACCGGGAAATGACTTTGGGGAAGTATTTCTCTTGCTCTAAGAGATCCACAGGAGGTGATGGTCCTCTCTCTGCTTCAACCTGGCTCTTTGAGGGGGAGATCCTGGAAGCTACTGCAACCATTTAGCAAGCAAGAAGGGACTAGGCTGAGAATAAATACCAACACCCAGGAAGAAACCCAGGTCCTAGAAACATTATTGAACAACTTATTTAGCCAACCCTTATCTTTGGACTATTGTAATGTGAGGTAATAAATTGCCCTTATTGTTGGAACAAGTTTTAGATGGATGTTTTTTATTTGCGGCTGAAAGCATTCTAACTGCTGTAAATAGGATCACATTACATGTGTTATTTTGAACAGGCTCTTTTCATTTAGCAATATACCATGAACATTTTCACAAGTCAGTAACTTTTGGTCTATATTAGGATTTTTAATAGCTGCATTGTATTCAATATGTTGTGAGACATTTAGGTGTTAATTATTACTTTTTTTACCATGGTAAATAATGGTGTGATGACATCCTTGTGCATAAATCTTTGCATAATTATCTGGTTTAGGGATGATTTTCTTAGAGTGAAATTACTGGGTAAATAGTATATATAATATTAAAGTTTTTCCTTAAATTTCCCTCCAAAACTTTGCATTGATTTATAATTATACCAACAAAGTATGAGTATGCCCATTTCTCCCCCCCATTGTAATCAACTTTCCTTATTAACATTCTATTTTTTAATTTTTCACTGACGTATAACATACATACAGAAAATTGCACAAATCATATTTAATGCTCACAAATTGTACACTCCATATAACTAACACCCAAATCAAGAAGTAGGACATTTCCTGCCCCAAAGGCGCCTTGGTGCATCCACCCAGCCAATACACCCCCAGAGGCAACCGCTACTCAGATTCTATCGGCACAAGTAAGTTTTGCCAGTTCTTGAACTGCATGTTAATGGAATTGTATAGTATGTAGATTTTGATGTCTACTCCTTTTGATCATCATTATATCTGAGATTCACCCATATTGTTAGAATGCAGAAGTTTGCCACTTTCATTGCTGTGTAGTGTTCCCTTGTAGGACTATACCAGTGATCCATTTTACTGCTGATGGACATTTAACTTTTGTCCAATTCATGGCTATTTTGAACAAAGCTGCTATAAACATTTTTGTACATTCTTTGATGGGCATGTGTATATTAATATCTCTTGGGTAGTTACCTAGAATTCAAATTGCTTGATGATGGGGTAGGTGTATGTTTAACTTTATACAAAATTTTCAGAGTTCTCCAAAGTAATTGTATCAATTTACTTTCCCCCAAACAGTATACTGTATGAGAGAGTCCCAGGTGTTCCACATTATTGCCTACACTTAGTATTGTCAAGCTTTATTTTTATTCATTTTAGAGGATGTGTAGTAGTGTCTCATTGTGGTTTTAATTGGCTTTTTCCTGATGAATAATGATGTTGAGCACCTTTTCATGTGTTTATTGGCCATTTGGATATTCTCTCTTGTGAAGTGCTTAAGTTTTGTGCCCAATGTTTAATTGGGGTTTTTGGCTTTGTTTTATTTATTTTTCAGATATATGTGTTGTGAATATCTTCTCCCAATATGTGGTAACTTGCTTTTTCACTCTCCTGATGTCTTTTTATGAACAGAAGTTCTTACTTTTAATGAAGTCTATTTTATGGTTCATGTTTTTTGAGTTCTGTTTAAGAATTTGTTTGCCTATCCCAAGGTCATAAAGACATTCTTCCATGTTTTCATCTGAGAGCATTATTGTTTCGTCTTCCACATTTAGATCCATTATCCATTTCAAATTAATTTTGCATGGTATGAGGTAGGGATCAAGGTTCATTTTTACCCATAGGGATAGCCAAGTGATGTAAGAACACTACAACATTTATTTTAAAAGAATCCTTTACCCCCTGAAATGCAGTGGTCCACTGTAAAAAATCAATTGACCATATAAATGTGGGTCTATTGCTGACTCTATCCTACTTCCTTCTTCTATTTGTTTATTGTGTCAAAACCATATAACCTTCTTAATCATTGTAGCTTTAATTTTCAAGTATTAATATCTAGTGGTGTGAATCCTTCAACTTTGTTCTTCTTCAAGACCATTTTGGCTATTCTAGTTTCTCTGCATTCCTATGTATATTTTAGAATGAGATTTTCAATTTCCTTCTGGGATTTTTATTGAAATGGCACTGAATCTATAAATCAGGAGAGATATTGGTATTTGGAGAGAAACAGTATGAGTCTTCCAATCAATAAATATGGAATGTCAATTCATTTTTATGTCTTATTTCTCTCAACAATGATTTCAGTGTAGATGTCTTGCAATTTTTCATTGTTTTTATTCTTAAGCATTTGATTTTTTAAAATAAATTTATTTACTTATTTATTTTTGGCTGCACTGGGTCTTCATTGCTGTGCACAGGCTTTCTCTAGTTGGAGTGAACGGGGGCCACTCTTCATTGCAGTGCACGGGCCTCTCATTGAGGTGGCCTCCCTTGTTGTGGAGTACGGGCTCTAGGCATGTGGGCTTCAGTAGTTGTGACACACGGGCTCCACAGTTGTGGCTCATGGGCTCTAGAGCGCAGGCTCAGTAGCTGTGGCACGTGGGCCCAGCTGCTCCACGGCATGCGGGATCCTCCCAGACCAGGGCTCAAACCTGTGTCCCCTGCACTGGCAGGCGGATTCTTAACCACTGCGTCACCAGGGAAGTCCCAAGCATTTGATTTTTTAAATCCACTTGTTAATGGTGGTTTTTGAAGTTCTATTTCCAATTTTTAAAATATTACGTAGAGATATAACTAATTTATGAAAAGTCACCTTGTTTAAACAACATTTCCAAATTTGCTTATTAATTCTAATAGGTTGTTCATAGATCCTTTTGAATTTTTGACATACACCATCCTATGCCATATGTGAAAAATGGTAGTTTTACTTTTTCTTTTCCAGTCTTATACCTCTTAACTCTTTTTCCTACCTTATTTCACTGGCTAGGATCTTCAGCACAATGCTGAATAGAAGTAGTGATAGCAGTCTTCCTTGTCTTGTTCCTAATATCAGGGGAAAGCATTCACCATTTCACCATTAAAAGATGTTAGCTGAGTGTTTTTCTATATACTAGTTTAGAGTAAGGAAGTTCCTATTTCTATTTTTCTGGTAGTTTATTATGAACAAGTATTGAATTTTGTCAAATAATATTTCTGTATCTATTGAGATGATTACATTTTTCTTTTTAATTCTGATAATGTGGTAAATTGCATTGAAAGAATGTTAAGGTAACCTTGCATTCTTGGAATAAACCACTCGGTCATGATATAGTACCCTTTTATATGTCACTAGATTTAATTTGCAAATCTTTTACTTAGGGTTTTTACATTTATATTTAAGAGAGATATTGACCTGTGATTTTCTTTTTCTTTCTTGTAATATACAGATCTTCCCCAACTTACAATGGGGTTACAGCTCCATAAAGCCATCATAAGTTGAAAATATCATAAGTTGAAAATGCATTTAATACACTTAACCTACTGAACATCATAGCTTAGCCTAGCCTGCTTTAAATGTACTCAGAACGCTTACATTAGCTTATGGTTGGGCAAAATCATCTAATACAAAGCCTATTTTAGAATAAAGTGTTGAATATCTCATGTAATTTATTGAATACTGTACTGAACGTGAGAAACAGAATGGTTGTCTGGTACAGAATGGTTTTACGTGTATCAGTTGTTTACCCTCGTGATCACGTGGCTGACTGGGAGCTGTGGCTGCCGCTGCCCAGCGTCACAAGACTGCATAGTAACCATGTGTCACTAGCCCAGGCAAAGATCAAAACTCAAAATACAGTTTCTATGAGTTCGTATTGCTTTTGCACCATCATAAAGTAAAAAAAAAACATAAGGCGAACCATCGTAAGTCAGGGACTCTCTATATAATAAAATGTTAGGCTTCGTTATCACATTTATGTCAGCTTTATAAAACAAGCTTGGAAGTGTTTTCTCTTTCTCGATTTTCTGAAAGAATTTATATAATATCGGCATTGTTTCTCCCTTAAATATTTGGAAGAATTCACCGGGGAAGGTATCTGGTCCCAGAGGTTTCTTTCCAGGAAGATTTTTAATTAAAGATTCCATTTTTAAAAAATGAATATCACACTACAATATTTTTTACTTTTTCTTGTATGGTAAGTAATGTTTTCCTTCTTGCACTAGCTAGAACTATCAGTACAATGTTGAACAGATGTGTCAGGAGTAGTTCTTGTTTTACTGCTGATTTTGGAGGAAAAACCTCTAGTTGTTCATTAGTATGAAATTAGCTAAAGGATTTCCATCTATCTATGTATCTATTTGTCTACCTAAATATCATCTATCTCTATCTACCTGGATCTAGATCTCCTTTACCAGATGGAGTAAGTGCCCACCTATTGCTAATTTGATGAAAATTTTTTTTACCGTGAATGTGTGTTGAATTCTACCAAATTCTTTTAACAGAATAAACAATTAACAGGTGAGTTACACTGATTGCTTTTGAAATGTTAAAACAAACTCACATGATGTATCATCATTTTTATATGTTGCTGAATTATATCTGCTAATGTTTTAACTTTTTAATAGATTTATTTTGAGGTTTAGACTTACAGAAAAATTGAGAAGACAGTACACAGTGTTCTTATGTATGCCTCACCCAATTTCCTGTATTATTTATTAGCATCTTATGTTACTGTGATAAATTTGTTACAGTTAGTGAGCCAGTATTAACAATTTATTTTTCACTAAAGTCTGTAGTTATTCAGAGTTTAGTTGGTCATCTTTTCCTAGTTTCATCAGGTGGAAATTTAAGCCATTGAAATTGAATTGTTCTTCTTTTCTAATATAAGCAGTTAATGGCATAAATTTCTTTCTAAGCACTGCTTTAGCTATATCCCACACATTTTGAGATGTATTTTTATTATTCAGTCTAAGGTATTTTCTATTTTTTTTTATAATTTCTTCTTTGACCAATGAATTACTTAAAATTGTGTTATTTAATTTCCAATTATTTCGGGATTTTTTAGATATCTTATTGTTGCTAATATCCAATTTAATTCCATTGTTGACAGAGAACACACTTTGTAAGATTTCAATCTTTTGAAATTTTTTGAGGTTTTTTTAATGGCCTAGTATATGGTCTATCTCGGTGCATGTTCTAAATGCCCTTGCAAAGAACATGTATTTTTTTTTTTTCTGTAGTTGTTTGGTGTAGTATTCTATAAATGACAATTAGATCAAAGTACTTTATAATCTTATTCAAATTTTTTATATCTTAACTGAGTTTTGGTCTGTTTGATTTCTGAGAAAGGAGTGTAGTATCTTCAAACCTGATTGCAGGTTTTGCTATTTCTCCCTTTAGTCTTGTCAGGCTATTTTTTTTTTTTTTTTTTATTGAAGCTGTGCAATTAGGAATATACATGTCTATAATTCAATGCTTTTAACAAAAGCACTGATATGTTCTTTATCTCAGCTGATATTGCTTATTTTAAAATATATTTGACCTGATTTAATATTACTGCTTCCAGCTTTCCAATGCTTGCATGGTTTATCTTTTCCCATCCTTTTACATTCAACCTAATTGTATCTCTATATTGAAAAATTGCCTCTTATATGTAGCATATAGTTAGTTCCGCTCTTTTAGCCAGTCTGATAAGCTCTGCTTTTTAACTGGAGTATTTAATCCATCTGCATTTAACATAATTATTGATATAGTTGAATGGAGGTTTATCCATTTTGCTGTTTATTTCCCATTTGTCCCATGCATCTTTTGCTCCTGTTTCTCCTTTCCTATCTTCTTTTGAGTTAAATATTTTAAAAATAATCTTTTAATTTCTCTATTGACCTTCTAGCTAAGCATCTTTGCATTATTTTGTAGTATGTGCTCTAGGGGTTTCAATATGCAGCCTTAGGTTATCAGCAGTATTGTATTACATCAAGGTAAGAACTTTGTAACAATTTCCTGGTTGTGTTGTTTTTATCACATATATTACAACTATGTATTACAAACTCTATAATACAGTGTTATGACTTTTGCCTCAATTTTATGCCTTTTAAATAAATTAAGAGAATAAAATATGTCTTTTCTTTAATAAATACTTACATGTTTACCATTTGAGGAGTTCATTCCTTCCTGTAAATCTAAGTTTCCTTCAGGTGTAATTTCCCTTCAGCCTGAAGAACTTCTTTTCGTATTTCTAGTAGAGCAAGAAGCTCTGCTGGCAGGGAATTCTCCCAGTTTTTAGTTATTTGAAATATCTATTTCCCGTGTTTAAAGGATACTTTTTTCTGGATATACAATTCTGGATTCATTATTTTTTCACTCTTTAGTGAAATCATTTTTAAAATAGTTTTTTTTTAAAATACTTTGTTCAGAGTATATAATTATTACCTGAAGGAAGGTTTAATTCAAGGAAAACCATTTCACCGTTACTGGATATAGAACCAAACCACACTATTTTAATTGCTGAATTTTTGTAATGCATTTTAATAACTGTCACGCAGGTTTCCCTTTGTTTCAATATTTTATTGAGCGCTGATGATTTATTCCTCCAGGTAAACCTTAGACTTATTTTGTTGTACTTCAAAAAAAAAAAAAAAAAAACCCATGAGATGTTGACTGGAATTTCATTACGTTTATAGATTTTTAGGGGTAATTATTGGTATCTCTATAATATTGATACTTTCTTCCTGTAATGATATGTGCCTCCATTTGTTCAGGTCATACTTTCTGTTGCTCACTACAAAACTACATTTTGTAGTTTTCTTCATCTAGATCCTACCCACATTTTGTAAAATTCATCACAAAGTATTTAAGTATCGATATTTGGCAATTAAAAGAAACGTTTTTATAAGAATTGGCACATAATCTTCTTTTTTTTTTTTTACAAGTACTGAAAGTTGGATTGACCATATTTACTTGCTCATGGCTGTGTGAGTTGGGATCCAGCCATGAAAACAGAAACCAGTGAGAAATACAGAGAGAATTGGTTAATCAGGTCCTGGAAGACAGGGCAGAAACTCTGAGGAAATACAGAGATGGTAACTTGGGGAAACGTCTGCCCGCCTCGGGGTGGGGGAGGAGGGGAAGAGATTCTTTGGAGGAGGCGTCTCACAGGACTGGGATTCAGACCTCTTTGGAGGGGATGCTGTCCGGCCAGTGCTGGCATTTCCAGAGCTCAAAGGCGGGGCTCTGCACAGCTGGCACTGAGACTTCTGGGGAGAGGGTGCTGGTTGGCTGCTGATGGCACCTCATACAGCTAGGTCTCTAATCCCTAAGGAAGCGGGTTTCTTCCGCCTTTGTTTCTCCCTTGGGAACAAAGATTTCCAAATCAGCAGAGTTCAAAGTCGTGGGGACAAGAAGCAGAAATTCTGCAAGTGGTTACTAAGTGTAATAGTGAGAAAAGCCACTTCCCCTCAGTGTTTCCTGGCCCAGTTACTGTGGACAGGGGTGGGGAAATACCTTACATTGATTGCTGAGTGAAAGCACATCTGCCTCCTGTTAAGACAGAATCTCAACCATGCAGGATATTCTCTCTCAAGTAGCACTAACTGAGTCTTCTGAAGGCTCTTCCACTCTCCAATTAGGCTCCCAGCTTCCGGATGATGGAGTATATGGTGAGACTAGTGACTTCCCGGGGGCCCAAGTCCATTGTCGCTCTTTTGCATGTATCTTAGTCAGAAGCAATGCTGGGTGGGAAATCATGATGGCAAATAAGGCATTCCATCCGTCCAGAGATGGCAGAAATATTGTAGGCAAAGAAGGCAAGTAAATATCCAGAATATTGACTTAACAAAAACAGTCAGATAAGCACGCTGGGCAAGAGAGAGGAAGCACGTGCGTGCGTGCGTGCGTGCGTGTGTGTTTGAGAGAGGGGAGAACTTGGGGTAGATTATAAGAAAGATAAATCTTCATCTTCCATCATAGTAAGTCAAAGATGATGTCTAAAATTAGGAAATCAGGAACTAGGACGATAAGCAGGTTATTTAGAAATGTGGAGATTAGCAGAAGAAACACCAAAAGCATTTGAAGTGGTTGCACGTGGGGAGTGGATGAGACGAGAGGAGACTGCTGGGTTTTGTTGAGTCTTAGAGAACCATCTGACATTTTTAAAACGTGAGGTATTACTTTGATTAAAATTAGAGTTACGTAAATAGAAAAAGGGATCTGACTCAGGTTTGAGTCTGGAGGGTTGTCATTTCCAAGATTCCTGCTGCCTGAGGAGCATCATGGTTTCCGTGCTAACCAGAAAACGGCGCCTCTTCCTTGGAGCACCTTGCCCTCTGCTGGAAAACTGAAGTAATACCTCTGCAAACCAGCCAGCGACTCGGACGTGAAGGTGCCCGCTGGGTCATGCGGTGCGCTGGTTAGGAAGTGCTATCGTGCACCGCCCATCTGGGACACTTTGACCGGGCCTTTGTCTACAAGCCGGTGAGATCGTTGTGCCTGGGAGGCCAGAGCAGCGTGGCATGTCCTCCGTCTGGGTGCTGTCACCCACAGTTCAGGGAAGAGCCCCTTGGCAGTATCAGGCCGCCAGATGCTTGGGGTCGGGTGGCACCTCGAGTTTGGGGGCTTTTTCCAAATTGGCCTCATCTACAATGTGTAGAAATTCCTCAGAATCCAGAGTGTGCACCTCTTTTCCTTATTCGACTCCTCCCGTCATCCTCACTGCCCAACCCCCCCTCCACACACACAATTGCACGTTTTCTTGGTGATTCCAATCAGGGATGGAACGTGAGGAGGGCACATCAGTACCTGCATCTTACTCAGGCCTGTGCTTTTCTAACTCCAATGTTTAGCCTCCACTGCTTGGCTCTGGAAGGAAGGGAATGAAGTCATTCCCCCTGGAGGCCTTGGCATCTCTTGGGGTGCCCCAGGGTGCAGGGATTGGCTTCCAGCTCCTCTCTGGCTTGCCTCCTCTTACCCCTTAGCAGGCTGGGGCAAATTAATTCTTTTCTTTGTTGCTTCTGTCGCTATCCACCTGATTTAGTTAGTATTGCTATGTTACAAACCAACCCCAAACTGGGTGCATCAGACAGCCATCTAAGTATGATCATGAACTCTGTAGGTTAGAGATTTGGACAGGGCACAGCAGAGACGGTGGTCTCTGCTCTATAATGCCTGAGGCCTCGGCTGGAAGACTTGGAGGCAGAGGTGGGAATCATCAGAGGCGTCTTCACTCACAGATTTGGTGGTCAACACTGGCTGTTGGATAGAACCTTGAGGTCTTTCTGCATGTGTTAGATTGGGCTTCCCCACAACATGGTAGCTGGATTCCAAGAGTAACTATCCCGAGGGATTGAGGCAGAAGTGCACAGCATTATTCAGATCTAGCCCTGGAAGTCACACCGCATCTTCTACCACCCTCTACTAGTTGAAGCAGTCACCAAGGTCTGCCCTGGTCATAGGCCTCACCACTTGATGGCAGTGGTGTCAGGGTCACACTGTAAGAAGAACATGTGGATGGGAGATATTGTTGTGGCCGTATTTAGAAAGTCCATCTGCCACACCACCTCACCCAGAGCCAACGCTTTTAGAGAAAAACCACCGGCTTGTGCTTTCCAATATGCAACACTGAACTGCCAGAAGCAAGGCAGCTCAGCACTGGGCTACCTGCTGATCCTGAGGAGGGGAATGTGAGATGGAACTCTGAGCGGATGACTGCAAACAGGGAAGCCTGTCCAGAACAGAGTGCGTACTCTGGGAACGAGGTTCCAGGAGGAGAAATGGATCAGGTCAGTTAAAACCAAAAGCCAGAACAGTTTCTGTCTCAAAGCAGGAAAGCAGAGTCGCTGAGTGTGGCTGATTGGTGGGCTATACCTGGGCTTGTCGTTTAGGTAAGTGCAGCTGGCAGAGGGTAGTCTGCTGTGGGCACCCACCTGGGGTTAGGGGGCCTGGGAACCTCAGCTGAGCAGTGACACATACACATAAGCACCAAGTTAGAAATGCAGTGCTCTAGCAGGTCTGCACCGGGGCCGCCAGGTTTGTCTGAATATCTCAGCAAATGATGGAACTCAAAGGCCAGGCATTACCGAGATGGCTAGGCACAAGGTCATGGGGTCAGACACCCCTGGCTTGACACTGGTCTCCATCATCTGGGTCACCTTGGATGGATGACATCTCCAAGCTTCACTTTCTCATCTGTAAAATGGGGATAATTCTAGTCAGAGAGCCATAGGCAATTTTAGGGCAAAGTTCTAAATTGGTAAGGCAAAAATTGAGTACAGACAAAACCACCCTTGAAAGCCCCTTAATTTCCCCCCCAACATGTATACACATGGTTTTGCATGTACAACCGTGTGGAGTGATTCTAAAGAAAACTAAATTTGGAGAACTGATGAGCCAGAACAGAGAAGGGCAAAGGAAAAGCCAGGAACAGATGGCTCGGCTGTCACACCATCTGCCTTTAAGAAAATATCCAGCCGCTTGCTGAGTGGGGGACCTGGAGGGGTGAGGATGGGATTCTACCTGTCAGGTTCCCTGACTGACTTCTCTTCTGTTTTCATATTAATCCTCTATCATCTTAATATGTGTTGTGTATTTGTGTGCTCTCGTCAACATGAACCTAGGTAATACACATGAAGGCTCCCAGCACAGTTTGTGGCACATAGTAGGTGCTCAGTAAACATGGGCTGGATTTGAGTCTTAATCTTGCTGGATCAGACAAGGTTCGTTTGCAGCCAGGACCGCTGTCCAGGTTGTTAGGACGTCAAAACATGCCCCTACCAGTTGATATAGAGCTGCTGTCCCAGTGCCCCCTGAGTGCTCCCCACTGCCCCAGTTGCCCTGGCCTCTTACCTGGGACCCCCAAATCCCCCCATGATCCAGCACCTTGAGGGGTGACCCTGGTCCAGGACCCTGCTCAGGCATAAGGCTGGAGTCTGTTCTGATTGGTTGATCCCTTGAGCTTCTAGGGTTAAATGTTTCAGGGGTCACCCTGCCCATGTTCCCAAGCCACGTGAAAAGCTGTCGGGAGGAGTCGGTACTGTTTCTTGCACTTCTCAACCGGCACGTCCTGCTGGGGCTCCGAGGATCCCTCACTCTGCCCGGGCTTTGGCTCCTGCCCTCGGCACCTGCACATCCAGGGGGCTGAGCACGACGCTGAGCTGGTGCCAGGCAGGAGCATGGGGTAGTGCACAGCAGGGCCCACCAGGGCGGCTGTCTGTGAAGTCCTTGAGCCCATCTCCTCTCAGGCTAGCCCTGCAGCTGTGTGGAGACCCAGGGCCAGTGCCTCTGAGACTGTGGGTCCTAGGACCTCTCCTCCAGCACTTTCTCAACTCCCCCCGGCATGCCTGATCATGCGAGAATGAACAAGTTTACCTGGGAGCCCAGGCGGCCAGCCCAAGGCAGCTGACACAAGGGTGAAATTTCTTCAAAGTCTTGGGTTTTGTTTCAAAATTACAGATTCTGCATTCTGCTCCACGATGTTTCCGTTTTTGGGTAAATCTAAAAATAGTGCTTTAAATTACTTCCGCTGAAGAAAATTGTCTCTCCAGGAAGACGGCAGGCTCATCCTGTGACTCCATAGACACCTGGGTTCACTGCCATGGACCTCTGGGCACTCAAGGCTGGAAATATGAAAAGGTTGACCTCCACCCCTCTGGTAGACTAGATCTCTGACTTTTCGCCTCTGACCTGTACACAGACATCCTTTTTGAGCCACCTCTAATTTCGGTCTCTCTGAAACTGTAGTTAACCCTGACCACTGCCCTATGGCCCTATCAGGAGAGACTGTCTCTTTCTGCTTCGGGTAGGACAGAATCTGGGCAGTGCCAGGGACCTGGTTCCCACCCTGCCTGGGAGTAAAAGCAGTATGGCCAGGAAAGGGGAAGCCCAGAGACAGAGCGTTTGCCCTCCTGGACCCAGCGGCATCTTGGCCATCCCAGGTGGTGCCCATAAATTCCTCTTGTTTTACCTAAGCTAGTATGAGCCGAGCCTTATCACTTGCAGCTGAAAGAGTCCTAATTAGTCAACATTCCGAGAGAGGAGACCACTCTGGGGGGACTTGCTCCCTCTCCTCAGATACTTGGAGACCTTCATGGGGAGGAGGGAACGTGGGCCAGAACCAAGACCGAGACATGCGAGATGGAGTGAGGTAGATGAAGGATGGGAGAAGGAAGTACTTTTTGAGTCAGATCCTTCCAGAGACAGCAGGGCCTGCTTCAACAGAGAGTGAGCTGAAGACCCCCTGGTAGGGAAGAGTCGAGGGATCCGGGCACTAGATGGGGACGGGTGGGTTACTGGTCTCATAAAGTTGCTTCCCTTTCTGAGTCTCTGATTCCACGCTACTCTCTAAACCCTGTCCAAGGATGGCACCTCCCTGCTCCAGTGACCAGGACTGCCTGAAGTCACCTCTCAGCTGCAAGCACGGGGGGTGGGCAGGTGAGCCCGTTCTCAGCCCAGGCGTGGTAATTGGCTGTCCACGTGTCAGGATTCTAGAATAGGAAAACTCAATGACCCGAAGTGGCCCTTGTCTGAATCTCTCCATTACTGCTGTGGTTTATGCCCTTTGCCTGAAAACATCCCTGGAGGGCAGGGCATACACTCTTGGCAAGGCTGAGGTTAGCATGAAAAATTTATGCTATTTTTATAATAAATAAATTAAAATAAATAAATTAAAAAAATAAAAAAGCCCAGGGGTAGACTGAGAGAGGATGGACCCGAAGCTGGGGCTGCCAACCTGGGTAGAAACTCCTGAGCCCGGGTAGCACAGGAGCATGGGACCTCCTCCCTCCATGGACCAGGTGCACTTGGGCCTGTGATAACCCCCAGAGGCCCTGTCCCCTTTTGAGGGCTGCAGAAACCTCTGTTCTGTGTGATCCAAGGTGGGGAACATTCAATCATGGGTAAGCCCAGGAGGAGGAGGAACTCAGAAGAAACTTTGGAAGGAAACTTGAAATGGGTGATTTCTTGCACACCTGAGTTTGTGTAGTAAGAGCCTGCCCAGGGCCATGGGCTCTGTTTTGTCCAAAGGAAATTATGTTAGAATGTTCTGCCCCAAACCAACCTGACCTCATGGTCTGCGATGCTTGACCCTGACCCAGAAAGAGACCTTTGTCCTGTTTACTCTGTAGCCTTGGGGTTTAGCGCCAGGCACTCAGAGATGCTGCCCACCAGAGTGGAGGTCCTTTTTCTTTTTAAAATTTATTTATTTTTATTTATTTATTATTTTTGGCTGCATTGGGTCTTTGTTGCTGCGCGTGAGCTTTCTCTAGTTGCAGCGAGTGGGGGCTTCTCTTTGTTGCGATGCACGGGCTTCTCATTGCCATGGCTTCTCTTGTTGCGGAGCACGGGCTCTAGAGTGCGGGGGCTTCAGTAGATGCGGCGCATGGGCTCAGTAGTTGTGGCTCGTGGGGTCTAGAGCGCAGGCTCAGTAGTTGTGGCGCACGGGCTTAGTTACTCCGTGGCATGTGGGATCTTCCCGGACCAGGGCTCGAACCCGTGTCCCCTGCATTGGCAAGCGGATTCTTAACCACTACACCACCATGGAAGCCCGAGTGGAGGGCTACTGAGGAGAGCCACCAGCTCCCCCAGGCTCCCTTCACGCAGAGGCTGGCACAGCACTGAGGGAGAGGGAGGCAGGACCAGAGACTGAAGTCTTGTCCTGGCAGTTCTTACCATGGCCACCAGATGGCAGGCCAGGGCCACAAGGGACTGCTGGGACTGGCCATCCTAGGGGTGACCGGGAACTGGGAAGCCCAGTTTCCTCCGAGGTCTCTGGTGTCACCATGGCTGGGAGGAGGGACAACAGGGTCAACTGCAGCTGTGGAGGCCAAGGCTGTTACCCTGATCTGAATTAACCAAAGGGCTATCACGTGTTCCAGGGCACTGCCCCCACCCATCCTTTTGGCCACATACATCATCCCAGTTAATCTGCAGCACTGAGGTTTCTGGACTGGCCTTAGGACTCCACACTCCCAGGCCTTCGCTCCACTTTCCTGGGCTGCTTTTATGCCACGGCTTATCTTGGGGCTGAGGTCTAAGGTGGGAGCTGGGTAGGGTCTGTAGCATCTAAGCCCCAAAGTTTCTTCATTTGTAAAATGGGGAGGCTCTTGCCCACCTGCAAGGTCAGTGGGAGGATCAAAGTGTCTTCACCCACACAATGTCACTCAGCTCTCACGGTAACCCCAAGCTGCAGGAAGGGCCCATATTCTCATCCCCATTTTACAGAGGAGGAAACTGATCCCCATGGATGAGAAGCAACTCATCTCCCATCCCTCAGCAGAGCCTGGATTTCGACCCAGATCTGCCCTGGATCTCTCCCCTACCCCACACTCCCATGTTGCCCTCCTCCCCCGTCCCTTCAGTGGACTGCTTGACCCTTTCTCTTCTCTGTTGAGAGGGATATCTCTGGTGCCTTGTGACCCAGAAGATCCAGGTCTTCTGGGAACCTGCAGTGAACACCTTAACCTGGTGTTTTGCTGGGCACAGTGGCCCTTGGGCCTGCCCAGAAAACTATGATGACCTGGACCCTGTGCAGCCCAAGCTGGCTTGAGGGCGCAGTAGAAAAAGTCTAGGAAATGGAATTAGACAATCTGGAGCACTTTTTCACCAAGCCTCAATTTTTCAGCTATAGAATGTAAGTCAACTTACAGGATTGTTGTAAAACTGGAAGCATAGCTATATTTGAAAGCACTTGGTGACAAAAGCAGTAACCCTCACTGCATCCTTACTGTGTGCCAGACTCCAAGCTAAGCCCTTTTCCTACATGAAGTCACTTAGTCCTCACCAAAATCCTGTGAGGTTGATATTATTATTGTTTATATTGTATTTTTATTGAAATACAACTTATATAAAGGGCACAGCCTTACATGTACAGATCTATGACTTTTTACAACTGTGTAACCACCACCATTATAGAGATCATTTCTAGCACCCTTGAAGGTCCCTTCAAGCTCCTCAGTCAATGCATCACCAAAGGTAACACTATAAAGTTGGGGGTTTTATACCTATTTTATAGATGAGTAAACTGAGGCTCAGGGAGGGTCTGTATATTGCTGCTATGGGTTGGGACCAAGATTAGTCTGCCTCTCACCAAAGTGCATGGTGATCCATATGGGCTACAAAGCAGTTACTTCTTCTTCCTCTTCTCACCCCTTCTCTCCATTTCCTCCTCTTCCTCTGACTCAAACGTTTCCTCTTCCACCACTTCCCCCCACAGCCTCTTCTTAAGGGCCACCTGTTGTCATTTCACAGATTTACCACCAGATGGAGCCAAAGGACCAACTGCAGAATCAAGGCTGGCCTCTAAGGGCCTGGAGGCGTTGGGCCTGACCAGTCAGGGTTTTGGGGCAGGGTTGGGGAGCTGGGCCCTGCCCAGCAGACATGGCGGAGATGACCCTAACCCAGGCCCCAGTCTATTGACACCCAGACAGACAAGAGGATAGAAATGCAGGCTGGGGCTCAGACAGAGATGAACGCTGGGCTGGGAGTGAAGAAACCAAGGTTGTAGTGTTACCCCTGTCATACACTCTCTGAGTCACCTGCCTGCCTTGACCTCAGGGGGTGGTCTTTTCTTTCTACAAGGTAAACTCTTGTCTTTTTGTATTTGTTATTCCCTGCACCTGGCATGCTCTCCCCTCCACAGTCTGCCCATCCAATCAGCCAGCCTAAGAAGCCTAGCTGAATTACTGCTACCCCCAGGAAGGCTTCCCTGACTGCGTCGTCATTGAATTGGTTATCTTGGCTGTCCCCTGTGCAATGGCTCAGTGAGAGGGAGACTTACCCCAAAACTCTTGGTGGTCTTCTATCCCTCTTCCTGGGAGTGGCTGGATTGTAGAGGGCAGGTGATGTGCCTGGGTCCCTGCTGGGGTGCTTTGCCTGTGCCAGGCAAGGGGAAATGCTGAGAGGCTGAGCTTGTGTCTTCCCTCATCTGTGTCCTGCTAGCATCTGCCATCTCCTGTCCCTGGAAAGTCAACCTCGCAGAAGGCAGGTCAGGAAGAGCCCTCTGGGCTCATTACTCACACAATGGCCCAGGTCACCCAGCACCTTGGCAACAAGACCTTGGCTCAGCCCTGCCTTGAGCCCCCAGCTAGGGCTCCCCAGAAGGCCTTACAGGATCCTCCGAGATCTAAGGACCTGGCCGCACTACCCCCTCTTCCCCCCGCTGCAAGTTCCTCTCCAGTTCCTTCCTCTGATGGAGCAGACTCAGTAGGGACTTCTCTCCACCAGCAAGAATCTGTGGGGCAGTGGAGAAAGGGATCTGGAGAGGCTGCCTTCCCAGGCTGAAGTCATGTGAGGCCCCCACCTAAGCCCTAGCGAATGCCCGCTTGTACCCCTGGTGGGAGACACTAGAGCTGTTGAGAACCCTGCATTTGGAGTCAGACCGTCTCGGGTTCAAATTCCTTCTCTACCACTTATCACGTGCATGACCTTGGCCAAATTCTTAAACTTCAGAAGTATCTTAATCTGAGAAATGGGAATACGAACAGTTCCTACCTCACGCAGGTGTGCACATTTAGTGAGGGAACACGTGCAAAACTCACAGTGCAGGCCTGGCACTGTGAGTATTGGATTAAAGGTGATTCTGTCATGGTTGTAAGCTGCTGGGGAACTCAGTCCCAGGGAGAGGGCTTGGTCCATACAGAGGTGGACTGCCTGCTGGAGGGTAGATGCTGATTGGCTGATGGGTATGCAAATGAATCTGACGTCACCACACACAGACCTATGGAGGAGAGGGCTGCTGCTCAGGGCCATCTCACCAGCCAATCAGCAGCAGCATGTGTTGAGCACCTGGGGGGGTGGGGGGTGTGGCGGGGAGGAGTTGGGGGGTTGGGGGTGTGGTCTGTCTTGGAAGGGGAGGGAGGAAGCGGGAGGCAGACAGGGGTGGGCACTGATTGAGAGCTCTGGGCTACCAGTCTGGAGACCTGGGCTCCAAGCCGGAGCGCAAAGATGTAGAGCTGTTTGGACAGGTTGTGAAAAGACAGGCACGAGTTTCTTCCTCTGTGACATGGGCGTGGCCTTTCTGCCTATTTCCCTCATGGAATGGGTGTGAGGATCAGGTGAGCTCATGGATAGGATAGGGTTCTGCAAGGTGCTCTGAACACGCAAGGCACAAAACTCAGTCCCCTGGATCCTAGGAGTAAGTGGCCAATCTGTACAGCTAAGGGTTTGCTCCTTTAATCACTCAAACTTTCAAATTTCATTTTCGCCTTTGGATGAAAATGTTTTTACATATATAATCTATTTCCTTACGTTATTAAATAGAGTATCCTTTAATGTAAGTTGTATTGTTGCTTTTGAAATCTACCAAATGATGCCACTTTATTGTGCTTTTTAAAAAAAGTGTTGGTCTCTTAATGTTGGCTATCATTCTTCCCTGCTCTCAGCGCACCTGCCTCTTAACAGTTCTTCTCCCATCCTGGAGAACTTTCTACTTCTAATCTGCTGTGGATTTGGGAATCAGAGCCTTAACTCTGTTGGAATTGTATGTAAAGTAAGAGTAAATGGGCCCTGAGCAAGAAGGGCTTGTGAGTAAAGCGCATGAGCTTGAAGGTGCGCTATCTTCGGCAGCTGCTTCCTCACTCCTGGTCTTGGTTATGAACCAGGAGACGTGGGGCCAGAGCCTGTGGTCTTAATCATGAGTTGTCCTCCTCAAGGGCTCTTGTGACCATACCATCCACTCCATTGCCCCACTGCAGCCTCCCCTTGCGGAACAACTGGTGTTCTGCAGCAGCTCCCTGGCTGGACATCCCACCTTCCAGTGGTCCCTCTCCAGTCCACCCCCCGCCCACCCCCACGTGCACTGCCAGCCGTTTTCCAGAGGACAAATCTCATCATCTGCCTTCAATGCTTGAAACCTTCTGTTGTCTCCACAGAGTTTCGGAATAAAGCCCAACTCCCTAGCTTAGTACAACGCTCCCCAACGTCCCACCTTTGGGGACCCCTCTATCCTCTCCTTCCAACACCTCCCTGCTCCCACCCTCTTTGCTGTAGCCACAAGGAACCAATATGCGATGCTATGTTTCTCTGGCTTCACATGGGTTATTCTCTCTTCTGCTTCCTCACTTCCCCTCAACTAGGAAAATTCAGCCCAGCTGTCACCTTCTCCAAGAATTCTCCACTGCCTCCTTCTAGGCTTATCCAAATGCTTCCTCCACCACTACCTTATAGACTGTGGTAGTGGTTTAAGTTGCAGATTCTGGAGCCTGACCACCTGGGTGCAAATCCCAGCTCTGCCTCTTCATCGCTATGTGGCCCTGGGCAAGTCCCCTGACCTGGTTTCTCCACCTGTACAATGGGACTAAGAACAGTAGTTAGCTCATTTACATCATCATGTGTCATAGGGCCATGCCTGGCACATCGTTAGTGCGGCTGTTCGCAAGCATTTTGCTTATGTGTCTTGTAATCACTGGTTTCCAGTCTCCCCCACTAGCCCCAAGCTTTTCAAGGGCAAGTACCATCTTTACTCATCTGCAGTCTTCCTCCTCGGCATCTGGTGCAGAACCAGGCACACAGCAGCTGCTCAATAACAGCCAAATGCATGAATGGAAGTCAAGTGCAACATTGGCTGGGAGGGTCCTTTTACAGCACAAGGGAACGCCCAGCACTGTGTGAATGGGTTTTCCCTGATGTAAGTCTTCTCCCTGGAACCAGATGGTAGGCTCCCAGGGATGTGGGAGCAAAACTGTCCCTTCCATTGGCCATGGTGCCAGTCACTGTGCCTGGCACACCGAGGCCTGGGTGGGTACCCGGAAGACGGATCTGGGGTACTGTCCATGGTGCTGAAGAGAACTGCCAAGTGACTAATTCCTCTGCCTGAGGTGGATGTTGGGAAGTGCAGGGATTTGCTTCAGGGAAGCCGGGAGTGGATTTTTCATTCCCAGATCTCAGCCAGCACATTTTGTTCTGACATTTCCCTGGCACCTTTGCAAATGACGTGATGCTGCCTGTGTAGCTCTCTCCCCTGCTTTCAGGATTCCTTGGAGAACTGTCGTACCTGCCCCTCCCCCATCCCCTGCCACCACTGCAGGCACCTCCAAAATTGGATGTATCACCCAGACACCTGGACTAATAAAGAGACTGGAACACAAGCTGTGGCCCCACTTGCCAGCCAGCCAGCTCCATACTTTCTGCAAACTGCTTGTCTCATCTACAGGTGGTCCCAAGCCCTGGCAACCTCCTGACAGTCCTGTCCTCAACAGCAAACAAAGCAGGAAAACACTGGTCAAAAAATGGGGGTGAAAATAAGTTCAAATCTTGTGCACACAGTGGAGTAAAATGGTACAAACTTTTGGACAGACGCCCGAGTTAGAATCCCACCACCCTTGTGGGACCTTGGGTGATTTCTCTCTTCCGTGAGCCTCAGTTTCCTCAGCTGTTAAATGGGAATAATAATACCTTCCTCAAGGGTTATTGTGAGGACAAAATTAGACAACATAGGTAAAAGGGCTGACAGCTGTCCCTGGCACATAATAAATGCTCACTAAGTAATAGCTATTATCTCTCAGACTTTCCTTTGATAAAGAAGCTTTAGAATTTCGGAGCAGGAGTGGGTTCTAGTCCAACCCATTCAGTTTACATACAAGGAAACTGAGGCTCAGCTAGGTGAAGGGAGTTGTTTAAGATCACATAGTCAGGAAGGGAGAGGACTCAGGATAGAGGGTGGTCTTTAAATTTGTGAGCTGTTGATGTGTTATAACACCAGGATGCCATAAATCAGAGGTATGGGGGTTGCCCACAGGATGGAAGTCAGGTGTTTTTATTTAGATGCAGGAAATCGCCTTGATTTAAACCTTAAAACCAAATCCCCTTGCCCCACCTTCATCGCATTTACCCCTCAAGCAGACTGCCAGATTGGTATCATCGTTATCCCCACTTTCCAGATGAGAAAACTGAGGCTCGGAGGGCAGAGGAGACCAGAGCAAGGCCACAGAGCTGCTTCCCTGCCAGGGTTGGCCATGAAGATCAGACAGGAGTTCCTGAAGCGGGCCTGGCAGAGGATGTGATTTTTCCCTCCTGAAGGAACCAGTCCTCACATTTCAGAGTGAGAAGAAGCATCTCTGTGGAATCCAGTGCCTCTGTGATGCCGCAGGCTTAGAGCACAATCTCCTCGGAAGATAATGGAAAAGACGCTGAAAATCAAAGCCAGTGAAGTGGCTGCCTGGGAGGTGATAGGGAGCTGCTTAGCAAGCGGGATGAGAGGATGGGGCACATGGGAGGCATTAGGGACATCTGAGGATGCCATTTGGTTCCAGAGCATGTGGCCAGGCCCGGCCAGAATCATGAAAACCCACTGGGCTCCATCCAGGGAACCTGGGCTCAAATCCCAGCCCTAGTGCTTAGAGATCTGGGACCGGAGATTGAGTCACCATCATCTGAGGACCTGTTTCCAGGTTTGAAAAATGGAAATAACAAGTCCTACCTGAGAGTGTTAAGACAAGTGAATGAGATGATTCACATGAAGCATGCAGCACAATGCCTGGCACATCGTAGGTTCTCAATAAATGCCAATTCCCTTCTTGTCCTTCCAGCATTACCTGTATTTATTCTTTGGGTATTTATTGAGCACTTACTGTATGCCAGATCCTATTCCAAGTCCTGGTGATCTAGCAGTTAACATGGCAGGTACTTTCTCTCATGAGTTTATATTTTGCTGGAGAAAGTCAGAAAAAAGAAGCAAATAATGAACAAGAAAATTTTAGGTGTCAGTAAGTGCTATAAAAACTTTAAACTTTGTTGTGCTAGAGTGAAAGGTGGCAATATAAGGTAGGGGAATTGGGCTGGACCTTTCTGAGGAGATGACAATGAGCAGGGGCCTTAATAAAGATCTGGAGGGAAGAGCATTCCAGACAGAGGGAACAGCAAGTGCAAAGGTCCTGAGGTGGATACAAGCTTGGTGTCCTAGAAAGGAGGCCAGCATGGCTGGGGTGTAGGCAGTAAGAGAGGAGGGGTCACAGGAGATGAGGTGGGAGGGGTGGGCAGGGCCTGATCAGGTAAGGCTTGTGAGCTCTGGTGAAGCACTTACTTGTTTTACCTTCTCCAATCTTGATGGACCTTCAGCTCTTGGTGACTTTTCTATTTTCTAGAGTCTCCTATTAGTCTGTAAAGTCAGTTCACTAGGCAGGGCCTTTAACCCCAGAATGAACCTTAAAATGTCAGAACAGGATGGGTCCTTGGAGATGCTCTAGAAGTCCAAAACTCTCATTGTTCAAAGAGATCAACTGAGACCCAGAGGCAGAAAGTGACTTGCCCAAGGTCATATCACAAGTTAGAGACTCTATCAATTAAGATTATGTATATCTGTAAGTGACAGAAAGGCCCCCAAATCAATGGCTTAAATAAGTTTATCTCTCTCTCCAGTAAACTAAGAGAGGTAAGCATACAGGGTTGGTATGGTACAGCAGCTCCATGATCATCAGGGACCCAGGTACCTGCTAATTTGCTCTGCCGTCCTCAACATACAGCTTTCACCTCATGACCCAAAATGGCTGCCCCATCTACAGTCATAATGTCTGCATTCCAGAGCAGAAAAGCAGAGGGTTGAAAAAGAACATGCCCTTCCCAAAAGGGACGTGGCCCAGGTGTTGCACTTATATTATGGCCAGAACTTAGTCATGTGGCCAAACCTAACTGTAAAGCAGGCTGAGAAATGTAGTCTTTACTCAGGACAGCCATGTGCCCAGCCCAAAATTAGGGGTGGCAATTCATCGGGAAGAAGGGGAGAACAGAACAGATAATGAGGGACAGCTGGTCATCTCTGCCACAATGACAAAGACTGAAACACACATGTCCTGACGCCCTAGTGCTCTCTGTACTACCTCTCCCCTGCCTGTCCCCTCCCCCATTACGAGCAAATAGCAGCCCAAAGTAGGGGACCCCCTGGGGAGAGGGGCCTGGAGGATGTAGAGGGAAGGGAGGGGCACCAAGAGGGAGGAGCCATGACAGAGGGGGGCCCAGCTGCTGGGCCCTCCCTCGCTGGGCTGGCAGCTGGCCCTGAGGCCCAGGATGGGGAGACACTGCCATCACCTCCTTTGGGGGAGGCGGCTGATGACACAGCTCCTGACAGCTCCCCATTGTTCCCAGTGGACGACATGGTAAGTTGATAGGATCCCACTGGGGCAGCAGGTGGAGGGGAGGGGGCCGTTCAGCAGCTGGTAAGGCCAGCCTGCCCAGCCCCACCCCCAGGGTCCCCCACCCCTGCCCCTTGCCTGGGCTGGTGGCTGGACTGGGTGACCTACGGGCCTTGCCTGAGACCCTTTCCCCTCCTGACGCTGAGCACCAAGTGCCTCCTGCTCATTTTCCTCCCTCCCTCCCTCCCTCCCGTTCTTGCCTGCTCTCTCCCTCCCCCTCTCCTGTCTCTGTCATTTACTCCTCTTCCCCAGCGTCTTTCCTTCCTCCCCTTCATTCCTCTTTCCCTCCCTTCTTCCCACATTTTCTTTCTTCCTGCCTTTTTTCCTTCTTCCTTGTCAGGACTCCTCCCCTCTCCTGGCCTCCTGGCCTCCCCCACCTTCTCACTGCCCATGCCCCGCTCTCTGAGGGCTCTCCTTGCCACTGGGCACAGGACGGGATCAGAGGACATTGAGGAGCAGCCTGGGTGGAAGGTCACATCTGCTCTGGGCTCTCCTGCTGCCTCCTGTTCCCTGTCCAGCATCAGGGGTCAGGAGAGAGTGTGGCAACCTGCCACAGATGGGGACAAGGGACTCAAGTTCACTGAGCTCCAACTACATGCTAGCCACTTACACAGCACTTTATCCTCACCACAGTCCATTCGGGCTGGTTACTGTTATTCCCATTTTATAGATGAGAAAACTGAGGCTCACCAAGGCAGAGTTGTTAGAAGCCAGACTGTAAACTGCTGGGAGCCAGAATATGGTGGATCAGAGCCTTGCTGTTGGTCCCCTGCCAGTCCCAGCCCTGGTCCAACTCTCAGTCCCCACACCTGTTTGGCAGCCCAGCCCCTCAGCCTTCATAGAGATTGAAAGATGAGGAGAGGAACGCAGTAGGTGCTCAGTGAGGAGGGTCCAAGTCTTTGTAGCCAGCCTCTTGGATGTCAGGGCTGCTCAGCCTCAAACTCTTTAAATAGCCTCCCCCATCTCACCCACAACAATCATCCCATCATACACACAGACACACACCCACACACATGAAACATCCAGAACAAATATGACCTCCCACTCAGGCTGCCTGTGTAGGTCGGAGGGCTTTTACATATTGGTAGTGATAGTGATGGAGGTGGTGATGATAGTGGTGGTGGAGGTGGTGATGATAGTAGCGATGGTGGTGGTGACGGAGGTGGTGATGATGCAGGCGATGGTGGTGGTGATGGTGGTGATGGAGGTGGTGATGGTGGTGGTGATGGAGGTGGTGATGATGGAGGCGATGGTGGTGGTGATGGTGGTGGTGATAGAGGTGGTGATGATAGTGGTGATGGTGGTGGTGATGGTGGTGGTGATGGAGATGGTGATGGTGGTGGTGATGGTGGTGATGGAGGTGGTAATGATAACGGTGATGGTGGTGGTGATAATGGTGGGGATGGAGGTGGTGATTGTGGTGATGGAGGTGGTGATGATGGTGGTGATGGTGGTGGTGATGGAGGTGGAGGTGGTGATGATGATGGTGTTGATGATGGTGGTTCTTGTGATCGTGATGGTGATAAACATCTTGTTTAGCCATACATAAGTATATAATATACATATTATACCTACACACTACAAAGAAAAGCAAGGATAGGATTAACACTAATTAATGAGAAACTGTGCTGACAAATGCATGACATTTCCAAGAAACCGTAAGCTGTGCTGAGCATAAGACATAACTGGGCCACTCTGCAACCCCACGAGTGACATGGCACCCTCCTCTACACGGCCTTTCGGAGCCAGTGCAGCTCCCTCACCAGGACAACCCCAGCCCTGCTTTCACCCTCCGGCCTCCTAGATAAAGATAATCAGGTGCCGAGTTCTGGAGAGCACTTAGTCCAGACTGGACCTGCTTCCGCAGTCCTCCTTGGGATCATCCAATGCAAGCCCAGACCATGAAGGGGCTTTTCCAAACCCCCCTCACCAAGAAACCGCAGAGCTCTCCCTGGGCTGTGTTCCCTTGCAGCTACGGGCTTAAGAAACCTAACATTTTCCTGCCACAAGTGTGTTCCTGAGTCTTTGGCTGGTTGGCTTCAAGAGCACAATATTCAGCCCAGCGGTAACTAGGGCAAACGGGGTCGGGGGGTGCGGTGAGCAGAGGGGCAGGGCACACAGGGAGCTCGGAAGGCACTGGCAGTGTTTCTTAGGTTAGTGGTGAATATTAGGCCTTCATTGGTTTGTTTATTATTTTATAAGTAAACATATTATTCTTTAAAACATGCAATATGTTAGCCCTAGCATGCACCTGCCCACCACCCTGGAGTGCACCCTGGGCTCCCCGCCCCTTCGCAGGCGCTGAGGGTGACGCGGGCACCAGAGCACAAGGACCCGAGTGGGGCAGGGGGGTAGTGGGGATGGGTGCCGCAGAGGCGGCGGGAACATAATATCCTTTTAAAAAATGCATATGTTATATAAATTATCTTACATGTATATAATGTTTCACAATAAAAAGTACACATAAAAAAGTTAATGTAACAAGAAAACAGAAGTCATATCCCTGCTGAAGGCCCAGGGAATAAATAGACTTATTCAAAATACCACTTGGCTTGAGACCAGCAGAACATCCTCAAGGCTGGCTCTTAGGGCCTCGGGGCAAGACCCCCCTGGAGGGAGGGAGTCTGGACAAGCAAACTGCTCCCTCCTCATTCAGGACCCTGCCCACCCACTCGCATCCCTGACCTGGTGCTACCTCCCTTGGGGAGAAGAAATATTTGAGTGTTTGTTTAGAGACCCGATGTCCTTAAACTGCTGGGGTTTTTTTCTTTCTTTCTTTCATTCATTCATTCATTCTTTCTTTCTTCCTTCCTTTCTTTCTCTCTTTCTCCCTCCCTCCCTCCCTCCCTCTCTCCCTCTCTCTCTCTCTTTCTCTCTTTCTCTCTTTCCTTCTTTCTTTCTTTCTTTCTCTCTCTCTTTCTTTCTCTTTCTCTCTTTCCTTCTTTCTTTCTTCCTTTCTTCCTTCCTTCCTTCCTTCCTTCCTTTCTTTCTTTCTTTCTTTCTCTCTCTCTCTTTCTGTCTTTCTCTCTCTCTCTCTCCCTCTTTCTCTCTTTCTCCCTTTCTCCCTTTCTCTCTCTCTTTCTCTCTCTCTTTCTCTCTTTCTTTCTTTCTTTTCTCTATGTGTCTGCAGCTAATTTCATCTCCCCAGCAGGCAGGGCATTAGCAGCCAGAGGGCAAGATGGAGAGGAGGTGGGGGGAGGATGGCAGGGCCACAACAGGAGGAGGCAGCTCCTGAACATCCTTGGGGCCCCCCCCTTCCCCTACTTAGGAAGGAAGAGACAAGGCACAGAAGGGATGGGAGGAGCATGTGGGGAGCGTGTGAGGAGCCGGCATTCCCCCAGCATGGCAGTGACATCATGGGGATTCCAAAGCGTCTCCATTAAATCTTTTCCTGCCCCTGGGCCTTGGCACCTGCTATTCCTTCTGCCTGGACCATCCTTTCTTTGGCTTCTAATTGCAAGCACCTTTTCCTTCTTCAGGTCTAAAAATGACCTTCTGTACACAGCTTCCCCTACCCATGGCCGTCTATAGGAGGCACCACCTATCCCACGCACCTGGTCCTGGGTTACCACACTACCCTGCGTGAGTGGAGGGCGCTGACTGCAGGCTAGATGGGTGTAGATCTCCTTTTGACAGGCATCTATTGTGTTTTTACACAGCGATTTCTTTCCTGTTTTCTGTTGACTTTTGCAGCTACATCTGAAAATCAAATGGTACTTTTACGATTGTATTTACCTAAGCTATTTGAAGCAGTCATTTATTTAGCATGTGAACTATATTCCTCTCGATAGGTTAATCATAGCTATTGTGAACACTTTGAGAAAAAACGGTTCCTGAAAGGGATCCCAGCCAGAAAATGCATTATTTAACCAAAAGAATACACTTTGGCATTCCGGTTATTTTTCTTCAGTGAAGCTTGATATTATTTTAACAAGCATAAGCTTTAATTACTGAACTTTTAACCTTTTGGGCTAGAAATATGAAATGAAGTCATTTTTAGATAAAATGGAAATAGAGCAATTTCAGCTTGGTCAATGAGAAACTTCAAATTTGGGGGTAGGAGGTGAATTCTGTTTTCGTTTTCTTGGTTTTTCATTGCCAGGAAAAACAGTACAAGATTTCCTGCTTTTTAATTTCCCAGATGATTTATAGCACAACGTTATTTACAGGAAAACATCAGAAGAAAATAATCTTTTTGCATCAACAGAAGGAATTTCGAGAGAGGTTATTCAGTTAATAGTCTTTGTGAATCCCTGGTCAGGTGTCTCCCTGCTTGAAACTTTTCGGGGGGGGGATCCCCTATTCTTAGGACAGAGACCGAACTCCTTCGGAGCCCACAGCCCTAAGAAACCTGGCTCTTGTCTTTCTTCTTTGCTCATCTGCCGCCCCAGTGCTCTATGCTTCAATCTGATTGGCCTTCTCTAGTTTCCCAAAAAAATCTGCCCTGCACTCTCTTCCTCCTGGCCCTTTATACACGCTGTTCCCTCTGCCAGGCTCATTTACCCTTCCTACCCTCTACTCACCAGTCTTTCCTTGCACAGCTTGGATGTCACTTCATCCTGGAAGCCTTCCCTGATACTCCTGAATGCGTGAGTGATGCATGCCCCTTCTCTTTGCTTGGATAGCTTCCCACGTATTCTCTATTATAATGTTTATCCTGCTATGTCACCTTGGCAATTCCTCTGTCTGCCTCCTTCACTAGACTCTAAGCTCTTTGAGGGCAGGCACCATGTTTATTTGTTCACTACTGGATGCCTAGGGTCTGCCGTTGATGTTTGACACATAGGAGGTGCTTAGTGTCAGGTGAATAAATGACTACATGGCCGGAATTTGATTGATGTCCACCAAATGCTGGTATCACATCACTTATAGTTTAAAATTTGTTCTTAAATGGTTTCCACTTAGTCATTAATTTGATCATTCACTCCATCCACTCAATTATCTATATATCCAACCATCCATCCATCCATCCATCCATCCATCCATCCATCCATCCATCTATTTCTGTAGCTAGGCAGAAACAATGAGGTTGAAATTGTAGTAAGTCTTAGGGAAGGAAAAAAATCAGGATCTCTGATGTTAACATCAGAATATAGGTCAGACTCGGCAAGTCAGAAACTAAGCAGGGAGTGAAAGACACAGCAGAGAAGTGGATCACCCAGAAGAAGCTAAGCAATTCAAGCCTCACACACATATGGTGACCCAATAAATGTTGACTCTCTCCTCCCCTCCTTTCTTCCCTCCCTCCCTCCTTCCCTCTTTTCTTCCTTCATTAAACTTTCATGGAGACCTCTTTCTGGGCCAGGCCCAGTCCTGAGGGCGGTTGAATTAGACCCAGATTTCAGCATTGGTGATGCTCTGACTTTATAGTACAGGCACAAAAAATGATACAGAATTACAAACTGGCCTGTGCCCTGAGAGAGGCCCAGATAATATTTCCTGAGGAGGGAAGGCTGCGTGGAGGAGGGGTCATTTAAACTGGATCTTGATGGATGGGTAGGATTTGGATATGTAAGAGCGAAGGAAGAGCATTCTAGAAGGAAGCCATCAAATGAGCAGAGACACAAAGGTGGGATAAATCTGGGCAGGTCTAGGGAATCTAGCAGGCTGGTGGGAAGGCAGTGGGAAGAGGAGAAGCAGGGAGAAGGTTAGGGAGGGGGCTTAGGACCACAGCCCCAGCCTTGGAGGCCAGCTGAGGAATGACAGATTGAGGAACTCATCCATCTAACAAGTTTGTTTTATGTTTGGTTTAGCATTTACGTTGCCACTTTAGGGCCTGCAGCCTCTTCCCTGGTGGACCTGGCCTGGCCTTGTCCATCCTCCCCTCCCCTGCAGGCAGCAGAATCTCTGTAAAGGAGCATATCATGGTGCCCTTCCCCTGCCTATAGCCCATCATGGCTCCCTAGTGCCCTGAGCACAAATTCTAAGCTTCTTGTCCTGGACTGCAAGCACCGACCGCCCCCCCCAAGACATCCCCCCACGCCTCCTAGGCCTCATGGGCTTTTGTATACTTCCTCGAATGGTCCCTGTGTTTTCCACTGTTTGAGACAGTCGCCAGCCCCTACTGCCCACTGGGGGCAGATATGAATTCCTTGGGGACTCTTGCCCCACTTCCCAGGCTGAGTCAAGGGCCCCTCCCTGCCTGACCACACGTGTTGCTGCCTGTTTGTTTATCCAGCTCCCCCACTGAACTGTGAGCTCCTTGGCAGAGAGACCATTTGCGGTGCTTTTTTTTTTGGCCGCGCCACGTGGCATGAAGGATCTTAGTTCCCTGACCAGGGATCGAACCTGAGCCCCCTGCAATGGAAGCAAGGAGTCTCAACCACTGGACCGCCAGGGGACTCCCTGTGGTGTTCATTCTATCACCACTCCAACCCCAGCTCCGCAGTGCCTCGGGTGGAGCAGGCCCTGGTTTCCTGGGGGTGGAAGGGCAGGAGTGAGAAGGCCTTCGATGGGCCTCCGCCTCCCCCCTCCCAGCTCCCTGCATCCCCCCAGGCTGGAGGGGCAGCTGCCACCACCTGCAGAAGGTGTGAAGTGGGACCACTGCACTTGGGAGGAGGCCCTGGCAGGTCTGGCAGCTCCAAGGCTGCCTCCAGGTGGGAGGAAGTCTCCTGCCGGGCTAGAGGATGAGGCAGGGGTGCCCAGCGGCAGCCTGAATCCAACCCCCTTCCCCGGGTCTGGGTGGGAAGGAGGCACCTCCTCCCTCGCGGTCTGGCCAAGAAGGACCGTGACTTCCGGACTCTGCATTCATTTTGCCCTTTTTCCCTTTTTCTTTGTTTATCTTTCCAGCTAGACCCGCCTGGGGCTATTTTTGCTTCCTCGTTGTTCGGCAGCCTGAGCAGCCTTGTGGCTTTAATTGGCCCGTTTTCTGCATGCTGGAAAGACGTTCCCTCCTGGTCCTGCTGCCCACCCCCATCCCCCCACGGGGCCTGAGAGTAAAAGCTAGGAGTGAGGCTAATTATGGAGAGAAAGGCAGACAGAGACAGACAGCTCAGGAAAAGGGGACAGAACCAGAGACAGAGACTGATAGAGACCCGGGCAGTGGGGGGGCATCAGCAATACAGAAGAGTGGGAGCCTGGAGAAATAAAGATAGACGTAAATCATTGAGGTAAGGCAGAGAGAAACACAGACAGACAAAGAGACATACAGAAACAGATGGATTTATATTTGTACTGAACAACAAGAGCAAGACAGAGATGGCCAGCTACGTCGAGGAGGAGGGTGGCAGCTGGGCGAGGTGGGGGCGGGGCATGGAGGGCTCCAGCAGCATCCTGCTTCTCTGGGCCTAACTGCGACACCGGGATGATGGATGACAGATTTGTGCTATCTGCAGGGGACGGTTGGCAAGGATGTCAAAGTGTTTTGTAAATGGTAAGGTCCTTACAAACGGGGAGAGGGAGGGGATCGTTATTCTGAGGCGGGGGCTTTACAAGTGTCCATCTTCGTGCCTCTTGCATTTTATGTGAGTTAGCGTCGGGCAGGCAGTACTGGCCACACTGATTTGTTGTTTGTTCCTATAGCAAACACCAGCTGATCATCTACTGCCAGTTTCCAGCCTCCTTTCTGGGCTCCGAAGGTACACGGTGACTGGGGCAAGGCTGCTGTCCTGCTCAAGGTGGGGCTGCATCGGGGGATGAGCGGAGGCTTAAAGTCTGTTGCAAACATTGTACTAAGGAGGGGCTGATACTGGTAGCTCCACTATCTCCTGGCACTTGCTTTAGCCGAGGCGTGTCCAGAGGGGGCACTCCCTACCTTCCCCTGGGTGCAGGCGGGGACAGCTTCCTAGAAAAGGCAACCTCGGAGAAGGCTTTGAAGCCTTTCCCAAGTGACGAGGGCAGGGAAGGAGTTCCAGGTAGAGGGATCAGCCTATGCAAAGCGCAGGGATATGGACGTAAGGGGAGGAGGGCACCCAGGCAATGGAGAGTGAGGGTGGAGGTCAGGGTGATGAGTCTGGGAAGGTAGGCGGGGCTGGATTGCGGGGGCATCGAATGCCAGGCAAGGACTTGGGGCAAATTGGTGGTGAGGTCCAGCAGAAGGATTGCATGGTCAAATCCTGGTCTTTTCAGAGAAATCCCACTGACACAAGCTGGGATAGGAACAGGGGGGTCTTGGGCTGGGAGGGGGTGAGGAGGCTGGGGCAAAGGTCCCGGGGAGAGAAGGAGGGTCTGGATGGGGAAGGAGGGCCATCGCGAGCGCTCCTGGGCAGCTGGCTGAGGGTACTTGGCTTCTTGTGCCAGCACAGCTGTCTCTCCCTGGCCTGTCCCATGACCCCAGGGCCACAGAAACCTAGAGCGGGGCTTCACGGCAGCTTTGAGACTGGCTAGTCCACGACTCTCAAGCTCAGGTGACTTCAGAGGCCGTGGAAGGTAGCTGGAGTGAGACAGGAGGAGATGGCGTGGCTGGGCCACACTGGGGTACGCATTTGAGTTGCAATTTTTGGAAAACAAGATGTTGGCCGGAAGAAATGGCTGGTCGAACTTGCCGCTCAGGCACCCCTAATTTTCTATCTCTGACTTCACCCTTCCCCGACGTTTCACAAGGGGGGAAACTGAGGCCCAGAGTGGGCGAGAGGCTTGTCCAAGCGTCAGCTCCTGGTACTCACCATCCAGCTGGATGAACACCCCCATTTACAGAGGAGGAAACTGAGTCTCAGGGAGGTGAAGTGGCTTACCTGAGATCACCCAGCTCTGGGGGAGGGGGCGGGCGGAGGGGGCTGGTCACATCCCCAGGCAACATTCATTTCAGGAGAATGACTCAGCCCCTTCCGCCAGCGCAGACTGAGGGAAAGAGAAACCTCAGAGGTGCAGGGAACTGCTAATCGCCCGAGGAGAAAGAAGTGGTGGTGGAAGGGGGAGGTCAGCTAATGAGAGGGCGGCAGGGGTGGACACATCACGGTAAGAACCGTAGGAAGTGACAGTGGGGTCGGGGGGAGAGAATGAGGATCCCCAGAGGGAGGGGTTCCAGCTCCTAGACACAGCTGACCGACTGAGGCCTACAGCCACCAAGCAGCTGCCGGGCAGGGGGCCCGGGCCAGGGCTGGGGACAGCTCAGCCTCAAAGGCCCAAATCACCCCAGCCTGGGGCCTGCTGGGCTGCTAATTATTCGAGGCAGAAACCCTGCCAAGCTGGACTTTAGAAAATAATCATCACAACCAATAATAATGCCTCCTGCCTGCTCTGAGCTTTTAAGTCGTTCAGCTACGAGCAAGCAGCCTCGTCTCATTCGGAGAGAATGGGCAGAGGGGTTTGCTGCAGGCCCTAAGAGCAGGAAAGAGTCCAACAGAGGTCAAAGTCGGCCAGTTTTACCTCCTCAAGGCTCAGGTTTCCTCAACTGTAAAATGGAGATGGTGGTCTCTGCCTCTGCCTCTGTTTATCTTTTCAGCCTCAGCTTTTACCTCAGACGTCCCCAATCCCTCTCACTCCATCCCCAAACACACACACTCCTCATTACAATCCAGACCCACAGAACTGTTGATTGACTCCTCTGAGGTCTCTGCCTTTGTTCTGCATCAAATGCCAACCTGCTCCAGCATCAGGTCATCACAGTGAACTCCTCTTCATCCTACAAAGTCCAATGCCACCTTCTCTGTGAAGCCCTCCCTGATTCTCTTTCAACAGAGTTATTCACTCTCTCTGAGGTCCCACTGTTCTGTGTACATTATAGTGAGATATTATACTTATATCTTTGCCCATCTCTTTCCCCTCCAGCCTGGAACTTCTTTGAGGCGAGGGAGACTAGACCTTACTTACCTCTGTACTCCCAAAGCCCAGAACAAGTCTAGCACACAGTGAGTACTCAAATAATAGTTCCTGAATCGAATGATCACACCAGCTTATGTTTGTCACTTTCTGTGTCTGCTTCTTCCACTAGACTGGGAGCCTCCTGAAGGCAGGTCTGAGCCCTATTCATCTTTATATGTAGTACCTGGCACAGAGCAGGTTCTCAATAAGGGTTGGCAGGTGAAAAGCAAGATCTATGGGAAAAGAAAGAAAATAAACAAATCCTTAGATGGAAGAGAAGTAAGATAAGCACATCATTCAGAGTGTGTGTCCTTGAGGGGGTGGTGTGTCTGTCTGCATGTTCATGGTATATGTCTGCATATGTGTGTATGGGTATTATTTGTGGGGTTATGTGTGCAAGTATGTAAGGATGTAGATGTTGTTTGCTGTGTGTGCGTGTGTATTATTGTGTGTGGTGTATGGGTATTACTGTATACTGTGTGTAAGTGTTCTTTGTCTAGAGTCTATGGGTAAGTCTGTGTGTGTATAACTGTATATGTGTCTGTAGTTTGTGTGGAAGTGTGTGCTTTGTATGTGTGTATGTAGATGTAGTGTTGCATCAGAGTTTGGAAGGTGAAGTAGGAGGGAGAAGAATAGACAGAACTTGTGATTGTCACATGCCAAGTACAAAGAGCGAGAACACATGGCTCTTCCCAGCAGAGACCCACATGCCCTGTAAGGCCCATCCCCAGGGTCTACTCCATTCATTCATTCCTTCACTCACTACTGCTGACTCTGCTGGGCCCTCTGCTGGTTGCTCAGGATCTGACAAGTCTCCTCCCTCTAGGAGTGCCCAGTTTCCTGGGGGAAGATATGCAATAAACAGGCACGGAAGTGGGCAAGCAGCACCATGACAGAGGGACACAGGGGATGTGGGAGCGCCAAGGAGGGGCCCTAATGCAGTTGGGGGGGTCAGAGCAGGCTTCCCAGAGGAGGTGCCATCCCGCTGACCCCTGGGACAATTGTCTTGCCTGGGATGGCTTTCCTGGGCAGCCAAAGTCAGCTGTGGACCTCTGCCTGGGGCTCCCTGCCTGGAGGACCCCTCCTCTCCTCCAGATGCCAGCTCAGCCTGGTTTGCTGGAATCCCCGTCTTTGTTGTCTCCCTGCCCCTCTCCCTCTGTCCGCCCTCCCAGCAAGGCCCTGCAGAGAAGAGGACTATTCTAACTAGGGAAGAGTGAGAAGAAAACCAGCGATGAGAAAATGGAGAAGGCTCCTGGCACTTCCTTCCACAGGGGCCCCGGCCACGTGCCCCTCGGCCTCTGGAGCACTGGTGGACATGGACTTGTACATGCCCAGACTATCCGTCAGCCTGGCGGTTCCTGGAGGGCAGAGGAACATTTTTCATAGTCTCCTCCTCACCCCGTGCACAGGGCCGGGGTGGCAGGAAGTTCAGACCTCTGTGGTTAGACTGACCTGCAAATTCTACAGCCAAGTGTGAACAAGAAACCCAAACTGGTTGACAAAGAAAGCTGGTCAGCAGACCAGACTCTGGGAGAGAAAAGATCAGGTTCTTGTGACTAAGGTGATTTTAGATCCTTATTCATAGGCAGGCCTAGAATTCATTTTTACTTTTCCATTTAAGAAAAAAGCTTGAGCGAATGAGATGGCAAACAGGCCAGAATTCTGAAGGCTGCAGTTCCATTTAGTGCATCTGTCTCTTACTGAGCACCTATTATGCACCAGGATCCGTGCTGCACACGCAGGGCCTGGAAGCTGCGGCCCAGGGCAAGTTACGGGACTAGGATGTGACTCAGGCCCCCGCCTGGGGCTGCAGAGCAAGGGCAGCTTCTGTTTGGTTGGAGGAGAATCTGGAAGAGCTTCACGGAGGAGGTGATATTTGAGACGCGCTCTGAAGAAGGAAAGATGTTTTCAAGGAAGAGATCAGCCTGTGCAAAGGCCCAGAGGTGGGAATAGCGGGTATTTAAAAAAAAATAGTCAGCAGCACCCTTTGACTTTGAACTCAAATGCTGGTGAATCCAGGGAGGCATGGAGTGGTGCAGTGAACTCAAATGTGAGGACCTAGTGCCGTCCCGGGCTCCAATCCTCCACGACGTGCTGTGTGGCCTTGTTCCATTCACTTCCTGTCTGTGCGAGCTTTTATGGGTGACAGACCGCAGACAGGAAATGTGGCTGCAAAGACTACGAGTGCGGGCTCTGACGTCCTTGCCGTGCCGGGGGGCAGATTGCTTTTGTGTGTCGAGTTTGAGGAAGCACAGTGTGGTGGGTAAGGGCGTGGGCTCCAGGACCAGACTACATGGGATTCAATCCCAGCTCTGCTACACACACTCACTGAATCCTGGGGCAAGGTCCCTAACCTTTCTCTGCCTCTGTTTCCTCATCTGTAAAGTGGGGATAGTAAGGAAACCTACTTCATATTGGTGCTGTGGGGGACTGAGCGAGCTAATAGATGTCAAATGCTGAGGACAGTACCAGGCACACGCTCCGCAAGGGTGTGATTGTCTCCTCTCAGCCCGCACACACCCCAGCATTTCTGCAGACCATACTCAAGGCGGCCACTGTCCATCAATTGTTGCTTTACCTGATTTGACCCAATCAATCTCCTCACTGTTGATGGGAAAAGTGAGTCCAGGTGATGAGAAGTCCCTGCCCGGGGTCTCTGTGATTTAGAGCTGGGATTCACGGTTTCCTGAACCTGAGACCAGAGCCTGTTGCATTACAGTGAGTTATGAGGATGTGTTTACAGACAAAAATCCCATAAGTGCTCAAGATGAAAACTTCTGGAACCTTAGTCTCCCGTCTAGGAAGCAGCTAGCTGATCTCCAGGGCCTCCCAGCTCTGCCAGCTGTGACCCTCACCCGCAGGGCTGGCCCAGAGGAGCAGCCCCGGGGGTGGGGGATGGCCAGTACCCCCTCCTCCCCTGCACGGTCGCCCCTCCCCATCTGAGGGCAGCTCAGATCTCTGCTTGCTCTCCTGGCCCTTTTCTTTGGTCCCTTCTAGGAATCTCCATCGCCAGCCCCAGCCTGGGGTCTGGGACCTCTCAGGGAAGAATGTGTGTCCCCTCAGCTGGCCCCTGAGGAGAGGGGTCAGGTACCCCGCCCCTGGGTGGGCCCTGGGTGGGTCCACTCCAGCGGCCAGCAGCAGCCTTCAGAGACACTGTGGGACCAGGTGACCTGAGTGTGAGTGGCCTCAGGCAAGAGGATGGGGCCTCCAAGCTTTGAAAGCAGAACTTCTTCCAGATAAGCACGGGGCTTCCAACCTTTCGGGACAAAACCCAAAGAAGCGCTTCCAGAGTGGGGTTCAAAGACCATGCACCAGAATCACCCTGCTGGCGGGAGCAAAGGAGGTTCATTGAAAATGCAAATCCCTGGGCCTTACCCAAGACCTGCTAGATTAGACTCTGGGGGCTGGAGCCCAGGAAACTGCCTGTGAGCCAGGTCCCGTGATCCTGCACACCAGGTGGGAGAACCTCGGGCTCAAGGGACAGCAGAGGTGGGGAAACCGTAGTGCTGGGAATCCTTAGTACCGTCCGCGCCCGGTCACCATGTGACCTGAGGGACGCCAGGGAGTCCGTTTGTCCTGATGAGCAAGCCTGAGCCTTCTCTCCTTTTTTCCCCAGCTGCCCACACTGCTCACACGTTCCCCGCAGTTTCTAAATTCAAAATGGGGCAGTTTTAGCTGTGTATCAACTCCCTTCCCCTGGGCAGCCTGCCCGCTGGGGAGGGGTCTGCGCTCCCGTTCTTTTGGGGCTTTCAGGCAGGGGACAAGGATGGCACCCAAGGGCCCTGCTGTAGGTCAGAGCTGGGGGTGGGGGGTTTCCTGGCCTAGAGCATCCTCTGACTTTCTGGACACAGCTAGGCCTCCTCGCCCCTTCCTTCCAGAAGTCCCAGTCTTTTCCATCCGCCCCCTTGGCAGCCTGGGACCCATGAGGCTCACCTGTGGAGGGACGCCCAGGCTGGGCCCTGGAGCTGGCGCTGGATGGGGGTGGGGAAGCTGACACCCACTCCGGCCCCTGCAGATGGTCTGATGCCTCATCCACTCGGCAAGCGTTCCTCGAACACCTGCTGAGTGTAGCTTGCTGTGCTGGGTGCTAGAGGGATGTGAGTGGGGGAAGGGAGACCATTTGGGGGCGCAGAAAGAAATAGAAGACTGGGGGAGTGCAGAAGCCCACACACGGGTTTAGAACAATCACTAAGCAGCACGCTAGGCAGAGTGAGACGCGCTCGTCTAAATCCAATCTGCACACGCTTGCTCAGCCGGCCCCAGGCTAACTGTCTCAGGAGAGCAGCATGTGCGCTGGGGTGGAGGGGGGCAGGAGAGAGACAGCAACAAACAGGGCTTGAGTTCTAGACCTGAGGCCACCACGGACTTGCTGTGTGGCCTTGGATAAGTCGATTTCCCTCTCAAGTCAGTCCTCCTCCCCTCCCCCATACAGGCTCTCCCCCAGAGATACTACCTGGAAAATGGCAGACTTAAACCAAATTTGCCTGCCACTGGGCAAGGGATGTGGCTTCTTGGTCACCTACGTAGACTCTCAGCTGGAGGTCTGACATCATCCCAACAGGCAATATAGGATAATTGTTAGGAATCATGTGATTTGGGTACATAGACTTCCATGGAAAGCAAGCTGCATCACTTCCATGGCAATGTCCCTATCTATAGAATGGGCAGATCTTAGGCACCATTGGAAGGAGGATTGGGTGAGATAATCCTGGCTAGGGGAGGGGTTGCCTGGATGGGCACTCAAGGATGGGTCAAGGGATGTGTAGTTCATAAACAAAGCAGTGGTTTTCCCCTTTGCTTTTATTCATTATTGTTAATCACAATATTTACTTTTTGGGGGGTTCCAAAGAGTACAAGAGCAGAGAGAGACTTACTGCTATGAAAGACTGCATGAAGTATGAGGTTAAGGAATCTCAGGACGAAGGGGCCCAGTGCAGTGCCCGGAAGGTGGGAAGCTCCTGTGGCTTTTAGAAGACATGGCTTTTCCCCAGTTCCTCTCCTTAACATCTTCCACTGACTCTTTTCTCACTTTTCCCCTTCTCGGCCATATCTGCTCCCTGAAGACAGTCGGAGCCCTCCATTCTGTCCAGTAACTAGCTGAGCCTCTCCCCTCAGCAATTTGGTCCTGGTCTAAGCCTGGTCCCTCCCCTAATTGAGTAGCATGTAGTTTAGGAGTTATGTGTGCAGTGTTTGAAAATGGAGACACATGTTCCAATTCTGGTTTGCTATTCACTGGCTGTGTGATCTGGGACAAATTACTTAGCGTCTCTGTGCTTCAGCTTCCTCCTCCATAAAAAGGACTAATGAAATGACACCATAGGGCACTTGTAAAGATGAAATGAGCAAGTACATGTAGAGCAGCGCTTACTAAAATGCTCAATCAACATGTTGGCTGTTCTTCAGGTTAAAGCCCCACAGGCTATTGGATGCCTTCTGTTTCCTTAACTTTAACAGAGCTGTCTCCCTGCCAGTCGTGCTGGAAATTGGAGGAGTGAATAAGGAGATGAATTCATGTGAGCACGTGGTCAAATAGAAGTTTCCCTGGAAAGGCAGGAGGTGAGGCGTCCAGGGAGAGCCTGTCTGGATGTCTTCAGCTGTTGTGGGCCTGCAGGTTGTCATGGAATGAGCTGCTGACGCTTGCTGAGCAGTTTTCGGTATATAAGGACCTGGGGCTGCAGGGGCATGTCTGGTGAGCCTGCTGGGGGCTGGGTTCCACCGAGAAGTTTCCTCCAAAGGAACAGGGCTTGAGCAAGGAATAGCCAGGAGAGAGGAGGAGCAGAAGCTGTGTGATGGCTGGAGCAAACTGATCTGAGCTGTGGCGTGTTAAAATTCTTCCCCTTCCTCCCCCTTCCCTCTCCTCTCCCCACCCCTCTCAGAAAAATGATTTTATCATGATCAAGCAGAAGAGAAAATTCAATCCAATAGCATTTTACGTAAATATCTTTAAGAGTTGTGACATCCTAAGAGTTCAAAAGAAGGAAGATTCCATCCACTTCAAAAATCTTGATTTAAAAGTGTAAACACATGAAGACATAATCAAATGTAAGCATGTAATCAACCTCCTGTAGGCGTACACAGATGAATTAAGGAGTGTGTATATTACCAGAATCCAGAGATTGGGCCAGGGAGTGGGGAGACAAGCCCTTGGTTGTTTTGTGTTTTTTTTTTAAGCCCACAACAGAGAACCTGGAAACGGTTCAGGGAGGCCTCTAGGGCAACAGCAAGAACTTAACCAGTATCCCAGGAGAAATTTCCTACCTAAGCAACCTCAGTTAGCCAGCTCATAACTGCCCCCTTTAGGGCAGGCAGCCCCAGTTAACTGGGATAATGGTTTTCTTTCGTGGCTGCACATCTTTGAACTCCAGAAGGATTTGGGGTTACATTTAGACAGGCTTATGGGAATCAGAACCATAGTGTTTTATTTTTGTGTTATATGCTTACTTGTAATGCTAAGATAATTTGGCCTATTAAAGCGAGACTCTAATCATCCTAATTTAAAAATATAATTGAGTAGTTAACTTCGATGTGTGAGTTTAAGTTAAAATCTTACGAAGCTTATGCTCAGAAATAGATTATTTAAGAGAAGTTTAGGTTCACCACACATACATATTTAATTGACTAGATGTAAAAGAATTAGTTGAGTACCCAGGGAGATTTTGTTAAAAACAGGCAAATGAATTAAAAAAGAAATCTAACAGATGACGCTAAGAATTCTTTTGAGACATACCATACACTCAGAATAGTCCCCAGATCACAAGGTGAGCCTGAACCAGGTCAAGAAATCTAACATTGCTGGAACCCCAGAAGCACCCCTCTCCCCACAATCCCATGTCTCCTCCAGTCACTCCCCCTCCAAGGGAAACCACTCACTCAAAACATTACATTTATAAATACGATATGAATTGTTTGAGGCATGTCTAATTAATTACTTACAGTTATAAACAGGACCAAGTATCATTCAAAGGCTTCTTAGAAGCGGTTGCTGAAATCTGCTCAGTATAAACAGAGAAAGATTTGTAAGCAGATTTAAAAGCTTAAGAGAGAGCTAGGGTTAAGAATCTGGCAGTTTAATAAATGGAACTATAGTTATTTAAACTCAAAGTAAACTTCTCAGTAGTCTTTTTTGGGCACAATCACCACTTGTGAAATCACCACAAAAAGTAAACAAACATGTGTCAAGTCTGGTTCAGAGTCATAGGCCAAAGCCTTGAAGGAATCTTCTTTAAATTACACATCATGCCTCTGGACTTTCCTTAGGGGAAGAGCACATCCCCAGTTCCCGAGGCTTGCTTCCAAAGCCACGTCTTTGTAGCTCTCCCTCTTCTTTAAATGGCATTAGCCTATGATTTACTTCAAAATACTTCAGATAGACAATGTGACATATCTTTTATGTTACTTTTAATCTAGACTCAAGGATAGTCAGCTAAAGCAAATAGGAGTACATACTCCCAGCATGAGTGGTTAGTATTTGAAAGATCAATCAGAAGTCCACAATTCATAGGAGCAACTACAACCATTTCAGTTGTCTTTATCTCCAATCAGCACCGGAGGTGTTGTTCATTTGCATAATGGGTGTAGAGTGACTTTTCATTGGTGAATGCAGTGTGTCAGCAATGTGTTGATTGGCTGGGGATACAATCCAGGCACCGGCACTCTTGTAGAACAAGGTCTTAGAATCCAGCGGGTCCTAAAGGTTCAGAATGTCCATCTGCTCTTGTGCATGACTTACCTCTAGAATCTCAGCTGAATTCAACACTAATACTGTTGCATCTGCCTTGGGTAAATCTTTCATACAAGAAACATCTAACAGGACAAGACCTGGGGCTTTATGGAGTTCCAGAGCAGAAGTTTTGTGGCCCACTTGGTGATATATAATGTGTGCTTGCTAATAAATGTGTGTGTGTGTGTGTGTGGCCAAATTCGGTGTGAGACTTGCTTTCATTGTAACTTACCTTCTGGTAACCAGGTTGTGGAGGAGAAGAACTTGAGCCCTCTCCTCCCTCTACCTGACAAAGGTTATTGATATTTACTACAGTGAGTCCAATATTTGTGAATGACCCAACTGGTTTAGTAGGGAAGCCCAGCGGTGGGCCATAGGTGGGTGGGTCGGGGTGGGAGGCCATGGAGCCAGTTGGGAGACATATCTTTGGGTGAGGATGTTTCTGACCCTCCCACTCCCTGGCTGTCATCTGCTCCAGCTCTGGGTAGGGATGTTTGGGGCTCAGCTCCCTCAGACTCTGTGAAAACCTGCACAGGAAGTCTTGACCTCACCCCTGGCCAATCCCACACCAGGACCTGGAAGTTTGGGCGTGAGGTGGGTCTACTCAGAATACAGCCGCGGGCTCCTGTGGGATGCTTCTGTCCTCTCCAATACTTGATGTCAAAGTGCCTGCTCTGACAACATCCTACAGCCTGCTACCTATAGGTGCGCATTTCAGGGACAGCCTCCAGGTTGCCTTGAAGGGTCAGTGACTTCTCTTGGAAGTGCTCCTTGGAGGTCCGTTTGGAAATGACTCTTTTGACATGGAGACAGAAGGTATTTAGCAGATGCCTCCGTGCCCCACTCCACTTCCTTTCTTCTTTCCTTCCTTCTCCCTCCCTCCCTTCCTTTCAATCATCCTGAGTGTGGCGCTCTCTCGGTCCAAACTGGGTACAAGCCAATCAAGCGTACATATCATAATTCAGCTCTCTGGGAACCTTGCTCCGCCTTAAAGGACACTGACTTTTTTTCTACTTTCAGCTTCTCACAGCAGCAGAGAAGCTCAAACTAGGGCCCTGGAGAAGAGGTCCCTTTTTGGTTTAAATCCTCAAGGTCACTCCAGCAGCCCCCTGACCATACCAACAGTAAAGTTCCCCCTTCCCCGCACTCTACCAAAACCTCTGGGCACGCAGGACCCTGGGAGCTTCCAGAACACTCCAGACTCTGCAGCAGGACCAGCCTTTCCTGGAGAAGCCCTCCGCACCTGCCCCCCAAGGACTCCCTCCACTCTGACACCACAGGTGTCCTAACGGCATCCTTCCCCCTAGCTGAGCCCTGGTCCCCAGCCAGCAGGGAGGCGGTGTTGTCTTCACATCCATCTGCTGCTCTACTTTTCTTCCCAGCTGGCCAATCAAGGTCATGGTGCTAGCCGTGGTTATTTGGAGGAAAACAGCTTACAAGATATTGGGAAGGGTGGGGAGGGAGATGGAGAGCCCGAAGTGGGTGATATTTTGGGAACAATTTTTAAGGTAATATGAAATTTGCTCGTTGTTAGGATCCTTGTGGGAAAACACAGAAGGAAGTGGTGTCAAATGGCCCTGGTGTCAAATGGCTCTGTCAACAGCTCTGTCTGCGAGCTGTAGGGAAGGGGGTTAACAGACCGTTTATTTGCGCTCAACCCCCCTCCAGCAGAAGGAGCAGGTTCCCCCCTCACCCCGTCTGTCTCCCATCTTTTCTCCCACCTATGCTCTCCTCTGTCTCAGAACCTGTTTCTGCCTCTGGGAACTGACGGTGGGCGACCCCTGCCTCCAGTCTCTCGTGCATGCAGTTCACCTAGTGTAGTGATGGCCCATCCTGGCAGTTACTTCCCAACAGTAGAAGTCACTTTGTCCACAACATCCACACCCTCTGGAGTCTGATTAGGAATTGAGCCATTTTAACCCATCTGGATAGGGCTCAGACTCTGCACTTTGACATCTTTGTTCATATCAGGTACTATAAGCATTCCTTAATCCTTAAGGCTGTTGCAGAATCCAGGATCCTGAAAAGAACATGGCTTTGGTGTCAGAAAGACCTGGGTTTGAATCAGATCCCATGAACTCTCTAGCTGTGTGACTTTGGGCAAGTCACGTAACCTCTCTGAGCCTCTGTTTCCTCATCTGAAATGTGGAGATTTGTTGAACTGCCCTGGGGGTTAGCATCCTTGTGGACCTGATCAATTTCTTGGCACATCCTGAGTGCTCCGGAGGTGCTGGTTTCTTCCTCCCGCTCCCCTGCCTGGGTGTAGAGGGGAGAGAGGCCCACAGGGCTGCACGGTGAGTCAGCCTGGCTGGCTGGCTGGCTCTGGGGCACGGGCTGCTTGGACTCTGCCAGCCACGCTTCAGGCTGTGTTCTACAGCTGGAGAGGCCCCAGTCCCAGAGTGCAAAGAGGTGTCCAAGTCTCCACCCCACTGTGGGGAGCAGCCCAACCCAGGGAGCCTTGGGGCGGGGTGAGCATTGCAGTCGAGGCTGCCACCCTTCTAAGCCAGCTGTCATTAGTTGTTCTGGCCCATAATTGGGCTGTAACCACCTTTCGGACCATGATCATCTGTGATTAGCCTCTCCGTGCCTGGGAATGCTGATCCTACACTATCCGCTCCTCTGCTGCCCCAGCCCTTCCGGAGGGCCCTGCCAGAAGCAATCAGACAAGAGCTTCTTGCTCAGAGACCTGCACAGCAAGCTCCTTCCTGCACTTTGCTATACTCGTGCCAGCCTGACGCCAGGAAGTAGACTCTACTGAATTGCTCTGTTTCTGAGCAGTGGACACCAGGTTCCTTCCTCTCCAGCTAGGGAGGGATGGGGGCTTATAAAAAATAAGATCCAGCAGGGGCATCATGACCTGGTGGTGTAGGGTGCAGACTGAAGTTAGACCAGCCTGGGATGTCACACCAGCTCTGCCACTTATGAGCTGTTAGGGCAAGTTAGGAAGCCCTCCTGGGCTTTTCTCACCGGTCCAGTGGGGGTACCTACCTCATGAGGCTGCAGCGAGGATTATGTAGGTAACAGGTCAGTTGTTCAGTTGGTCAGCTAGTCACAACCTCTTCACTGAGCACCTTTGACGTGCCAGGCATGCACCTGCAGGCACAGGTGAGCAACACGGAGACCTCAGGCTCTGAACGCTCACGTCCTGGGCAGACAGAATAGACTTGCACGTTAATGATGCAGTTTCAGGTACGAATCGCTACCATAGGGTCCAGCAGGTGATGCGGCGGATGTGAGAGGGAGGTGCTGCCCTAGCAGCTGTGGCAGGGAAGCGTTCTCAGAGGCAGCAGCCTTTAATGGGACCTAAAGGACGAGCAGGGTCCAGCCAGGCAATGGGGAAGGGGGACGGCGGCACAGACAGAGCCCTGGGAGGTGAGCAAGCTTGGCTCGTCTGAGGTCAGGAGGGCCCCTGGGCTCGCAGCGTCCTGGCAGAGGGGGTAGGGACCATCGAATGGGACCTTGTTGACCACCGTGGGACATGTGGATTTCATTCTGATCACAGCGCGGCGGAGCCTCTGGAGGGCTTTCAACAGGCGTGGTCAGATCAGTTTTCAGCTTTAGAAACAGTGCTTTGGTGGTGTTTTGGGGATGAATTCCAGGGGGCCTGGGTGGAGGCAACGAGGCCAGCTGGGAGGTTGCTTCAACAATGCTGGCCCAAGAGGGCAGGAGCTTGTGCCGTGATGTGCAGTGGAGCCAGCAAGGAAAGGTAGGCTTTGAGATTTATTCAGCCAGCAGGACTAGCCTCGTGATTGAATATTGACATGGAGGAAAGTGAGAGTTTCTGTTTTAACCTGAGAACTGGGTGGATGGAGCCACCTTCTAGGTAGATGGGGAAGTCCTGGGGGCTAGTAGAGGATTTTGAGAGAGCCGAGAATGAGATGCCAATTAGACACCGAAGTGGAGATGCCAAATAGGCAGCTGAGGCATCAAATCAGGAGCAGCAGGGAGAAATCAGGAACGGGGATGCACGTGCTGAGGTGCCCGCATAGGTGACATATAAAGATGCAGACAGGTTGAGATCACCGCGGCAGTGAGTGTAGAGGGCCAGACACAGGGCGCTGGAGCTTCCCACAGCCCACCTTCAGGTGGGGATGAGGAGGCGTATGCAGCAGAGAAGGCTGAGAAGGAGCAGGAGGAGGGTAAGAGGAGGACCAGGTGAGATGGGCCTGTGGAAGCTGGAGGAGGAGCTCAAGCTGGCAAATGTGAAGTAGAGAGGACAGTGCTGGCACGTAGTAGCTGCTCCATAAATAACAGCTGTTCTTATCATTGTTAGCAATGAGTGATTTAATAGGGTTTCTTGCACTGAGTTTTGGGAAACACAGGAGAGGAGCAAGTCTACCAGTGCAGTCAAAGAAGACTTCTTGAAGGAGGTGGCACTTAACTGAGATTTTGAGGAATGAGTAGACATTTGGCAAAAAGAGGAAGCAAATTCTTTCTTTCCTTCTCCCCTCCCTCCCTCCCTCCCTCCCTTTCTTCCTTCCCTCTCATTTCCATAATCATATTTTGATCCTCACTGTGTACTGGGATGGGGGGATGACTTCCCCATCCCTCCCCTGCCTAATCCAGCTCTCAGTGCAGAGACTGACGTGAGGGTTCATATTGTAGCATCCATGGTCCCATGAATCTCTTGGGCCAGCTACACATCAATGGCTCCCCCCAAGGGGGCAACAGAATCTCTGTAAGTCTTGGCCTCTGTCTTCAGTCTCTTTTTGTCTTGTCCCCTCTCCCTTCCCAGGGCTCTAGGCCAACTGACCTTATTCAGTCCCTATAAGAATGGATTATGCTCCCACCACCTCAGGGCCTTTGCTCATGCCATGCTCTCTGTTAGAACACTCTTCCTTCATCTCTGCCTAGTTTTCTCCAATTCATCGGATTAAATGTCAGTTCTTTAGGGAAGACTGCTGACTCCATGAAGCAGATCAGGTCTGCTTCTTAGAACACCGCAAACCCCTATTGTTTACAGGAACATCCCAAGCTCTATTATTTATAAGAACACCCCCAAACTCCTATTGTTTACAGCACCTACTATAATTCAATTTGTATACCTGGGCTTTTATTTGCTACATGTCTACCTCCCCTACTAGACTGCAAGCTTGCAGGATCTGCATCTGTTTTAAACACCACTAGAAGCCCTAGAGCTAACATTTACTGAGCACTTACCATATGCCAAGTACCGTTCAAAGTACTGTAGATAAATTAACTCATTTAATCTAAGAAACAACACTTTGACGAGAACACTATAATCACTATTCTACAGATGAGGAAATAATCAGAACAGGAATTTGAACCCAGGCAGCCTAGTTCCAGAACCTGTGTTCTTAACCACCAGGCCATATGAAAGGTACTCAATAAATATTTCTTTCCTCCCTCCCTCCCTCCCTTCCTTCCTTCCTCAACAAGTACTTATGAGATCCATTAGGTGTAGTAGAGGCCCTGTTTCAGGTGCTGGGGAAACATCAGTGAAGAAATGTGGGTTCCTGGCATCTTGAAGGGTACATCCTAGTAGAGGCCAGACAATGAGCAAATTAACATGTCATGTCTGGTGGTGATAGATGCTAGGAGGAAAAGTAGAGCTGGCTAAGGGGCAAGAGAGCTGGGGAAGGGTTCTTTTGGACGGGATGGTCAGGAAAGGCCTGACACTTGAGCAGAGACCCGAATAAAGTGAGAGAGACCAGCCTGTGGCTGTCTTGGGAAAGTATGTTCCAGGCAGAGGGAACAGCACGGCGAAGATCCTGAGGTGGGAATGTGTGTGCTGTGAAGGAAGAGGGGAGAGAGTGGAGACGAGTTGGTCAGAGAGGTGGCTGGGATAAAGTCATGAGGGGTCTGGGAGGCCAACCAAGGATCTGGTGTTATTTTTAATGCTGGGAGCCACTGTAGGGCTGCACGCATGCTTGAATGAGACAGTGCAGCTGATCGCACTGGCCTGTGTGCTGGAGTTGGGGGACGAGAACAGATCCTTTAAACCTTGCTCCTCTGGCCAAAGCTGGTGCTTTCTCAGCCAGAGCCAAGGCTTGTAAAGCCCCGAGCCCAGGATGGTTCCGGGCGCCTGGGGAGGGAGCTGGCACTGCCCATGCCCGGGTGCAGCCAGGTCCAGTGCCACCTCTGCCTCCCTGCCCTTCCTCCCACCTGCTAAGCAGTCTTCTGTGGTCTCCCCCATGCAGCTTCTGAAATCAAGATACCTGTCACTTGCCCTTGACCGGTGCTGCCCAGGCATTGCTCAGAGTATCCGCTGATTGGTAGCTTTGGAGGCTGGAGAGTTCAGAATGATAATCGTACCTCAGGTCTGGAAAACCACCTAGGCCAACTGCCCACCTGATGCTTCAATCCCCTCTGCAGCATCTCTGCTAGCATACCTGCAGGGATGGGGAACTCACCAACTTTAAGGGCAGTGTATCACCTGGAAAACTCTGTCTCTTAGAAAGTATTTCTTACAGTGAGTTAAACTTTGCCCCCCACTAACTCACACAGAGGACCGTCTAAGCCTTCCCACCCTTTCAGAGATGCAAAGCGCTCAGCACCTGCTCGGTCTCAGGCTACCCCCATGGATCCCCAAGCAGGTGACTACACCTCAGCTTCTGGCCACTGTGCCAAAGAGAGCTCCTGGCTCCAGAGGAAACATCTGACTTCCATTCCCTCTTCCAAGGTCTCGGGGTGCCCATCAGCCCCTCCATTCTGAGCCTCTCTCCCCAGCTCCTCTGAGAGGGCTGAGGACCACAGGACAGAGCCTGGAGACCTTTGAACCCACTGTCTCTGCCGCCGACCTGGGCAGCCCGTGCACACTTTGAGCATCGTCCACGGCCTCATCGTCCCCTTCTGTTTCCTCTCTGCACAGCTTTGCCCTGGAGACTCCCAGGGCAGTGCTGTCTCAGGGAGCTGCAGGAGTGAGCACCACGGAGGAGCCAGCCTCTGGGCTGCCTGGGGCCCAGGGGGAGAGAAGGACCAGAGGATGTTTTCTATCACCTCCTTCTCTGCCTGTGGGGGGTGCTTCCCAGGAATTGAGAACTCACTTTTACTGCGCAGTGATCTTTTCCCAGGCACCGTGCTAAGCAGGGCTGTCAAGCACACCTGCAGAAGTTGTGCACTGCTCAGCTGCCTGTGGTAGTGCCATGCCCAGCTTGAACGCCCGTACGTGGTGGTCTCATAAGCGCTTTGCCCACTTTGTCTCCTTTGTTCCTCACAATACCCCTATGAGGGCAGTGTTATTGGACTGTCTATTTTATAGATGAAGAAGAAGAGGCAGCTCAAAGAAATTGTGTAATATAAGTCCAATGTCAAAACAGTGAGGTTGTGACCAAGTTGGGATTAAAACCTTCAACTCCAGACCAAGGTCTTCACCGCTGTGCTCGCGTTGGAAGGAGTCACATTGCTATGTGTTCGTGGGTACAGACTGTAGAATTGGCCTTGCTTCAGAGCCTAGCTTCATCAGTACTACCTGCTCTGCCTGAATTTGGAAAAGTTACTCTGAACTTCTGCCTCCTTTTCTATAAAAGGGAGAAGTGAGCTTCACAGAGCTGTCAACGAGACTCAAAAAGACAGTTCATACCAGAGTAGCTGGTACAGCCCAGAGCCTTGTAAGAGGGAAATAAATGGTGGCTTTAAAAAACACACTGTCAGAGGTCCATAGCAGGGCTGGGGGCCACCCAGGAGCAATACCAGACTCCTCCTACCCACCAGCCTGGTGGATCAAAGCAGCCAGCCCAGCTCTGCCCTCACCAGGGGCCACAGGTGGATTTATTTTGGAAGTGGCTGGTTTCAGGCCAGCAGCAGGGTGCTGCAGTCTCGCGTGCAGTAAGTAGCTTCTTGCACAGCAAGACCAAGCCTCTTCCAAGGAAAGATGTAATCATCAGCCGTGTTTAGCACCTGCACTCTGAGAAGAGAGGAGCTCAGTCTGCTCCTTGGGGGCCTGTGAGCTGAGGATACAGTGATGGGTAACAGGCTGTTGATTGAGGCTTTTCTGTTGCCTCGGAATTGCCACTCAAGGGACGAAAACAATGGGTGCTGAGTGGTCCCACAATCAGAAGAGCGAGCTGCGGACTTATTGAGAGGAGGCTAAACAGCCCCCCTAATGTGCCCACACATATATACAGACACCACCAAGCCTTGGGATTCAGGGGGAATTCTGAGAAGCAAACCACCAGCCAATGGAGGGCATGATACGGCTGTTCCCGTCCCCTCCCACTGGTGGTCCTTCCACCAAGTCTAGTGAGGCAGGTCCTAGAGGACATCATAGAAAACAGGGGTGTCTGGAAGAGGCCCTTAGCATCTTGGCCCCCTCTGGGCATGTGTGATGTCTAGTCTGTTCTGGGCAAGGTGAGAAGCCAAGAGCTAGAGAGATAGTAGAGTGAGAGAGGTGTTGGGCATGGGGGCAGGGGCTGCATGCGTGCCCATCACTTGGCGTAGCAAGGATGTAGGCGTTTGGGGTGGGCCCTTGGCTTGAGCCATCCTGCTGAGCTGTCTACAAAAGGGCTGGTCCCCAAGAAGGGGTCCCCGAAGCAAGAGGTGCCCCAGGGAAGAGGTGAACCGGGTCTCCTGCTTCCTCCCCAGGCTAAGGGGAAAGGGGAAGATGTGACTTTTCTGTCTCCCTACACACCTCCTCCTGGGGCAGGCCCTGGGCCAAGCCCAAGCTGGACTGTTCTTTAGGTAGACATTGAAGTTTGAACCCGTATCACTCTGGATTGGGTCTTACACCCTCACAAAGTGCCTGGGAAACTAAGAGACCTGCCTGCATGCCATTAAAGCGTCAAAAGGAGAGTAGACAGAGCAGAGCTGGGGCAATGATGGGAGAAAAATACAATGGGTTCCTGACTGCACGTACTTAGTTCAGACTGCTCCATAGAGCAAACAAACAATGTTTGACTTTTTTGGGTCTGTCTTCTTTAAAAGAGGCCAAATGTGAAGGTGTATATGTGTGTGTGTATGAGGGACAGAGAGCCCGGATCCTAATTCTCCTCGAGGGGTGTGTAGTTGTTGCCCCCTGCCACCCTCCGACCCTTGCACCATGGGTCATGGACCAAGGCTGTGGAAGAAGCTGACTGAGTTCACGTAGAATCCAGCGTGATGAACTAGAGGCCAAATCTGAAAAATCGCGGGTGAAGAAAGGAAGAGGCAGGTCAGTTGAGTGTTTCACAGCACAGCTTTGGGGTTCATGGTCTGCTACCAGCAGGCCGTGTGGCCTTGGCAAGTCACTTAACCTCCTGGGTCACTTCCTGGCTCATATTTCGCAAAATGTGGAAAATAAAACTTATTCTCTAGAAAACGCTGTGAGGGGTAAGTAAAATAATCTATGAAGGTCTTTAGCTCAGTGCCTGGATAAGAAAATACAAAAGAAACAAAAATGAAGGAGTGATGCTTTGCATTATAAAACTATATATTTAAGAAAAGTCACTCCCACACTCACAGTCCTTTGGTGTATATACCTCTTGTGCATTTGAAGTCAGGTTGTTCTAAATTTGACTTACAAGCTCCTTTTTGGGAATAACAGAAATAGCGAGAGTGGATTAAGCTCTGGGAGAGTGCCAGATTCTGTTCGAAGTGTTCCACTGGTACTAACTCAACAGCCATTGCTTAATGTGAGGTCTACCTGGGTGGGGGAGGGTCACTCTTCAAGCTGGACACCCTGCTACAGCCTCAGCTGGATCTGAACTGGTGGATTTGCCAGGTGCCAGGGATATGGGTGCATGAGTAGTGATGAGGGTGTGCATGCATGTGGGCACCAACACAAAGGCCACCACCACGAGAGCACAGATGTTTATTAAGGTTCTGGGCACTCTTGCCAGAGCACTGAATTACCGACTGCTATGTGACCTTGGGTCCTCTGTTTAACGTGATGGTCAGACCCTAAGGTGAAGTCTGATGTTAACCTGCCTCCTGGTGTCCACACCTTTGTAAGATCCCCTCTCCTTGAGTGTGGGCAGGACCCATGATTTGCCTCTAACCAATGGAACATGGAAAGGTGGTTGATTGGAAGTTACTCCTGTGATTATATCTTACTGTATAAAACTCTCTTAGTTGACTGAAGAGAGAAAAGGAGAGACTCGTGCTGGCTTTACAGAAGTAATCTACCACGTTGTGAGAGGGCTGAAGGAAAGGGCCGTATGGCAGAGAACACTGGGTGGCCTATAGGAGCTGAGAGTGGCCCCCTGCTGATAGCCAGCAAGGAAATGGTGACCTCAGTCCTTGAACTCCAAAGAGATGAACTCTGCCAACAAACTGAATGAGATTGAAGCAGGTCTTTCCCCAGTCAAGCCTCTGATGAGACTGCAGCACTGGCCGACACCTGGATTGCAGCCTGCTGAGACCCTGAAGCAGAGAAGTCAGCTAAGCTGTGTCCAGACTTCTGATCTACAGAAACTGTGAGATAGGAAATTGTGTGTTAAGTCTTTCTGTTGGTGGTAATTTGTTATGCAGCAATAGAACATATAGCATCTCTGTGTAAGTTCCACTTCTGGTAAAGTAGGGAGAGTAAGAAACTTGGCTTCTTTCTTTCCTTCACGACACCTGCCCACTGGTCTCACAGGACACAGTGAGGTGAGTTGGATAAATAGCTGTAAATTGTTGCAATATCCTGGAGAAAAGCACTAATACAGAGTATAATGATTATATCATCAAAGAGGTTTTTAAATTCATCCAAAGAGCAATTCTAATGAGTTGTATGAATAGTGGTTGGGGGGAAACATAAAGTGCTTGGTAAGTGCTGGAAATCAGGAAGGCTTCCATTAGAGGTGCTCAGTTCCTATGATGGGTAATTATCGAGGCAGAACAGGATCTGCAAAGCAGCCTCTTCCTGGGTCCTAACAATAGACATAAAAGAATGAGGTCAATAATCCTTAATGAGGAAGGTAGCCGATGTTGGTGTCTCAAAGAGTAATTGTCATCCCCAAGGACAGCAGTGCCTCCTAATTAATGTTTTATCCTGGGACCAAAAGTTCAGATGGTGTGTCTTTTGAAGGTGGCACAACATGGGGTGGCCATTCTTATTGCTTGTAGGGAAGGTGATGACTCCCACATCATTAGGCTGGGATTTTTCCACTTCACCTCAAAGCTTTGGGGGTCAGCAGAAGTTGAACATAACTGGTAGAGTGTGGTAGTTAAAAGCTCTTGGGCTTTGGAATCAGGTCTGACGGAGTTCAAATCTCATCTGTATCTATATCACTGTATCAATTAGCTCTTGCTGCATAACAAACAAGCCCACATTTAATAACTTAAAGCAACAAGCATTCATTTAGCTCACAAGTCTGCAGATTGCCTGGGAAGTCCTACTGCTCTGGACTCGACTTATCTTTGCTGGGCTTGCTCATGA